>NC_063171.1:8719575-9060825 GCF_023159225.1 Perognathus longimembris pacificus
CTGTTGGCAGCATCCCTACTGGGTCTGAATTCTCACCTGATTTCTGTAGGGTTTTTTTTTTTTTTTCAACATGTCAAAAAGAGCCTTTATTCCTTTTATTGAGGGCCCCTTAAGCTTTCTTCCCAGATGCATTGGGAGTGGGTGGTTTTGGCGCTGGAGTTTTTGGACCTTTCCGAGGTTTGGGTGGCCGGCGGCTTTCTCACAGTGGCTTCCTGGGCCGCGGCCTTCTGGCCGAGGAGGCTCCATCTTGGCTCCATCAGCAGCGGCCTTTTTGCCAGTGCCTTTGCCTTTAACAGCTGCTGCCACTGGGGCCTGCCAAAGCCATGGCCACCTCAACTACAGGGGGCTTTTGGGGGAGAAGCTTTCAAGAGAATTGCTTTCTGAAGTTTCTTCACTTCATTCTTGATAAGTTGATTCCTCATTTTCCTTTGTTTTTCTTTTTTGCCAGTCCTGGGGCTTGGACTCAGGGACTGAGCACTGTCCCTGGCTTCTTTTTACTCAAGGCTAGCACTCTGACACTTGAGCCACAGCACCACTTCTGGCCGTTTTTCTGTATATGTGGTGCTTCATGTATAGGAGGCAAGCACTCTTGCCACTAGGCCATATCCCCAGCTTCAATTCCTCATTTTCTTAGCGATCAAAGTCCATCATCTTGGTGCTTCCTTCTCTAGCTTCAGTAGTCTTGGCCCATATAGTGGTGGCCCATTTTATATGGATGTCAGCCTTCTCCCAGGCTTTGGGCAAGTCCTTCTGGCGGGCGCTGTGTATGTGAAGAGGAAGTTGGTGAGCTGCATGCATTTGAAAGGCATGGCCTGTCTCCTTACCCCAGTGCAGGACCCACCCACCCACTGAGGCCCTTTTCTGATCAATAACATCTACAGTGTCCACCAGCTTTTAGGCATGAGGCCCAAAGGAGAGGCAGGCCACCCACCAGACTTCCACCACACCTGAACACCATGTTGGGGCATAATAGCAAGAGAAGCTGATTCTGGAATTTTATAGCTGCACAAGTTCTTAAAAGAAAAAAAAAACAAAACAAAACAAAAAAAACAAGTTCTTAAAAGGACAGGACACTCTCATGGTCCCTGAAAGTACTTGTCTTCAATTTGGGTTATCACAATTTGAGCATCAGGAGCCCCAGTGTTCTAGAAAAAGCCTTCCACTGCTATGTAAAGGAATTGCCACACACATTCCTTCCTGATGGTTATGTAATCAAAATTAGTTTGAATTGATCATAATTGAAAAGGATCTGTAATATTTTAACCGAAGCTGAAACTTAAAAAAAATATATATGTTGTGTTTCTGGCAGACTAATTTTATTAATAGTTCAGATCTATATGTACACTAAGAGGTTACACTCAAGGTTCAGAAGTGCTAAATGAAGTGCAATATCAGTTGTCTGGTAAAGGAGCTCAAAAACAGGAATGTTGAGCTTCCATTTCCTACATAGGGAGAGGGAAATGTTTTTTTTTCTCTCTTCTCCATCTCTATTTTAACCTCTTAGACTAAAATAATTCCTTGCTAAGACTCTGAAAATATCTTTAAAATAATACTTAGGGATGTCACGTGGCACTTGCCCTTACCTTGCACCCTCATTTTACCAGTATCAGAGAGCAGCTTAGCCAAGGCCACCAAGCAGTGTGGTGTGGACCTGACCATGTGGCCCAGGTCGACAGCACCCTAGGGCCATGGGCCTCTTCCAAGGTTGTCTAGGAGCAGGCACATATCCATTTGGAGTTTGGAGCCCTGGGAGACACTTGGCCACCCTGCCTTATTGTGGCGATGAGAGCAGGCAGCTGGCAGGGGTGGCACCTTGGGGGCAGGGACTACCCTAATATACAAATAATCCTGAGCCCTTGGAACTAGGGTAGGCACCACCAGGGGAAAGCAGATGAGAACATACTGCTGTCTAAGACAGGGGTGGAGACCATAACGGACAGAAAACAGGGCTGTTGTGTCCAGAGGCAACTTGCCCAAGCCCCCACATCAACATCCAAGCTGGCAGGGAGGTGGCCTCACTAGTTCTCATCCAGCCTCTTCTAAGGTAGCAGAGACTAAGGGAGAAGAGCTGAGATGCTGAGAATTAAACTCCTCAGTGGATCAGACCAAGAGAAGTTTAGGATGTGTGTGGTGTTAAGGACTGGAAGGTGAGAACATGAGCAGAAATACTGAGCCCTCTCCATACTTCTTATTTGGGGGCACAATTGTTGCCCTATTTCTTCCTCTGCTTTGGCTTGTTAGATATCAGCAGCTTTGCGCTTGGGGATATGGCCTAGTGACAAGAGTGCCTGCCTCATATACATGAGGCCCTGAGTTCGATTCCCCAGCACCACATATACAGAAAATGGCCAGAAGTGGCGCTGTGGCTCAAGAGGCAGAGTGCTAGCCTTGAGCAAAAAGAAGCCAGGGACAGTGCTTAGGCCCTGAGTCCAAGCCCCAGGACTGGCCAAAAAAAAAAAAAAAAGATATCAGCAGCTTTGCCCCACACTCTTACCTGTACCTGGTGAGAATCAGGCTTATCCCAAACCTCAAATATACTTCATTTTCCAAGCCCAGCTGTCTGTGACCTCCTACCATTCTTTCTGTGCTTTATAGACCCTTACACATTCTGTTACCTGGATCCTGCCAGCTACCTAGAGAAGGGGGACTTGAGTGGGTTCATAAGATTATGAGACCAATACGAGCCTTTGTCCCTGAAGATGAAGTTCATTCTGAACTAAAGAGAAAAGTTTCAGCAATAACCTGTTCCTAAGCTGGCCACTCTAGCATCTGGTGAGCTGGACCCCGGCTGTGAAAGTTAGACTCCATTCTTTCCCACTGGCTTCCCACTGGATGTCTTTGAGAGATTCACATGTGACAGCAGAGAGGAGGAGTTGGTTGGCAGTCCCCATTTTGGCCTCTGACATGCTTGCTATGTGAGTAGGCCTAAGTTCTGACGTTAGGCTTTGTAAGATCAGGAGTCATCTTTCCCATGGATGCCGATCTGGCTCCAAAGACTGGACTGCCACTAACCAAAATCAGGGTGAGTAGATTTCTATTTTTTCAACACACACCACAAGAAACTTCTCAAGCAGGGTCCCTAGATGGGTAAGGGACTGAAGTGGCCACCATCTCTGTCCCATCCTTTGGCATCCATAAATGAAGATGCCTAGTCCTCCCTTCATCCTGGAAGACTACAGCCAAGCAAGCTCTCACGCTCTATGCCCTGTACAGGCCACAGCCTGCTGCAACATGACCCAGGGGGGTGCATCAATGCGGAGCAGGGCAGAGCCTACTCCAGGTCATTCTATATGCACCTTACTTCAATTCCTTGATAAAATTAAAAGGTGATACTCTAGACTCTTAAGGAGTGTCTTGAGCAAAATCTCCTTTAAAGAAAAAATCCAAATTGGGTCAGCATCAAGTTTTCCTCTCACCTCTGGTGAGACTTCAAGTCCTTCTAGAAGGACAAAGACCAAGAGTGAAACCCTAGTAACATCTCTCTGCACTCTGACTTCCACTGTGTAACCCAGGAACAGAAATGGTTCATTCTACACATTGTTGAAAGATTAGACATGAGGTAGGCAGAAAGCTCCTGGTCCACTGGCCAGATCAGTACAGGTACAGGCTAAGTACCTCTACAAGGGCTGAAATCACTCCTCTTACAGTCATTAAAGGGTGTTTTCTGACCTTGTCACCTAAATCTGAGAGACCGTCCCTTTGGAACAGAAGTGATGGGCCACCTCTATCCAGTCTGCTTTCCATTCCTGCCTACCGTCTTCTTTTCTCTGCTTAGAAAGCCTGAGGAGATAAGCCCCTGTGCTCTGGACCAGGGATCAGAGGAGAGAGGAAACCTCTGCCTGTTCCACTCCTTCCTGAGGGGGCCTTTGGGTGACCTAGCCCAGAGTGTCCACTAGGTGGCAAAAGAGGCCCAAGGATGCTGCCACCTCTTTGCTCACAGAGAAAAGTGATATTACTTTGGCCAGTGAACCAGGTGGAGACACAAAGACATCCATCCATAAGCTGACTAGGACCACTGAGGGTAGCACCTTGTGGAGCTGGGACTCCAACTCCAGTTGAACACCCACCACACACACTGGGGCATAAGTCAGAAACTCCTGAGCTCCTGATCTCTCTCCCTACACACTTAAGACATCCAACAAGGTGGCCCATGTGTAGGACTGGAGAACTGGGCTGGAGTAGGTCCAGCTCGGAGCCCCTAGCTTGCTGAGAGCCACTGGGCCCCTATGCCAGGTCTCCAGCCTGCACAATGCACCCTAGCCTGTCACATGTACACGGCAGAAAACAAGTCAGGCCCAGAGAAGCTGCCCCCAACTGCCACCCGTCTTTGACCTGTTCTGTGGGTTCTGAAAAACATGGGAAGGAGTGCCAAGCCTAGCCCAGGCAGTGAGGCCCCAAGTACCACATGATGAGCATGACACAAATGCCTAGCTCCTTATCCAACAGTTTAATGTTACCTCTGTGGTTAAGTGCCAGACAAGGAAATACCATCTGGTGCCTAGAAGAAAACAAAGTTTCCCTCCCCTTAAGCCTTCCACCCAACCAGGGCCTCAGAGAGGGTGGTAGCCCCAGAGCAGGGCCCCAGTGCACAGTGGAGGCTAACTGACAAGTAGTGAGGCCTGCAGCTACAAACTTAATCATTGCCACACTTCTCTCCAGTGCTTAGCCCAGCTCGCAGCTCCCATATGTCCTCTGTGCTGTCACTCTCCAGTCACAGCACACATCCACAGATAGAAACAACTTTGCTCATTTATAAGTCAAGTATTTATCCCTTCCTTACTAAGTTACTAGACTTCTTTATGTATTCTTGGCCTACATCCCTTGCAAGATAAGATTTTAAAATGTTTTATCCATTATGTGTTGTCTTTTTACTTTCTTTGTTTTATTCTGTATTGTTTCATGCCTTGTTCTGAAACAAGATCTTTCTCTGTAGCCCAAACTCACCTCAAACTCATTATATTTGTCTCAGTCTCCAGAGTCCTGGGATTATGGGCATGCACCATCATGCTTGACTCTTGTTACTTTCTTCATGAAATTCTTTGAAACACACTTTAAAAAAAAATGATGCTTCCATTTTCCTATTTCTGTTAGTTTATACCATTTCTGCAATAGGGAATTTCATCAAGCACAGATCCCACCATATTTGGAAAAAGTTGAATTACACCTGTGCTGAACACATTTAGACTATTTTCTATGTTTTTATTCCATAATACATCATATCTATTTAACTAGCATTTGCATTGTTAGGAATTATACAGTCTAAGGTTGATTTAAAGTATATATCTGGTGGACAGGCACACATTATATAGAAATACTATGGTGTGTGTGTGTGTGTGTGTGTGTGTGTGTGTGTGTGTGTGCTGGTCTTGGGGATTGCACTCAGAACTTGGGCACTGAACTGAGCTTGTGTGTTTAAGACTAGTGCTCTACCACTTGAACCACAGAGCTACTTCTGGCTTTAAGATAGTTAACAAATTTTCTTGCCTAGGCTGGCTTCAAACTGCAATCCTCAGATATCAGCCTCCCAAGTAGCTAGGAATAACCCAGCTCCATTAATTTATTTTTTTAATAGGACACAATAGATTTTGATACCCTTAGAGGAACTGGGAGAGATTCCCTTTACAAAACACATGGTAACTATGTTTTAAACATTTATACACCCAAGGTTATGAAGATCAATGCCTATATTTCCTCCTAAATGCTTATGATTTCAGCTGTCTCATCACATCTGTGATCCATTTTGAGCTAATATTTGGTATATAGTGTGAGGGGGTCCAGCCTAAATCTTTCTCAGGTTAATATACAATTGTCTTAACACTGTTTGTTGAAAAGCAATACTTTCTCCATCTTTCTCCATTGACAGGTCTGAATATCCTTGTGGAATTTGTTGTTTATAAATGTGAAGTTTTATTTCTGGACTCTCAGTTCTGTCCCATTGAGCTTTGTGTCCATCCTTATACCCCACTATCATGACTAACAGATTCACAGTAAGTTTTGAAGTTGAGGTTGAGTTTTGACCTTGTTCTGCCTTTCAAAACAATGTAAGATGGTTTGGATCTCTTCCATCTTCCTAAGAATTTTAGGATCAACTCTTGAATTTCTTTTAAGAAGCCAGGTAAGACTTTGATAAGGATTGAGTTGAGTCTGTGCATTATTTGAAGAGTTGTTGCTAAATGAACAACATTATCTCTTCTGATCCTTGGACATGACACATTTTTATTTAGACCTTTTAAAAGCATTGGAAGGCCAGGTTTACTGAATCACAACTCTAAGTTTAGCTACAAGAGGCAAAGACCAAGGGGATCACAGATCGAGGCAAAAAATTACTAAGACCCTATCTGAAAAACCACACACAAAGAAAAGGCCTGGAGGTATGTTTCACAGGGAACAGCACCTGTATTGAGTTTAAATTTTTACCCATCCCAAAGTAAAAGCTGGACCTAAGTGGCTCATGCCTATAATACTAGCTACTCAGGAAACTGATATCTATATCTACAAATCATGTCTTGAAGCCATTATAGGCAGAATAGCCCATAACATCCCATAAGATCCTCTCTCCAACTGAGCAACATGAAAACTGGATTAGAGGTATGGCTCAAGTAATAGAATGCTAGCATGAGTGGAAAAAAAAACTGAGTAAGAATAGGCCCTGAGTTCAAGTCCCAGTACTGGCACAACACACACACATAAACACACACGCACACACACACACACACACACACACACACACACAGCTTTGTAGTTGTCTATAATAAATGGTTTATATTTATTTTGTTAAATTTGTAAGAATTCAATAGTTCTTACATTATTGTAAGCAGAATTTTCTTCATCTTAGTGTTTACTGGGTTGATTGGTTTTTTGTGTATAGACTTGAATTGTTTTTTGTGTAACCATCTTATATCCTGAAAGATTGCTGGACTCATTTATGAGTTATACTATTAGTTTTTCAACTACCAAAATGCCATATATAGAGTAAAAAGCCCAAATAATACACAAGGAACAGTGATTTACCCTCCTGCCACTCTCCCACACCCCGAGATATGGGCTGTCAACAATTGATCACATTGCAGTTTTCATCCATCTGTTTCAATCTGAAAGAATGGAGTGGGATATGAAGAAACAGTACTCCACTGTCAGCTGAAAACATCTATGACCTTTGACCTTATGCTCAATTTTTTTCTTCTTGAAAGATGACATGTAATGTCACCCACCACTCTAGGTTTAGGGAGTTTTGTTTGGTTGTTGTTGTTATTGTTGTTTGAAAACAAGCTCTCTATATAGCACTGACTGGCCTGAAACTCCTTTTATGTAGCCCAGGTGAGCCTCATACTTGCTATCTTTATGTCTCAGCCTCCAGCATGTAAGAATTACAGGACTAAACCACTACATTTGACCTAGTTCAATTTCTACATTTACACTACTTTTTATTTTTCTAGGTATCAAATCTAGGACTTCAAAAATGCTATATCACTTTGACACTGGCATAGGGTCAGACCATACTGGAACTAAAGCGGGCCTGGGGAAAGCGAGGACAAAGGAGCCATCTTTGAAAAGGGTAAGAGGGACCCACCAGTGAGAGCCAGCTACACCCAGAAGAACGCTCCCTGCCCAAGCGGGAGGCTTGTCCTGGGCTGCGGCTCACACACTCGTGTGAACTCAGCCAGAGGTGCCTTGCCCTGCCCGCTGGAATTTCTAAATTAAAACAGAAAGCGGCAAGCAGCTACCGGCGGCACAGAAAAACCAGACTGGAGAACAAATAGTCCCCGAGACACATAAATGGTCCCATCACAGAGGAAGCCCAATTCCCAGCCCAAAATGGAGCTGAATTCCATAGCCAGCTCTGCCCAGGAGGCCACCCCACCCAGGAGGGAGGAACCTTCCCCAGGCAAGCGACTCTCAGCAGGGTAAAACAGGACAGAGGCACCCGCCCTGCTGAGTCCACAGCCATTTCACAGCCAGGCTTTAAAGGCAACGGCCGCACAGCACACGGGAGAAGCCTCGGTTCTCAAGACTGTTCATGTCCCCATCTACAGTTGACACCAAAGGCCTACCTGCAAGCTGTGTGAACCACAGAGCCCCAAGATTTCACTAACAGGGGAGGAGGGTCAGTGCAGATCCAACCCCTGCAAACTGAAAGCAAGTCAAACCAGCCAAGCAGCAAAATAGACTGCAGACCATCGCAAGGAAACCAGAGATTGTAGAAAGCCCACCCAAGCAAGAAAGACTCCATTTTTTTTCAAAACATTTTTTAAGAGTTTTTGTTTGTTTTTTTTTTTTTTCATTTCTGAAATGTCATTGGTTTTTTGTTTTACATTTTCACCTGGTTGTTTTATCAAGTTTTTCTTTTTATTGTTCATTTTTCTGTTTTTTTCTTTTTTAAATAAATTTTCTCTGTGTTGTGCATTTGTCTTTCATTACTTTTTCTTTATCTCTCTCTTCATGTTCTCTTTCTTTAAAAATGTACTTGCCTATGAGTAACACCTCTACTCTTCTCTGCTAACACTCCATTGTCTATCATTTTAACTTTGTTCTTTCTACTGATTTTACTCTTCTGCACATTTCCACATCATTGAAACTAAACCAAATCATCATCCCCCTCTCATACATTTTACTCTATTCTCCTTACTACCTTTAACTTACCCTCCTGACTTACTTCCAGGACCTACAGATTCCATTGACCCCTGGTTATTGGATAGAGGGTTTCCATGCTCAATCCGAGTGAATCAAAGGAGCTCAAAGACAAAGCCAGCCAATCCAAAAAGAACTTAATATAAGAACAAAAATTGCTCATACGGTTGTAACAGTAAATAAGTAACCACTAAATCCAGGGCTCAGGAGTGGTTGCTATATGAAAATTGTATTCTTTAGGAACACCAAATCTAATTTTATACACAGGTATACAAGGTATCTGTATATAATTGTGAAATTCTAAGATTTACACAACAGTGTTCAGTAAGGTCTGCTTTGGGTATTAAACGGTGCTCACAGTGCTTGTAGATTGGCATTCCCAATCCAAATGGGCAGAAGGAACAAAAGAAAGATGGCAAACAATGGAGTCTCATCTCCCACTCAAAACAAGCAAGAAGCAGAGGAGTCAATCAAAGACATAGAAGAGAACCCTCAAAATGTTCTACAAAGTCTACTGATAAAAATGATAAATGAGGGGCTCGGAATATGGCCTAGTGGCAAGAATGCTTGCCTCGTATACATGAGGCCCTGGGTTCGATTCCTCAGCACCCACATATACAGAAAATGGCCAGAAGTGGCACTGTGGCTCAAGTGGCAGAGTGCTAGCCTTGAGCAAAAAGAAGACAGGGACAGTGCTTAGGCCCTGAGTTCACGGCCCAGGACTGGCCAAAAAAAAAAAAAAGATTTTAAAAAATGATAAATGAAAAGTTTGAATCTCTTCAGTCAACTACTCTAGAGCGTAAGAAGGCAAAGCAAAAATTAATGGATAATTTAAGGGCTTCCCCAAATAGAAAGATAATTGAACTTCAAGAGTCAAACACAAAGATAGTTACCCAGCTAAAACATTGAGAGACGGCACTCAAAACCGAATTAATGAAGTTAATGAAGGAAAGAAGTCCATGCAGGACCTAAGAGATAAGTATAGCAAGGACATGGAAATCATCAGGAAAGTCCAGTCAGAAGGAAAAGAGATTCGAAATCAAGTAGCTAGCCTACAGTCCCAATTAACTGAAGCAGAGGATTGAATCTCAGGAGCTGAAGATTCCCTAGAATCTATGGAGAAAGATAAAAAATCAATACAAAACCAATCCAACTGAAAAAACAGATCACTCCAGGAGCTTCAAGACACATTCAGGAAGTCCAATTTAAGGATAATAGGTATTGAGGAAAACCTGGAGAAAGAAGTTAATGGAATAGGCAACCTATTTAACAGAATATTTACCAAGAACTTCCCAAATATCCAGAAGGATAGGCCTATAAAGATACAAGAAGCATTTAGAACCCCAAACTGAGCAGCCCAGAATAGGACATCCTACCGACACATTGTGATCAAAACAGGATCAATAGAGTCCAAGGAAAGAATCCTTAAAGCTGTTAGGGAGAAGAAAACAATCACATATAAAAGAAAAGCAATCAGAATTACCCAGATTCTCAGCAGAGCCCATGAAAGCAAGGAGAGCATGGAATGAGGTATACCGAACCCTAAATAAAAATAACTACCAACCAAGAATACTGTACCCAGCTAAACTCCCATTCATAGCCGAAGGTCAAATAAAAGTCTTCCACAGTAAGGAAAACCTGAAACAATATATCTCTACCAAACCAGCATTACAGAAAACCCTCAAATATGTACTATACAAGGAAAATAATCAAGATCCCAATACAGACAGAGAAATGAACCCTAAGTAGAAAACCAGAATATTAGATCAAGAAATGGGAAGACACAGATTTTAACAAAATAGATATAATGAAAGGAACAAGCGAACATCTCTCAATCCTAACTCTGAACATTAATGGACTTAATTCTCCAATCAAATGACATGTGCTCATAAGTTGGATCAAAAATCAAGATCTGTCTTTCTGCTGCCTCCAAGAGACACATCTATACAACAAAGGGAAACATCTTCTAAAAGTGAAAGGCTGGAATAAAATCTATCAAGCAAATGGCCCCCATAAGCAGGCTGGCGTTGTAATCCTAGTATCAGATTAAAATTGCCTTCAAATTAAAAACGGTAAGAAGACACAAAGAAGGTGACTACATTCTAATAAAGGGATCTCTCCTTCAGGAGGATATAACCATTCTAAATATCTACACACCAAACACAGGAGCACCCAACTTCATCGAACAAACACTACTGACTCTATAAACACGCATAGACCCAAACACATTGATAGTTGGGGACTTTAACACTCCTCTATCACCTCTGGACAGATCAACATGCCAAAAACTGAATAAAGAAACCACAGAACTAAACAACTGCATAGACCAACTAGACTTAACCGACATCTACAGAATATTCCATCCAGCAACAACAGAATACACATTCTTTTCATCAGCACATGGAACGTTCTCCCAAATAGATCACATCTCAGGACACAAAGAAAATCTGTACAAATTCAGAAGTATCAAAACAATTCCCTGCATTCTCTCAGACCACAATGGAATAAAATTAGAGCTCAACTCAAATAGCCACCGCAGAAAATCCTACAATACATGGAGACCATAAACAACACACTGCTGAACCATCAGTGGGTCATTGAAGAAATTAGAACAGAAATTCAAATGTTTATGGAATTCAACCAAGATGAAAACACAAAGTACCAGCTCCTTTGGGACACAGCAAAGCCAGTACTCAGAGGAAAATTTATATCTCTGAATGCCTACACCAACAAACTGGCAAAACAGCAACTCAACAACTTAAGGAAGGACCTTAATCTCCTCAAAAGAGATAAACAAGCCAATCCCCAAGTCAATAGACAGAAGCAAATAATTAAAATCAAATCAGAATTTAAATGAATTAGAGACAAAAAAAAAACATCGAAAGAATCAAGAAAACAAAGCGTTGTTTCTTTGAAAAAATTAACAAGATAGACAGACCCCTAGCAAACCTGACCAAGAAACAAAAGCAGCAAACCCAGATAAACAAGATTAGAGATGAAACAAGTAACATCACCACAGAAACAACCAAAATTCAGAACACAATAAGGTACTATTTTGCAAACCTTTATGCCAACAAATTCGAGAACCTGGAAGAAATGGATAGTTTTCTAGAAAATATTGATATCCCCAAATTCAACCATGAAGATTTAAACCTTCTGAACAGACCCATATCCAGCATTGAAATAGAAAGGGCAATAAGTGATCTCCTATGCAAGAAATGGCCAGGTCCAGGCGGATTCACAGCAGAATTCTACAAGGCCTTCAAAACAAAACTCACACCAATATTTCTCAAACTCTTCAATAAAATTGAAAGAGAACGTTCACTACCAGACACATTCTATGAAGCCAGTATAACTCTCATCCCAAAACCAGGCAAGGACTCATCATGGAAAGAGAACTATAGACAGATTTCCCTGATGAACATAGATGCAAAAATTCTCAACAAAATTCTGGCCAATTGACTTCAACAGATCATCAAAAAAATCATACATGATGACCCAACTGTATTCATCCCAGGGATGCAAAGTTGGTTCAATATACATACGCAAGTCAATTAATGTAATTCACCACATCAACTGGAGCAAGGTAAAGAGCCACATGGTTATATCTCTGGATACAGAAAAGGCATTCAATAAAATCCAGCACCCATTTATGCAAAAAGCCCGGGAAAAACTGGGATTCCAGGGAACACTCTTGAATATAATAAGGGCAGTCTATGACAAACCAACAGAAAATATAATTCTAAATGGTGAAAAACTAAAGCAATTCCCTTTAAAATCAAGAGCAAGACAGGGATGTCCACTCTCTCCCCTTCTCTTCAACATAGTTCTAGAATTCCTAGCCAGAACAATTAGGCAAGAAGAAAATATAAAGGGGATAGAAATAGAAAAAAAATGAAGTTAAACTTTCTCTCTTCGCAGATGACATGATCCTACACCTAAAGAACCCCATTGACTCTACTCACAAACTACTAGAGCTGCTCCAAAACTTTGGCAAAGTTGCAGAATATAAAATAAACGCTCAAAAATCAATGGCATTTCTATATATTATGGCCCAAATGCCGAGGCTGAAATCAGGAAAGCAACTCCTTTTGCAATAGACTCAAAAAAAACCTAAAATACCTTAGAATAACCTTAATGAAAGAAGTGAAAGACCTCTATGATGAGAACTTTAAAAACATGAAAAATGAAATGAAGGCAAAACTAAAGAAATGGAAAAACCTCCCATGCTCCTGGATTAGGAGGATTAATATAATCAAAATGGCAATATTGCCAAAGGCTATCTACAAATTCAATGCAATACCCATTAATATCCCAACAAAATTTTTTAATGAAATAGAGGAAGCAATCCAGAAATTTATATGGAACAATAAAAGACCCAGAATAGCAAAAACAATCCTAAGCAGAAAGAACAGTGCTGGAGGAATTACAATACCCAACTTCAAGCTGTATTATAAAGCTATAGAAATAAAAAAAAAAAAAACAGCTTGGAATTGGCACCGGACCAGGCCTGAAGACCAATGGAACAGAATTAAAGACCCAGAAATGAACCCACAGTACTATGCCTACTTAATCTTTGATAAAGGAGCTAAAAAAAATAGGATTGAAGAAAAACAGACCCTTTAACTAATGGTGCTGGCAAAACTGGTTCAACACATGCAACAAACTAAAACTAGATCCTTATATATCACCCTGCACCGAAATCAATTCCAAATGGATCAAAGACCTTGAAATTAAAACAGATACCCTGAAAACATTAAAGGAAGAAGTAGGAGAAACACTTAGGCTCCTTGGTACAAGACGGAACTTCCTTAACAAAGACCTAGAAATGCAACAAATCAAAGAAAAGACAGACAAATGGGACTGCATCAAAATGCAGAGCTTCTGCATGGCAAAGGACATCGCTCGCAAGATAAACAGAAAGCCCACAGATTGGGAAAAGATCTTTATAGCCCATACAATGGACAAAGGCCTCATATCTAAAATATATGCAGAACTAAAAAAAAATACATTCCTCCAAAACAAAACCACAAAGAACCAATAGCCCCCTCAACAAGTGGGCTAAAGACTTAGAAAGAGGCTTCTCTGATGAGGAAATGAGAATGGCCAAGAGACATATAAAAAAGTGCTCTACATCACTGGCCTTAAAAGAAATGCAAATCAAAACAACATTGAGATTCCATCTCACCCCAGTAAGAATGTCCTATATCGAGAAAACTAACAATGACAAATGTTGGAAGGGATGTGGCCAAAAGGGAACCCTACTTCATCATTAGTGGGAATGTAAACTGGTTCAGCCACTCTGGCAAGCAGTATGGAGATTCCTCAGAAGGCTAAACATAGAGCTCCCCTATGACCCAGCAGCCTCACTTTTGGGCATCTACCCAAAAGACCAAAAACAAGAACACACTAAAGCCACCAGCACAACAATGTTCATCACAGCACAATTTGTCATAGCTAGAATTTGGAACCAACCCAGATGCCCCTCAGTAGACGAATGGATCAGGAAAATGTGGTACATATACACAATGGAACTTTATGCCTCTATCAGAAATAATGACATTTGCCCATTCGTTAGGAAATGCAAGGACTTGGAAAAAATTATACTAAGTGAAGTGAGCCAGACCCAAAAAACCATGGACATTATGGTCTCCCTCATAGGGAATAATTAGCACAGGTTTAGGCAAGTCACAACAGAGGATCACAAGAGCCCAATAGCTATACCCTTATGAACACAAAAGATGATGCTAAGTGAAATGAACTCCATGTTATAGAAAAGACTGTTATATCACTGTTGTAATTACTTTCAACATGCGATGTGTAACTGTAGCTTCTATTAATGATGGTCCTCTTGTATCCCCTTCTGTGGTCGTACCTTCACTATCTCTGTATCTTACCTGAGTACATTGTAAACCATGTATACAGGTATTAGAACTAGGAAACTAGCGTGGAAGGCTCCTGCTGGGTCCACGTCGGAAGTCAGATACTAGAGACCCAAAGATGGCGCCGAAATAATAGGGAGGCACCCCGACTCGCATCAACTGAATAGCGAGATGGGAACTCCAACACCCAACACCCCATCAAGAACCCAGCAAAACCAGCATCCAGAAGCAGTGGAGAAACGCAGGAAAAGAAAAAGGAGCTAAAAAGAAGAACCGAAACAGAGCTGGAGATTCTCTGGGGCACCTCCCCCCACCAGCTGACCCGGGCCCAATCAGGGCCAGGCTGGGAAAGGGGAACCCGGCGATCGGCAGACAGGCTGCCAGGAGCGCAGAATTCATATAGCGGGAGACCGCACGGACACAAGGCAGGGTGCGGACCAAGACACACACCGGCAATGACGAGAAGTTCGGGTCCACACCGGGTTCGGACAAGGGAACCCAGCGTGGCAGAAAGAAGGAACCGGGGAAGCCACCACGACACTTCGCCAACCCCTGAAGGGCTAACGGCTGCGCAGGACACACACACAAAGGAGCAAAAGTGAGTCCCCCATTATCCCCTCTCCCAACGGGAGACCAGCTATCAGAGACCCAAGCCTGACAAAGAAGCTAGATCTCCCTCTCTCCCCCTCCCCACCCCCGAGGGAACAAAGAACCCCCAAATCAGGCGGGAAGTTCCCATCAGGCGCTGGGAAGTCAGTTTAGCAGGGGAAGGGTGGAACAGCCCCAAGCCCCCACAGGTTCCTGAACTGGCAGAACCGGCCCTGCCCCCTTCCCAACAGGGGCTGGGGGATGGCCGGCAGGGCAAGCCCCACCCGAGGCGCCTGGACCTCGCAGACTCTTACAACTAAAATCACAGGCGCTAGTGGGCAATACCAGCCCAGCAGGGTCACCTGAGCCTGATCACGCCCCCCCCTCACAGCGGAGGCGAGGTCTGAGGGTGCCAAGCCACACCCAGACAGTCGATCCCACTGGGCCCCACACATACCGCCTCCCCCAACGGACTCGCGGGAGGGCGCAAGCCTAACCCAACAACCCAGGACTCGCTCTGGGAGGCATATCCCGCTAAAGTGCATGTTGTAGTGGACAACAGCGCACAGGAGGGCGGGCTCCCGGCGACAGCACCCACTCTGGTAGGCGTACCCTGCACTGGTGGGCGGGGCCACAGCGGCAGCACCTGCTGCCGTAGATACGCCTACACAGGAGGGAGGAAAGAGCTACAAACCAAACCTGAGAAGCCATCCACAGATCTCCAGATGCGCAAATCACAAAGAAACATAACTCAGTTCATCAAAGGGCAAGCCAACTCGCCAGCTCCAAAAAGCAGCATGACTGAAGAGGAGATGGAGACTAAAAAAGCAAATGAGGCCATGTTAACAGGAATGATGGAAAGGGTCAGAAATGAAATCAGAAAACAATTCTAGGAGTTTAGAGCGGAAATCTGGAAGGACACCCAGGAAGCCAAGAAAGAATTGGAAGCAAAAATGGATACAATGCAAGCCTCGTTTAAAGAAATGGAAGCAAAAATGGATACAATGCAAGCCGCCTTTAAAGAAAATCGCCACATCCTGAGAATTGAAATGCATGAAAAAATAGATTTAAAATACAACTCTTTAAAGGAAGAATTTTCCACGATCAGAGCTGATATGACAACCATAAATAGCTCTCTGACATCCATAAACTCCGCAATTGAAAACATAACACAAAGAGTGGACCATATAGAATCCAGAATCTCTCGCCTGGATGATGAAGCAGCTGACAACAACCAGAAAATGACCACACTCCAAGAAAAGGTGAAGCTTCAGGGAAGACTAATCCAGGAACTAATGGACAAAGACAAGAGATATAATCCGTGCATAATTGGAATAGAAGAAGGAGCCGAATACCAGAACAGAGGGCTTAATCATGTTCTCAATAAAGTTATTGCAGAAAACTTCCTCAATCTCACAGGGGACACCATCCAGGTAACCGAAGCCTATAGGACACCTGGCAGGCCAGACCCCAGGAAAACCACCCCAAGGCACATAATATTCAAGACTACAGACCTCAAGATTAAAGAGCAAATTCTGAATTCAGCCAAAGCAAAGAAGGAAACTTTTTTCAATGGGAAGAGGATTCGAATAACATCCGACTTATCCACACAAACTTACCAAGCTTGAAGTGAGTGGAAGAACACCATCCAAGTACTTCAGAATAACAATTTACAACCTCGGATCAAATATCCAGCGAAATTGGAGTTCACATTCGAAGGGAGAACCATATCTTTCCACACAAAAGAGGAGCTAAAGGAGTATGTGAATAAAAAACCAGCCCTACAGCGAATATTAAGAGGGGAACCCCACCCAACAGAGATCGTAAAAGACACACAGACAGAATCAGAAAGAAATTTCAATAGCCAAGTCCAGCAGAAAGACCAGCTCACTAAAGACAAGAAGAAAAAAAAAGGAGGAAAAAACAGCCCAACAAGAAAATGGAAGGAGAAAAAACACCCTTATCCTTGATCTCTTTAAATATAAATGGCTTAAACTCCCCGATTAAGAGGAGCAGACTGGCAGAATGGATTCGCAAACAAAAAGTTGACATCTGCTGTCTACAAGAGACCCACCTTACAGCAAGGGACAAAAACAGGCTTCGAATGAAAGGATGGAGCAAGATCTACCAAGCAAATGCACCCACCAAAATGGCAGGTGTAGCCATTCTGATCTCAGACAAAATGGACTTCTCTTTAAAGTCCACTCAAAAAGACAAAGAAGGACACTACATATTAATACAAGGAAAAAGCCAGAATCAAGACATCACGGTGATAAATGTATACTCACCGAACAAAAGAGGCCCGACATATGTCAAGCAAATTCTCACAGAATTACAGAGCAAGATAGATGCAAACACAATCATAGTGGGTGACTTTAATACTCCTCTCTCTCCAAGAGACAGATCCAACACTCAGAGGATTAGTAAGGGAGCTGAGGACCTAAATAACACCATTTCCCAAATGGAGCTAACAGCCCTATATAGAACCTTTCACCCTACAGAGACCCAATACACCTTCTTTTCAGCAGCCCATGGATCATATTCCAAAATAGACGCCATAGCCCACACAAAGAACCTCAGCAAATACAAAAGTATTGACGCCATCCCATGTATTACATCTGATCACAGTGGATTAAAGGTAACCCTCAACAACAAAGGAAACCACAGACACTATACACACTCTTGGAGGCTAAACCCCATGCTGCTATCCAACACTTGGGCCACAGACCAAATTGAAGATGAAATCAACGAATTCATAAGCCACAATGACAAAGAAAACACATCACAAAGAAACCTATGGGACACAGCTAAGGCAGTACTGAGGGGCAAGATAATTGCACTCAGCACCCACATTAAAAGAATGGAAGCAGAGCAGGTGAATACCCTCACGATGAAACTAAAACAACTGGAGAAACAAGAAATGACAGAATCTAAAACGAGTAGGAGGGGAGAGATCACAAAGATTAAAGAAGAGATAAATCTGATTGAAAATAGAAAGACCATTCAACAAATAAATAAGACTAAAAGCTGGTTCTTTGAGAAAATAAACAAAATTGACAGACCCCTTGCAAGACTTACAAAAAAAAGAAGAGAAGAGACTCATATACGTAAAATCAGGGACTCCACCGGAAAAATTACAACAAGTACACACGATATTCAAACAATCATAAGGAGCTATTTCCAAAACCTCTACTCAGCAAAAAACAATAATTTTACAGAAATGGATCAATTCTTAGAGAAGTACAAACTGCCCAAACTGAACCAAGAAGAAATAAATCAACTAAATAAACCAATAACTTACAGTGAGATACAGGAGGTAATCAAGAACCTCCCTACTAAGAAAAGCCCAGGCCCAGATGGATTCACCAACGAATTTTACAAAACCTTTAGTGAGGAGCTAATACCAATACTCCTCAAACTCTTCCGCGAAATAGAAACAGAGGGAGAAATCCCAAACTCATTCTACGAAGCTAATATCATACTCATTCCCAAACCAGGCAAAGACCCAACAAAAAGAGAACTACAGACCAATATCACTAATGAACACAGACGCAAAGCTCCTCAATAAAATATTAGCTAACAGGATCCAGAAACTGATCAAGAAAATCATACATCATGACCAAGTAGGCTTCATCCCTCAGTCACAAGGATGGTTCAACATCCGTAAATCAATCAATGTAATTCACCACATAAACAGATCTAAAATTAAGAATTACATTGTTATCTTAGTCGATGCCCAAAAAGCCTTTGACAAAATACAACATCCATACCTATTAAAAGCTTTGGAGAGAACAGGAATAGATGGAACATTCCTCAAAACAATAAAAGCCATATACAACAGACCAACTGCTAATATCATATTAAATGGAGAGAAACTTAAATCATTCCCCCTAAACTCAGGAACAAGACAAGGATGCCCACTCTCCCCACTTCTGTTCAACATAGTGCTGGAATCCCTAGCCTTAGCAATAAGGCAAGAGGAGGACATCAAAGGGATCCACATTGGCAAGGAAGAAATCAAGTTATCCCTATTCGCAGACGACATGATCTTATATCTGAAGGACCCAAAAAACTCAGTACCCAAACTCCTACACCTAATAAACCAATTTGGCAAAGTAGCAGGATACAAAATCAATCCACAAAAGTCAGCAGCTTTTCTGTACACCAGCAATAGACAAACAGAAAATGAAATTATGGAAACAATTCCATTTACAGTAGCCAAAAAAAGAATAAAGTACCTAGGGATCAACTTAACCGAGGACGTGACAGACCTATTCAATGAAAACTACAAAAATCTATTAATGGAAATCAAAGAAGACACAAGGAGATGGAAAGACCTCCCATGCTCATGTGTAGGCAGAATCAATATAGTGAAAATGGCCATATTGCCCAAATTGTTATACAAATTCAATGTAATACCTATCAAAATCCCAGCCACATTCTTCACTGAAATAGAGAAACCAATCCATAAATTCATATGGAACAGCAAAAAACCTAGAATAGCCAAAGCAATTCTAGGCAAAAAAAAAAAAAAAAAAAAAAATAGTGCAGGAGGTATCACAATACCAGACTTCAAGCTCTACTACAAGGCCATCATAACAAAAACAGCATGGTATTGGTATAAAAACAGATCGGAAGACCAGTGGATTAGAATTGAAGACCCAGAAATAAAACCGCACTCTTACAGCCAACTGATATTTGACAAAGGAGCTAAAGACATACAATGGAATAAACAGAGCCTCTTCAACTACTGGTGCTGGGAGAACTGGGCAGCCATATGCAGAAAACTCAAAGTAGACCCAAGCCTATTACCATGCACCAAGATCAACTCAAAATGGATCAAGGACCTCAACATCACACCTGAATCATTGAAACTACTGAAGGACAGAGTAGGAAAGACACTAGAACTTATAGGCACAGGAAGGAACTTCCTGAATAGAGTCCCAGGGGCACAACAAATAGGGGAAAGACTCAACAAATGGGACTACTACAAATTAAAAAGTTTCTGCACAGCTAAGGTCATAGCTACCAAAATAGAAAGACAGCCAACGATATGGGAAAGGATCTTTACCAGCACAGCAACAGACAAAGGCCTGATATCGGTCATCTACAGAGAACTCAAAAAACTAAGCCCCTCCAAGCCCAATAAACCTATTAGGAAATGGGCAAAAGAGCTAAAGAGAGACTTCACAAGAGAAGATATAAAAATGGCAAAGAAACACATGAGGAAATGCTCAACATCCCTGCTAGTAAAGGAAATGGAAATAAAAACAACCCTGAGATACCACCTCACCCCAGTTAGAATGGCCTATATTCTGAACTCAGGAAACAACAAATGCTGGAGGGGCTGTGGGGAAAGAGGACCCCTTCTCCATAGTTGGTGGGAGTGCAAATTAGTACAACCACTTTGGAGAACAGTATGGAGGTTTCTCAAAAAGCTCAATATAGACCTACCCTATGACCCAGCCATACCACTCCTAGGCATCTATCCTAAACAGCAAACCCCAAGATATCAAAAAGACATTTGTACTTCCATGTTTATCGTGGCACAATTCACAATAGCCAAAATATAGAAACAACCCAGATGCCCCTCCACAGACGAATGGATCCAAAAAATATGGTACTTATACACAATGGAATACTACATAGCGATTAGGAATGGTGAAATATTGTTATTCGCAAGGAAATGGTCAGAACTCGAACAAATAATGTTGAGTGAGACAAGCCTAAAACACAGAAAACAAAGGGGCATGATCTCCCTGATATATGACTGTTAACAAAGGGAGACACGGATAGACAGTAGAGACCAAGTCTGTGAACGCTGTATATGTGCTTGATACATTGTATATTGCATATGTGTCTACCTGACCTAGACAAGGGATGGAAAAACAGGTTGTAAGATATCACAAGAAATGTACACACTGCCCTACTATGTAACTGCACCCTCTTTGCACAACACCTTGTAAAAAAATTTATGTTCATTTAATAAAAAAAAAAAACAATTCTACATCCAAGGAAGTTACTAATTTTGTTAACCCAAACTTTCTCCACTATACATTTTCTCAAAATTAACCAAATAGGCTATCCCTTCGTGGAATCCAGCAGACTGCTTCTTCTCTAAGATAAAATTTGAGTTTTTAAAGCAAATGTTTGAAATCTAAAAAATGTGTGTAGTATCAGGAGTACAGTTGATATATACTTCAAGATTTTCCCGATGAGCTTCTAGATAAATAAATAGGATTTTCTATACTAATTACATATATATAATTTACATGTTTTGAATATATTTTAGTATGTTTGTTTAATTTGCAATAAATGTGTTGGAGTCCAGCTTCAAAAAAAAAAAAAAAAGAGCTAGGAAACTGTAAGGGAATACCAAAATCAAGAGACACAGTGTAAAAAAGACCAACGATTACAAAAGCAATACTTGCAAAACTGTTTTGTGTAAATCTACTGAACAACTCATGGGGCTTTCCCCATGACAGTAACAAACAGTACAAGAAATGTATCCAATACCTAATGTATGAAACTGTAATCGCTCTGTATATCAGTTTGACAATAAAAAAAGACTAAGAAAAAAATGCTATATCACTGAGCTGTGTCTAGTTCCACACTTAGATTTCTAATTTTTACAGGCCTTGATTATGAAGCAGTTGTGATTGTGACCTGATTCTGATCTTCATGAAGTGGAAAGGAAGATTGTGTATATGTACAGTGTTCTTAACTGGAAGATGTTGGGGATTCAGTTTCGGCCTTAAAGGGGGAAGGGCACAGAGCTCCCAAGATGCTGCCCTTCCCCCCCAGCTCTGGGGTAGTGTGGGAGGAAGTCCCTCCCACCCTCTGGCCTCAACCGGAAAAGAAAGCCTCCCTGGGAGGCAAACACGTGCGTGCCACCATGATGGGGTTGTCCTTCCCACAAAGGAAGTTTCGTGATATCACTTGATGGACATGGTCCTTAGCCTATGACCCGCCCTTTGGCCAGCCCCCTTTCTTTCCCGCCATTGCCTCTATATAAGTTCCTTTCCCTATTAAAGATTTTGAGACGCATCCCACCATAGCAGCGTGTCCCTGATGCCTTCTTTTCCGCCCCCACTCCTGGTAACATGTGAGGGGTCTGGGGGGACGGGAGGCTTCAGCAACCTTTCCTCAACTTAGCGCAAGTCCATGAGAGTACGCCTTTGGCCTTCTGCTGGCAGAAGATAAGGCCGAGTGCTCTCTCATAGATTTTGGGGTTCAGCCATTTCTCCCCGGGAGTTTGGGGAGAAAGGGATCGTTCAGATCCCGGCAGGAAGAGACCTTAGGTATGAACTTAGAACCTTCAGATGGCTATGTAAGCTCTCTAACATATTAGCTACTCTGGCAGTCCATTTTTGCACTGGTTATTTTTTAGATAGGATTTCTCTCTATGTACACAATAAACTGAACTATGATCTTTCTTTTTGTGTGTCTCTGTGTCACCATTATGCCCAGTCATTGTTTGAAGTTTCAAAAATTTTTGTTGCCTAGCCTTGAACATTGATCTTCTGATTCTTCACCTCCCAAGTAGCTAGGATTATAGGCTTGAACCACTTTGCCTGGCTTCGAAGAGACTTTTTACTATGAACTTGTCTGCAGCAGAAGATGAGAAATACAGTCTAGCACTGGAAGCTGGATTTCTGACCAGAGTCCCTGATTTCTGGAAATGGCTGTTCCACACCCTGCTTCCCTCCAGCTTCTCTAGCTGCCTCCTGTGTAGTTTCTTTCCATTTCTAACCTTTATATCACATGCTGTGCATGTTAGCAAAGGAAATGTTCAGATTGATAGTAGGTAATATGAGAAAATCCATAGATTTCTAATTGGTATTTGGGATTCTGAAGGATAAAGGTAACACAGTTAAATAGACAAACACATGTGGTTGTTAAAACTGATCAGCCAGATATTGGTGGCTCATATCTGTCATCCTAGCAACTCACGAAGCTGAGTTCTGAAGACCTGAAATTTGCAGCCAGCCCAGGCAGGAAAGTTTGTGAGACAAAAACAAACTAAATAAAACAAATACATTCAAGACTCAAGGCCTCATGCTTGCAAGGCAGACACTTCACTTTTCTATAGCTTGTACCATGCTACTCAGTCCTTTTTAAATTTAGTCATCATTTTTCAGATAAGGTACACAACTATGTACTGGTCCTAGTCCTGCACATTGGGGAAGAAAGATGTGAACCACTGCCCCAACATACTGATTGAAAAGGGTCTTACTAACTTTCTGCCCAGTTCTCACTTGTATGGTCAGCCTCCTAACTTCCACATTCCAAGTAGCTATGATTACAGATGTGATCTACTGCCTTGGGCTCTGAAGGGAAAAATATTAATAACAATAATTATAATTATAATAACTGAGATGATCAAGCACATGGATGAAAGAAAGGTTAATGTGTTGCAAAATACAGCTTCACTATTAGCTTATAAAAGGTGAATGGGCAAGGCAGGGAACTTAAAGTGTCTAGTTATGAATGAACAGCACCCATACAATGTGCTTCACTCTGAGGACTTGTGGAGACAAACTGAGGGAGTCCGTGGCTGTGACTGAGCCACTGCTAACTTTTCATTAGACAGAGCAGGTGGTCAAGTCAGGTTCTGTGCTAGGAGTAGATTCTGAGTTCTGAATGAGCCTCAGATTCTTTGTATGTGGACTGGAGATGGGGGTATCATTTCTAGTTAAATGTTTTTATAACTGTAAGATCCTGTCTAGCAACAATACAGTATAGTGGCTTTGTTTGTTTTTACCTTTATTTTTTGGAAAAAAAAATGAGCCACAAGAAGGCTTTGGAGATACTCTATAAGCTCTCCTTGTTTGTCCTCATGCCTTCAAACTTTTAAAACTATTTAAAATAAAACCTCAATAATAGTAAATGCTTTGTATGGATACTTACTTTATAATTAATCATTTCTTCAAATCTCCTTTGGTTATTACAAAAAAAATGAGATTAATTATTATTTCAAAGATTTTCCAGAGAATACTGCTGGGCTTAAAGTGGTAGCATACTAGCCTAGAGCAAAATAGCTGATGGACAGCTCCCTGATGAGGAGTTCAAACCCCATAACCAAGGACAGTGACACAATAACAATGACGACGACAACAAAGCAGAAGGAGGAGGAGGAGATTTTCCATTCACTCACAGTTTGTGACTTACCTTCCGTAGTTCCTTTCTTATTGGAACCAGGAAATCCTTACTTTCTGCCAAGTTGTTTCCATGCCCCTGCCATTTTCAGCCAGTGTGTACTGTGCGACTGTCATCCTTTGGGGGGTGGGATCACACAGCATGGAGTCTGCTCACAAGCACAGGTATGGTGCTAAAGTTGAGTCTGGCTGGCTTCAGTGAACAGCATTTCACACCATGAAGTACTAATCACTGCTGCTTTCCCATCATCTTTTATCTATTCCTATAACATAGCCTGGAATTTCAGAAACATAAAAAAGGAAGGAGGGGAAAGATGGCTAAACCTGGCTATCCTGGCTTGAAGTAAATGATAGGAGCCATAGACCTGTCCATTTTTATTCTAATTGTGACTTTTACTTACCAGACTCTACTTCCTAGTTGGAATTTGATGGAAACCTCCTTTGCCTTAATTCATTTCCTATAGCTATAACAATTGCTCAAAGCTGAACAATTTCTAAAGTAAAAGCTTTATCTAGCTCAGAGTTATGGAGATTCAAAAGCACAGTGCTCCATCTGGAGACAGCCCTGGGTGAACATCATCACAACACTAGATGTCATCACAACACCATGTGTCATCACAGTGCCAGCTGTCATCACAATGCCACATACCATCAAACGCCAGGTGTCATCACAATGCCAGGTACCATCAAATACCAGATGTCATCACAATGCCAGATGTCATCACAATACCAAGTTTCATCACAATGAGAGGTGTCATCAGAATGCCAGATGTCATCATCCAGGTGTCATCACAATGACAAGTGTCATCATAATGCCAGATGTCATCACCATGTTAGATATCATCAAATGCCAGGTGTAATCACATTGCCAGATGTCATCAAATTCCAAGTGTCATCTTAACTCTAGATGTCATCAAATACCAGGTATCATCACAATGGCAGCTTTCATCACAATGGGAGGTGTCATCACATGCTGATGTCATCACAATGGCAGGTTTCATCACAGTGGGAGGTGTCATCACAATGCCAGATGTTATCAAATGCCGTGTCATCACAATGACAAGTGTCATCACAATGTCGGATGTCATCACCATGCCAAATGTCATCATAATACCAGGTGTCTTCAAATGCCAAGTGTCATCACAATGCTGATGTCATCAAATGCCATGTGTTATCACAATGCCAGGTGTCACCAAATGCCAAGTGTCATTACAATTCCAGATGTCATGAAATGCCAAGTGTCATCAAGTGCCATGTGCTATCACAATGCTAGGATCACAATGCTGATGTCATCACTATGCCAGGTGTCATCATGATGCCAAGTATCATCACAATGTAAGATGTCATCACAATGCCAAGTATCAGCACAATGCCAGGTGTCATCAAATGCCAGGTGTCATCAAGTGCCAGGTGTCATCTTAATTCCACATGTCATCACAATGCCAGGTGTCATCAAATGTCAGATGTCATCACAATGCTAATGTCATCACCATGCCAGATGTAATCACAAGGCCAGGTGTCATCATAAGACCAGATATCATCAGAATGTGAAGAATCATCATGCCAATGTCATCACATGGCACATGTCATCACAAGGCCAGGTGTCATTACAATCCCAGATATCTTCATAATGCCAGATATCAAGAAATGCTAGATGCCACCCCAAGGCCTGCAGCAAGTGCACAAGAGGGATTCAGAGGAGCTGTCAGACTCATTTATAACAACCCATTGTCACATGAACTAAGCCTTCCCCAGGAGGCCTAACTCAGTCCTGGAAGCCCAACCACTTCCAAGGATGGAATCTCATGACCTAACCACTACCCACTATGCTTAAGGATTCTAACATTTCAATACTGCCCCAAAGAGAGCCAAGCTTGAAACAATACATAATTCAAACAAACCATAGTCTTCCTGAGCATCCTCAATTCTAGCCTTTGGGTTTCTGCCAGACAAGTTTCCCTGTTACTAAGTGGCTTTGTTTCCTTGTTGTGGTGGTGGTACTGGGCCTGTATCCCTTAGCTTTTTTATGCGACTGGTGTACTACCACTTGAGTCACAGTTTCATGTCTGACTTTTTGCTGGTTAACTGAAGATAAAAGTCTCATGGACTTTCCTATCCCAGTTAGCATTGAATTACAGTCCTCAGTTCTCAGGCCCCCAAGTAGTTAGTGTTACAGGTATAGGCTATCAGTGCCTAGATCCTAACTGGCTTTTGATACTTGCCCTCCTTCGAGGGCCTGAAACCTCGGATTGGATTGGAATCTCTAGCTCAGCACTGTTCCTTTGGGTGTTATGAGGGTCCCCAAACTTGGCTTTTAAATGATTTAGGGAGACCACCAACAGAAGGAAATAATTTCATTGAGGGTGAAATGTGGTAGTGGTGCTTCTGCTTATGTGTGAAAGAGTTTTGCACAGAATTCACGTCTACAATCCTTGACTTATTTCCCCTCCCTCAATTCTCCTCACAGAGTTGAGTTAGCTGAATGTTGCTTTTTCATCTTTGAAGGCCCACAGCCAACTCCTGCCCAGCTGCCTTATCCAATGTCCTGGTTCAGCAATGTGGAATGCCTCCAACACCAACTCTGCCTTGCAGACACCAACTTTCACAGCTTGTCCTGATAGATCACACCACACATCCCCACTCCCTAAGTAAAATGGGATCCATAGGCGTGCAAAAGGGAATGGGATATGAATGTTATGGAGACATGCAAGCTGCTTTCACAGGCACTGTTCTGTCACTTCTCATGTGTCTTAGCACTTAACTCCAGAGCTGTAACATTAGAGCCAGAGGGGAGGAAGAGAATGCCAACCTCCATGAAGTCCTGTGGAGAGAGGAGAGTGAATAGGAGAATGAGATGGACACAATCTAAATGAGTGAAAAGGTGGGATTTAGTTAGGTTGCCAGAGAGGTAGTCTCAGCCATGCAGGAAATGAGGGAGGAAAGGTTGAACAAAGGAAACATTTTTTAATAGTCTGTACAAATAATATTTTAGGTCTCTCCCCTTTATTCTTCAGACTCCTGGTCTCTCTTATCTGAAAGCCACTCTACTATAATCCTCAAGACAATGAATAGCTATTTGTAATGAAAACACAGCTCATTTCTAAACAAAAACAAAAAGTGGGGCCACCCCTAAGCCACAGGATCCATACTGGTTACCACCAAGGGGAGTACCTTTCTAGGTACATCTGGTAGCACCACCCTCCCAGCCCATGCATTTGGAAGATCTTCTCATGCTGTAGCCTCATACTCCCACCCTAGCAACCCATGTAGTCATCTTTTTCAGATATTACGCCCTTCCCAGTAGGCATGTTCTCCATTTAGAAGAAAAGATGGGAGACATGAAAGGCTTAGAAAATCTTTGCCAAGATGGATATTAGGCAGAAAGACTGCAAGTTTAAAGCCAATATATGTGTGGGCTATACAGCAAACTGGGTCTGCCTGGCCATCTGTCTGTCTGTCTGTCTGTCTGTCTCTATCTCTGTCTCTGTCTCTGTCTCTGTCACTGTCTCTCTCTGTCTCTGTCTCAGTCTCTCTTTTACACACACACACACACACACACACACACACACACACGTAATGTCATTTGCCAAGAAATGCATAAACTACTCACTTAATATGAAGGAGAGGTAGTTGGTGCCTCTTTACTTACTCAGATTGGATCCTGTTTGTCAAGCCCATTTCTTATGCAGTTCACATTAGCTTTAAGTACTACCGTAAGAACAGCTCTGAAACCAGGCAGCCATAAGGCGCTAACGTGGTACAATCTTGCTAATGCAACACAGCTTGCTTTCCTTGAAAGAAGCTTGAGAATGAGACATCTTTCAACCACTATGATCAGATTCTGCTTTTTCGTCACATCCTGACTCACAATAAGCCTAAACACACTGTACTAGGTACTTGTAAGTACAACTCTGCAAACCACATTGCTGCCAGGCTGCTAACATATCAGTGGTTAGAAGGACCTTGGGATGGATACATCTTTTAGCTCTTATGAAGAGCTTCAGCTTTGCAGTTGCATTTCATGTCTCATAGTAGGCCTAAATGCATGATATTAAGATGTGTGTCTAAATTATACTCTGAATCTTATTTCCAGACATAAGATGCTAATTGTACAAGTTTGCTTTTAGATGAATGAAACTTGGGTATCATGCATCTTTCAATTACTATAAACAGATTTTGTGTGGGTGTGCTGTTGTTCGGGCTTGAACTCAGGGCATGGGTGCTCTCCCCTATGCTTTTTCTCTGAAGGCTGGCACTCTACCCCTCTACTTTCTGCTTTTTGGAAGCAAATTGGATATAAGTGTCTCACTGTTTTTTCTGCCAAGGGCTGGCTTCAAACCACAATTTTCAGATCTCAGCCTCATGAACAACTAGGGTTATAGGTGTGAGCCACTGGCACCTGGCCAATGGATTCATCTTTCCTTCCATTTTCAAGATATTGTTCACAAGAGGCCTGAAGAAAGTATGATGAGAAATTGTGTTAAAAAAAAGAAAAAGCTCAGAATCCAAATTTTCTAAAAATCTGCTGACTTGGCACAAGCTTGCATTATTTGAACTTATCTTGAGAATGATTTTGTTACAAACTCTATGAACAGAGGCTTTTGCAGCCACTCTCTGCATGTTGCTCATGGTGGGCACTAATAGTAAGGAAACATCCAAAATAATTTGTCTATGAAAGACTGGTAGCCACAGCAATATACAAGCAGAAAAGAATATTATGGAAATAATTCCTTTTACATTAGCCAAAAAAAGAATAAAGTACCTAGGGATCAACCTAACCAAAGACGTGACAAATCTATTTAATGAGAACTATAAAAATCTGATAAAGGAAATCAAAGAAGACACAAGGAGATGGAAAGACCGCCCATGCTCATGGGTAGGCAGAATCAATATAGTGAAAATGGCCATATTACCCAAATTGTTATAAAAATTCAATGCAATCCCCATCAAAATCCCAGCTACATTCTTCACTGAAGTAGAGAAAGCAACCCATAAATTCATATGGAACAGCAAAAGACCTAAAATAGCCAAAGCAATTCTAGGCAAAAAAAAGCAGTGCAGGAGGTATCACAATACCAGACTTCAAGCTCTACTATAGAGCCATCATAAAACAGCCTGGTATTGGTATAAAAACAGACCTGAAGACCAGTGGAATAGAATTGAAGACCCAGAAATAAAACTGCACTCTTACAGTCAGCTGATATTTGACAAAGGAGCTAAAGACATACAATGGAATAAACAGAGCCTCTTCAACTACTGGTGCTGGGAGAACTGGGCAGCCATATGCAGAAAACTCAAAGTAGACCCAAGCCTATCACCATGCACCAAGATCAACTCAAAATGGATCAAGGACCTCAATATAAGGCCTAAATCCTTGAAACTACTGAAGGTTAGAGTAGGAAAGATGCTAGAACTTATAGGCACAGGAAGGAACTTTCTGAATAGAGTCCTAGGGGCACAACAAATAGGGGATAGACTCGACAAATTGGGACTACTACAAATTAAAAAGTTTCTGCACAGCTAAGGACATAGCCACCAAACTAGAAAGACAGCCAACCATATGGGAAAGGATCTTCACCAGCACAGCAACAAAGGCCTACTATCTGTCATCTACAGAGAACTCAAAAAACTAACCCCCTCCAAAGCCCAGTAAACCAATTATGAAATGGGCAAAGAAGCTAAAGAGAGACTTCACAAGAGAAGAGATAAAAATGGCAAAGAAACATATGAGGAAATGTTCAACATCCCTGGCAGTAAAGGAAATGCAAATAAAAACAACACTGAGATACCACCTCACTCCAGGCAGAATGGCCTATACTCTGAACTCAATCAACAACAAATGCTGGAGGGGGTGCGGGGAAAGAGAAACCCTCCTCCATTGTTGGTGGGAGCACAAATTAGTACAACCACTTTGGAGAACAGTATGGAGGTTTCTCAAAAAACTCAACATAGACCTACCCCATGACCCAGCCATACCACTCCTAGGCATCTATCCTGAAAAGCAGGTTCCAAGATATCAAAAAGACATCTGCACTTCCATGTTTATCACTGCACAATTCACAAGAGCCAAAATATGGAAACAACCCAGATGCCCCTCTACAGGTGAATGGATCCAAAAAATATGGTACCTATACACAATGGAATACTACATAGCGATTAGGAATGGTGAAATATTGGTATTCGCAGGGAAATGGTCAGAACTTGAACAAATAATGTTGAGCGAGACAAGCCTAGAACACAGAAAACAAAGGGGCGTGATCTCCCTGATATATGACTGTTAAGGTGGGGGTGTGGGGGAGACAGTAGAGACCAGGTCTGTGAAACCAAAAACTTCTTGTCAAATGGTATTTCCCACAGGTTTGGGTCAGTGACCCTACACTATGTAACTAAAACCAAACAACTACTCAACATATAAAGGTCAAAAATTGACCTCTCAGTGGATCACAATAGCTCAAAAGCTATGTATGTATGTTCATATAAGACTATTGTCGACATATTGTCTATTGTTGACATTACATTTAAAGCCCTAGGTGAATTTTCTTCGGCGTAGGCCACAAGGCTATATATATTCTTGGTACATTGTATATTGTTTATATGTCTACCAACCTAGGGAAGGGAAAGAAAAGCAGGATGTAAGATATCACAAATAATGTACACACTGCCCTACTATGTAACTGTACCCTTTTTGCACAACACCTTGTCAAAAAAAAACTTTTCTTTCATTAATAAATAAATTACAAAAACAGAAAAAAAAAGAAAGACTGGTAGCCAGAGGCTGCCGATATACCTCAGGCACACGTTCATAGAACTAATTTTGGGAGTAGTGCAGTTCACAAATGCAATGGACAGATGGGTCTTTGCAATCAGCTGTTAGAAGAATTTACATAAAAAGAAAGTAATTAGAGGCAGCTCTGATAATCCAGCTGGAACTCAGAGAAAGAAATTCAAGAAATTTCTATCAGCTTTGCACAGACTGGTTGTCAATCTCTTCCTACATGTTTTTCTCAATGGGGTGGAAGATGGTATAGACTTCATTGATATCCAATGACTTTTTTCCCATTTTGTCTCCAATTTTATTAATTTAGGCCTTCTTTTTCTTTCTTTTATTTATTTATTATTTTTTGATACTAGGGTTGGGTTTGAAATCAAGGCCTGGGTGCTGTCCCTCACTTTAGTGCTCAAAGTTAGTAGTCTACCACTTTGAGCCACAGCTCCATTTCCAGCCTTTTGGTAGTTAATTGGATATCAGGTTTTCATAGACTTTCCTGCCCAGGCTGGCTTTGAACCATGATCCTCAGATTTTAGCTTCTTGAGTAGCTAGGATTATTGATTTGAGCCACCCACACACTTTCTTTCTTTTGGTTAGTTTTATCTTTCTTTTCATCAGTTTTTCTCATAATTAAAAGAAATAGTACAAAAAAACTGAAATATAAGATATAGATAGAGGCTGGGAATATGGCCTAGTTGCAAGAGTGCTTGCCTCATATACATAAAGCCCTGGGTTCGATTCCTCAGCACCACATATATAGAAAATGGTCAGAAGAGGTGCTGTGGCTCAAGTGGTAGAGTGCTAACCTTGAGTGAAAAAAAAGCCAGGGACAGTGCTCAGGCCCTGAGTTCAAGGCCCATGACTTGCAAAAAATAAAATAGATAAATAAATAAATAAATAAATAAGATAGAAATAGAAAAAATATTGTAAAAGTCTTTGCATACTGAAAGGAAAAACAAAAATTCAAGAAGCACTGGGTACTTGTAGACATTGTAACCTCCCTTGTACAACTTTGTAAAGTTCAGAAAAAAAAAATCTTAAATTTAGAAAAAAAAAAGCACACACATGTGCCAAACAGCACATGCAAAGAAAGGAGGGGATAGTTAAAAACTGAAGGAATTGTGTTACCTGAGATTGCCAGGTGTGCAGGGCAGAGTGGATGTTCACTATCTGTCACCCTAATCCTCACACTTTTCTGACTATATCAAACACAAGGAGGAGGGAGGTTCTTCATCTTTTACCTTTTTTTTCTCTTGCATCACCCGGGTACCAGTAGGACTATCTTGGGAATATAGTGAATTGGAGTCACCTTCCTCTTGCCAGCAAGTGCTATCCTGTAAAAATACATTACAGAGAGGTATGCTCAACTCACTCCCAGGCCAGGAATGCTGGGGCAAGGAGGCCTGTGTTTGTCTCCACTGCCCCATGTGAAGCTTGCTTGGTATTCAAGGGCAAGTATAAGGCTTCATCAGCAACCCAGGACCCTGGCATTTTATGGGCCCACTTCAGTGATAATTAGGCATTCCTGCTCAGATCCTTAGTTCCTCAACTTCTGTAGTATTAGAGTAGCAAAGTCTTCTTCTTCCTTAGCTTGCCACAGAGCCACAGCTCTAAATAAGAACGTGGGTTCTATTGCATTCTGTTGCCATAGTCAGTCTTAAAGGGAAGGTGAGCTCTGTTCCCTCCTATGGCTCTAAGCAACCATACACCACGTAGAAGATTTTCAGCTGGGCTGTTTCAGTGGCGCTCCTCCTGAGACAAATTACGTGGCAAGAGACAAACAAAAATGATGCACAGAGATTGTGGCAATAATTTCTGTGGATTCTCAAAGACAGGAATATTCAAATGTGGTTTCCCAGAGCTCAGACCAAACCTTTTCAATCCAGTTCCCATTGCTCAGTGAGTATATGTTGGGAAAGGCACAATTTCTCTATGGCCAGACTGATTTGCAGATTCTTAAACATCTCTTTTGAGGTTTCCCTTCTCTGTTGTGGCAGAAAAACAGGGAGAGACTATTTCTCTGCCACCCCTTCTCAGCTGAGGTGCCCCTCTCTCTTTCTCCAACATTTTTCCAAGCCTATGGATTTCTGCCAATCTACTAGTGAACTTCAACACATTCCTCCAGACAGATGCTGCACTGAGCTGCTGCTCTTCAGTTGATCCAGTTACAACTCATAACAAGAAAGATGAGGGTTGCTTGACCCTTCCTGCTATCTTGAACCTCCCCCATCTGTAGCTCTTTTAGTACTAAAGTGAAATAATTTTGTGGCCTGAGGGCACTTCCCCATCTGGAAAGTGATAGGGATCTTACCAAACAAGTCTACTGTATATCTGTCTTAATCTCCTGTGCCCATTTTAGGAAGGAAAATTAAGAATAAAAAATAGCCCCTCAGTAGATGAGTGGATCAGGAAAATGTGGCACATATACACAATGGAATTCTATGCCTCTATCAGAAAGAATGACATAGCCCCATTCCTAAGGAAACGGACGAACTTGGAAAAAATTATACTAAGTGAAGTGAGCCAGACCCAAAGAAACATGGACTCTATGGTTTCCTTCATAGGGAATAATTAGAAAAGGTTTAGGCTAGTCATAGCAGAAGATCACAAGAGTCCAATAGTTATGCCCTTATAAACACAGAAGATGATGCTAAGTGAGATGAACTCCATGTTATGGAAGCCAGTGTTATATCATTGTTGTGAGCATTTTCAACATGCCATATGAAACCAGAGTTTTGTTTGTTGTTGTTGTTCCTCTTGTATCCCCTTCCTGTGGTTGTGCCTGCGCTATCATTGTATCTCATCTGAGTACCCTGGGTATCAAATATACTTGTATTAAGACTAGGAAAGGGAAAAGGAATATCAAAATAGACAAAGGATAAAAAGACAAACGACTCCAAAAGCAATCCTTGCAAAACCATTTGGTGTAAACCAGTTGAACAACTTATGGGGGTGGGAGGGAGGGAAAGTGGTTGGGGTGAGGAGGGAAATGAGAGAGGAGGAAACAAGTTATACAAGAAATGTACCCACTGCCTTGCCTGTGAAACTGTAACCCCTCTGTACATCACTTTGACAATAAATAAATAATAAAAAATAGAATATGGATTGAAGGTGTAGCTCACTGGTAGAATGTTTGCTTAGCATATGCACAATCCTGGGTCTGCTCACCTACCCTGAAAAGAGATGGGGTAGTACATTCATTTCAAACAAGTTTCTCTAAAGTCAAACCAGAATCTTCTACAAAAGGTTATTCAGCCTATCTACCTAACTTGATAGCAGCTATCCTCCCAGTACCAAAATAAATAATAAACTTAATTCATAAATGCACCCAACATACATCAACTTTGCCCAGCAAGATCTTTTACTTCATTGTCAATGGTCTTGAATGTTAATATTGTTCCTAGAGGAAAATGCTAAAATAGAAACACCATGATTTTAGGCTTCTGCATAATCATAGTTCCTATGTATTTATTAAAAACAAAATAGAGCTGAGAATATGGATCAAGTTGGACAATGCTTATCTGGCAAGCACAAGACCACACCTCATATTTAAACAACAGGACTGTTATAAATAATAAACTTGGTTGGGAAGACCAAGAACGATATAACACCTACTACAATGTGAATGCTAAGTAAATAGTTGCTCTGCTGTATTGCTGAGGAAATGATGACGATAGGAAAAGCCTGTACATGTCCTGTAGAGACTGGGAAGTTTTGTTGTTCTTTTATTCCCAAGCATCTTTGACCCAATGTTGGTTGAATACACAGATGCAAACCTCTAGCTATGGAGCCAACTATATTTAACAAGTTGGAAAATGACAAGTGTGGCATTGGGTATCAGATATTAGGAGTCTAGATCCCTTCTCTCTGTGTCATGCCTCCCTTGGTTAGGGAATGTTGTATTATGATAAATGTATTCATGTTGCCAATGGTGTGGAAGGACTTGAACTGAAATTTTGAGAAAAATGGCCCAATTTTCTTTCTTGCTTAGTACACCAGGCTAGCTGGACCAAAGTACTAATCTATTGATGGTACTTATGTTGATCCTGAAGGAGAGCAGATGAGTAGAGAACACTCTCAGAGGACATTTGAAGCAGAAGATAGAGAAAAAAGTCAGAATCTATCACTACAAATAATCAGATAGGGTTTTAGGTGGTGGATGAATAGCAAACTACCTTAAAACAAGTTGCTACTGCTGGGATAAAAGATCCAAAGGAGTACGAAAACTATGACAATGGAGATTTTTGGAACTCTTCAAGTAGGAATTGGTATTAGAGCTGATTTATTTTCCCTGGAGAGCAGGGATGGGATTAGCCTTTTTAGAGGTGTTGGGAATAGAACCCAGGTTCTACATACAGGCCAAGCACTTGACTATTGACCTATATACCCAAACTTGTTTTCCTGGCATTGGGGAATTAAATTCAGAACTTCAAGCATGTCAACTTTACCATTGAGGTACACTCAAAATTCAGAGAAAACCCTTTAAGTAAGGATGACACAGCAAGAAGGCCTTGGCCAGATGTGCATCCCTAGACTTTGGACTTCCTAGCCTTGGAACCTGCAAGAAAAATCTTTTTCTTTTCTTCATAAATTACTTGTTCTAGTCTACGGCATTCTGCTATAGTAACACAAGATGGACTAAAACAACATGTATTTTTCAATAAGGTCTGGCCATCATCTTAAAACATAAAAAAGAAAATCATGTGGATATATTCAGAAATGAGCTTTGCTCACTCAGAGTAAATTCTGCTCCCAGATCCAGGGTTCCTTCTATCCCTCTCCCCTTTCTTCCCTCTCTCTTTCCCTTCCTCCCCCACTTCTGCCCTCTTTCCTTCCTACTTTCCTTCTTGACTCCTTTACTCCCAACCCCTCACTCTTTCCCTCTCTTCTTCCCTTCTTCCTTCCTTCCCCTCCTCTGTTTTCCTTCTATCCTAGGGTTTAATGCATGCTATGAAATCATTCCGCTATTTAAGTGTTCCCTCTGCCAGTGATCAAAGGTTTTTTTGCCATTTGGGAAAATAGGCCTATTTCCCAGATCTTCAGAATTCTGAAAAAAAAGAAAGTACGTTATCCACACAAAATTTTTAATCTGTAAATGTTAGCAATTGACTTTAAGTTTTTCTTTTTCTTTTTTTAACACCAGTCCTCTATTGCCAAACAAAGCAGTTCTGTAAGTTGCATTGTCTTGCTCCAGTGTTTTACTCCAAATTTTTCACTTAGCACCAAGCAGTGTTGTGGAGTAAAAGAAGTGTGTATGATCCATTTTTTGTAGTTTGTCACACTAAATTTGTAAACAAAGTTTGAAAACTCCAAGTTTAAAGGGTCAATTCATGACAACAGGAACTAAAGAGACTAACTGCGCTTACCTGTGGTGAAAAGTCTAGCCTAATGATTGAAAATAATGTACTCAGTGACCTTGAATAAGAATATTAACCATGAGTTTGCCTCAACATTTGCTTTTGTGCTACAAAGACAGCAGCTGTTAAATGCCTGTGCAAAGAGCTAACCACTAGGAGGTAAAACTAGTGACCATATCCCAGTAAAATGGCTCCAGAATTTATAATGATGTGTAATTTTAAAGATTGTATCATTTGAAGAACTTTTATGAATTTTGTCTAAGTCATCAGCACACTACAATGCTTGAAACAAAGACAGTTAAATAATGTCAACCAATAGTCTGCTTTTTGTATTTTCCAGGATGAAATACTTCTATTTGCTGTTTGTTCATCAATACTTTCCTTCGGTACTTTATGCTCTTAACCTAACTTGCATAGAAAGCATAGTGGAACAATGATAAGCCTCACTCCTCATAAGCAGATGCATTGAAAGAAGAAGCTAATATTTCTTTCCTTATACACTTGGGTGATTGATTACATTTGAGACTTTGAATCTGAATTCTGTCCATGCTGTGAAGAAAGCTCATTATGCTATATCTTATACAAAGACATCAATTAACTACAATGGTATAACAGCTTTTTGTCTTTTAAAATTCAATGTCAAGTATATTTACTGTACCCATAGCATGTATTTGTGTGTAGTTGTGGGTGCAGAGAAAGAGAGGAGAGGATGGAAGAGGAGAGGACAGGACAGGACAGGAGAGGACAGGAGATGACAGGAGAGGACAGGAGATGACAGGACAGGACAGGAGAGGACAGGAGATGACAGGACAGGAGAGGAGAGGAGAGGAGAAGACAGGACAGGACAGGACAGGACAGGAGAGGAGGGGAGAGGAGGAGAGGGGAGGGGAGGGGAAGGGAAAAGGGCTTACACATGCAAAGCACATGTCCCATTACTGAACTGTAGCTCTAGTTTTACAATAGAGTTTTAGAATTCAATTGGGAGCTGTTATGAAAAATAGTTTAATTGACATGCTTTACATACTGCATAGTTACTACATGACAGGGCTGGTCCTTAATACAATAGGCCAACAACAACAACAAATTCCCAAATGGTACCATATCTCCCTATTCACCAATATGGTATTAACTCTCCCATTCTCTCTCCTCCCTCTCTCTCTTTCTCTCTCTCTCTCTCTCTCTCTGTCACTCTCTTTCTTGCACTAAGAACCTTAAGCTCTCACTCAGTTTTGTTTCCTTGCTCATAACTGGTGCTCTACCAATTGAACTGCATCTTCAGAGGCCCAGCATTTTGCTACTTTTTGTCTTAAGGTATGTAGTCTCATGTGTACAATCCTCTAGGTCTTAACTTCTGAATAGCTAGGATTTAAAGGTGTGAGGCACTGGTGTCAGGCCTCTTTCGCTCTTTTGAAATGGTTTAATGCTGTTCTGTAGTAACTCAATCTCACCCAAACTATTAATGACATTGAAAATACTACCTGTGATTTTTATTCACAAATGTGTTGACTTTGCTTCTTTATTATAAATTATTTGGCTGAATTTCTGGTAGTTTCATAAGTACTCTAACAAATTTTCTGGAGCTGGGAATGTGCTTAGCAGTAGAATGCTTGCCTAGCATGCATGAAGCCCTGGGTTCCATTACGCTGCACCACATAGACAGAAAAAGCCAGCCGTGACGCTGTGGCTCAAGTGGTAGAGTGCTAACCTTGAGCAAAAGGAAGCCAGGGACAGTGCTCAAGCCCTGAGTACAAGCCCCAGCACTGGCAAAAAGAATAAAAGAATTTTCTGTTTGATAATTATTCTCTAAAGACTAGACAGCATCCATCTTACAAAATCAAAGTATATATTTCAGTTGTGTGTATTGCAGAAATCCTGACTTGTCCTCCACGTCCCTCCCACTGTTCACTGTGCCCCTTTCTCTCTTAGAGATAACATGCTCCAATAATCCTACCCATGTTTTCATCCATTTTTCTTCCTGGGCCCCACTGCTGCCCCTGAGCTCTTCAGCTCAAGGATAGCACTCTACCACTTGAGCCACAGAACCACTTCTGGTTTTCTGATGGTTAATGGGAGACAAGAGTCTCAAGGACTTTCCTGCCAGGTCTGACTTTGAACCGCGATCCTCAGATCTCAGCCTCTTGAGTAGCTAGGATTTCAGTAATGAGCCACCAGCATTTGGCTTCATCCATTCTTTTTTTTTTAATAATTACTTATTTATTGTCAAAGTGATATACAGAGGGGTTACAGTTTCATACGTTAGGCCATGGGTACATTTCTTGTACTATTTGTTACCTCCTCCCTCATTCCTCCCTCCCCCTTTCCCTCTCCTCCCATGAGTTGTTCAGTTAGTTTACACCAAATGGTTTTGCAAGGATTGCTTTTGGAGTTGTTTGTCTTTTTATCCTTTATCTCTTGATTTTGATATTCCCTTTCTCTTCCCTAGTTCTAATACCAGTATATACAGTATCCAGGGTACTCAGATAAGATACATTGATAGTGCGGGCACAACCACAGGAAGGGGATACAAGAGGAACAATAATAACAACTAAAAGCTCTGGTTTCATATGGTATGTTGAAAATGCTCACAACAATGATATAACACTGGCTTCCATAACATGGAGTTCATCTCACTTAGCATCATCTTCTGTGTTTATAAGGGCATAACTATTGGGCTCTTGTGATCCTCTGCTGTGACTAGCCTAAACCTATGCTAATTATTCCCTATGAGGGAAACCATAGAGTCCATGTTTCTTTGGGTCTGGCTCACTTCACTTAGTATAATTTTTTCCAAGTTCTTCCATTTCCTCATGAATGGGGCGACGCCATTCTTTCTGATAGAGGCATAAAATTCTATTGTGTATCCATTCTTATTTGCATCTTTTCCTCTGGCTTCTCCTGCTTCCTATGGATTGGAGTGCATTGGCATCTGCATGCATTTCTGACCCTCTACCCTCCCACACAGGGCTCCCTGGCTACTTTGAGCAAGCCCATCTTCTGACTGCACCCATTGTCTTTATCGCCTACGCCCAAACTCCAGCCCTTGTTTTTTTATTGCCTTTTTTGTGCAGAACTGCCTCCTACAGATGTTAACAAACCTCCTTTCTGCATTTCTTCAAGTCAAATCACCAGCAGGGCCTTGTGTCTGCCAGTGTGTCAGCAGTTGCAGTTCATATTAGAGCAATTCCTTTTTCTTCTCTAAAATGTTTCACTTGGGGGCCTTAATTTTTTACTGGTAATTTTTTTACAGGTGTATTCAGAAGATCTGTAGCAACGCATGTTAAATAAACATGAAAAACAATTTACTTATATATAAATAAATTAAGTGTGTGAGCAGGAGAGGTACAGGTAGCCAGATAGACTGCTAAAGTAGAGATAGAAGAACCGGAAGTGCTTCTCATGAGAAACCCATATGTACTTTTATTTGCTGCTGAGGATTGAACATGGGACCTCATAAATGCTCCCACTGAGTTCTACACAGCACCTTGATAACTTCTTTTTCTTGTGACTGTACTGTGGCTTGTACTCCAATTTTGAGCTCACTCAGCTTGCTTGCTCAAGGATAGTGCTTTATCATTTGAGCCACAACTCCAGCCCTGATTTTGCAGATGGAGCCTAGTGGGTTTTTCTGCCATGGCTGGCTTGAATTAAGGTCCTCTGATTTCAGTCTCTCAGTGATTTAGGATTAAAGGCATGAGCCAGTGATAACCAGCAAAAACTTTTTCAAAAATCAAATGTGTCAACTTGACATTACATGAAACTTTTTAAAGTGTCTTTCTTTATTCTATACATGAGTATCTGATTCTTACAGAGTGGGAGTGTTTCATGTTTATAATCCTTAATACTCAGGAGCCTGAGATCTGAGGATCACTGTTGAAAGCCAGCCCAGACAGGGAAGTCCTTGAGGCTCATATCTCCAATTAACTACCAAAATATAAACAAATAACAGAAGTAGAGATGTGGCTCAAGTGGTAGAGGGCTAGTTTTGAGCAAGAAGTCTCAGCCACCCCACTCAGGACCTGAGTACAAGCCTCAGGACTGGTACAACAGAAGAGAACCTAATCATTAGAATTAACTTATAAGCACATGAGTATGTATTTTCAAGCATCTTTCAATTAAACATTATTACATATTTTTCTACTAGACCAATAACTAGAGGAACTGCTCATCATCCTTGCTATATTAATACTTCTATATAAATTGAAATTTTTTCTAAAATTTAAATTCCATTTGTTTTTATATTGTTGTGATTAGATACAAACTAAATGCTCATAATAATTAACAGAAAATGCCGCTTTGGACTTGCTGCAAATGAGGGCTATAGGGCAATCTGCCAAACTTCTCTTTGGAATGATAACTCTCAGTATGTGCAAAGATTGTTTCTAAGTAAATCTCCTTCACTGTCTTGCCCAGGGGCAAAAGTGCCCTCTGTCCTGAAGGGCAGAGATACTGATGAGGAAACATGGAGCTTCAAGGTTTTCATTTGTTCCCTTCCATCATTCCACAAGTCACAGTGTCTCCTCCCACTAAACTTCTGTTATCTTCTGTTCACACAGTTAACCATATTTTTTTCTGCATGTTTTTGACACATTCCAATATTGAATTCCAAAAGCCAGGGGACAAAGAGCATTTGACTTCTCTTGTGACTTCAGCATTAGAACAATGCAAAGAGTGGTAGAGTAACATATCCCTTAAATGTTTGTTATGTACCTATAATGACTCTGGCCATGTATGGGGGCCCTAGAGATACTATGGCAAGCATGGAACTGTTCTGTTCTTAGGAAACTGGATTTGAGTGGGAAAGACACAGGCAAAAGAGTTACATTCCCGTTTCTCTATTCTCTATTCTGTGGTTTGTTCTAAGTCAGAAGTCCTCCAACATGACAAGCTACAACCAGAAAGAATCCAAGTCTCCCCAAAACCTCTAGGGTACTAGCATTATTGTCTTGGTCCTAAGATTCCATGTATGCTCTTCTCTGAAGTTTTTCTGTGAACATACTTCAAGAGCATTTTTCAAGAGTATTTTGATTACCTATGTTTAATCATATAATAAAATAGTTATATTGTTTCTACCAACTTTGATCTAAAGTAATTACAGCTAGCAAAGACACATGTTTTTATTGTATTCCTATTTTTCTATGGTTAATTATAAAAAATAACTAATATATTAATAATAAGTATTATTAATAATAATTTAAATTCGAAACAAGAGGAATATGGTGTAAAAGTCCTGCTGTGCCCATGTGCAATCCCAAATGCTTGGGAGGCTGTAGTGGAGGATTACTTGAATCTAAGGAATTCAAAGTCAGACTGGGCAATTTACTGAGAACATAAAGGTGTGAGTAGGTAGGTTTGATAGTTTTGTATAACATGCTGTCCTACAATGTCCACTACCACACTTCTCAGAGCAGAAACCTGAAATATCACTTCTTCAGAAAAGCTTCCTTGATCCTCTCTATCTCGTTCTGCACTAGAATTTGAATTCATGCTTGATAGACAACTGTCCTACTACTTGAGCCATACTCCAGTCCTTTCATTTTTCTTTAAATTTATTTTTCAGATAGAGCCTTTCACATTCGCCTAGTAGCTTATTCAGCAATCTTCCTAATTTTACCTCCCAGATAGTGAGTTCATGGTTGCCCATCACCATGCTCAGGCTATTTTTGAAATAAGATTTTATTAACACTTTCCTCAAACCTCTATACTCCTCTTTTCTTCTAAGTCTATTCTCTAAGTAGCTATGAAGCTATTTGGTGTATCTTTTCAATAAGACATATATATGTATATATATGACATTTCCCTTTTCTCTTCTTTCTTTGTCCCTCTTCACTATCTCTCCTTCATCTTCTCCTTTGTGTTCTTCCCTCATTTTTTAAATTTAATTTCTCCCCAACTATAATATAGCTCCAGGAGGACAGATAGCATTTTATCTGCAAACTTGTAACAGTACTTGCCCAGTAGTTTCATGCTGAATATATATTTGATAAATAGATTGGAAAAAAAGGAAAGAATAGCAACACCTTTAGAACATCCTTGTCTGGTGACAATTAATTTGGGATGTGAGAGACCAAGTCATCAATTGAAACTAAACATAGAAAGTTGAATTTGAGGTGTGTGGGGGGGGGGGCAGGTGGGAGTGTAAGATTGTGAGTGGAAGAGATGGATGACAAAGAAAATGTGGACTGACTATTGGACAGCATTTAGGCTGCATTAATTAACAATACAAATATTTGAAAAGAATGAATAAATGAAGTAATTAACATGCTAATCAGTATACATAGTTTGAAATGGATTTCTGAGAAAATGATCTAAGCTTAGTCACACAAAATTTGTGATAAATAGAATAATAGTGCTCAAAGCTTTCCATATCTAAATCCACATAGCCCGTGAATGTGTTATTTGATATTATAAGAGAGACCTTTGAGTGGGGGTTGCTGGGGATAGAGCCCAGGGCCTTCTGAATGCTTCCAGTGTCCAAAAGATACTTTCATAGAAATGACTGACATTTAAATAAAAATGGAAATAGTATTCTGGGTTTTCCAGGTTTACATGCAATTTAAAGTATCTATTACTACAGGGAGAGGAAAGTGAGCTAGATTTTGAGGAGGAAACTAAAGCAAGGCCAGGCATGAGTGCTACACACTTGTAATACCTGCTGTTCTGGAGGGAGAGACTAGAAGAATCGTGGTTTGAGGACAGCTGAGGTTAAAATTCAGCAGGACTCCACCACAACAAAACAAACTGGGTGTGATCATACATATAGTTCACCCCAGATACTTAATCCTACTTACTCAGCAGGTACAGGTGGGCGGATTGATATCTGAGGCCTGGTCTTCTCATCCAGGACTAATGCAGGATAATTTATTCTAAAATATAACAAATCAAATAATTCCTGATGCTAGGGATATGGCTCAAATGCTAAAATACCTGACCCAGTAAAGAAAGGAGGGGAGAAATAGGAAGGAAGGAAAGGAAAGGCAAGAATGAAGACAGAGAAGGGGGGATAAGAGAGAGAGAGAGAGAGAGAGAGAGAGAGAGAGAGAGAACAAAGAGAGAGAAACAAAGAAAGAGAAAAAGAGAGTGAGAAAAAGAGAGACAGAAAGAAAGAGAGAATGAAAGAAAGAATGAAAGAAAGGAAGGAAGGGAGGGAGAAGGAAGGAAGGAAGGAAGGAAGAAGAAGAAAGAAAGAAAGAAAGAAAGAAAGAAAGAAAGAAAGAAAGAAAGAAAGAAAGAAAGAAAGAAAGAAAGAAAGAAAGAAAGGAAGGAAGGCAATGATCATAGTGAAGGAAAGAGGGGGCCACAGACCTAGAACTGCATGTACTCTTTCCAATCTAGGAAAGGCAAGGGAATGAATTCTTCCCACAGACACCTTGATTTTAGAATTTCTAACCTCCAGAACTATAAGATAATATAGTCATGTGTTTAAGCCACCAAATCCTTGGTGACTTAGTACAGCACTGATAAGAAAATAAGACATCTTCAGTTCTATGTAGACTGTGCTGCCAAACTGTAACATGTAACAAGAGAAAATAAATCAAAATGAAGTAACATTGGTTTAAGGTACATAGTGGGAAGGCCATTGTTGGACAGATCAAGTCCAAGATGGACTGAATTGTGCTGTGGTCATGATCCTGGTATCAATTAAACTTTGAAACATTGTTCATTTCTGCTGACCATTTGTGGAATAGATCCCTTCCTCCAACTACCAAGACTGAGACTTCACCCAGCCTCTCTCACACAGGACAGTTTAAACTTCTGTTCAACATCAATCGATTCTTGACCAACAAGTGATACCATTATCAACTCCCTTAAGGTTTAAACCTGTAAATGCAGCTGCCATTTATGAAACCCCAGCAGACATTTTCAAAATTGTTTCATCCTGTTTCCTCAGATTGCCATCCTCATTAGCACCAAATACATGTCATTGTCTTTGTTCTTGACTACATTAACATCATTCTAGATTGACAACCAGCTATTATCAGGAGATTCAGTACTACTGATTCAGCAATTCTGAGTGATAAGACCTGAAAGTTCTGTTTATATAGAAAACCTCCATGTGAAGCCAGTCCTGTTGAGTCACAGAGTGCTTGCTCACTGGGAAGGCTGTGCAAGTCACTGTCAAGAAAAATGAAAGGATTGTTCTATGGTCTGTCATCACTTACACAGTATTTCTAAGCTTATATATTACTGGTGCATTTTACAAATAACATTTTATATGAGGAAGATACATACATCATTTAAAAAATTCATAGCATTTTATTTTATTTTTTACAACAAGGACCTCACATGTGCTGAAAGTGCTCTACCATTGGGCTATACTCCCAGTCCTCATTTTATTTTACTGTCAAAGCAAGAAAAGGCAGTCAATTTTCCTAACTGGACAGATGGTATATTATATAAGTCTCATGATAGACTCAGTCCTTAAACGCCAGTTTTGTTTTTGTTGTTTGTACATTCTTTCCACAATAACAATGTTTAAAATCAAGATACAGAAGCAACCACCTGAAAATGAATTCAGAAGTATAAATAATAGCAACACCTGCAGATGTGATTAGACACAAGAACAGACATAAAATGAACTGTACTATCATTTGAACTCTTTTCCCCAATGGCCCATGTGTTAAAGGGTTGTTGTCCAGTGTAGCACTATTGGGAGGTAGTAGACCCTTCAGAAGATGAGGCCTTAAAGGAGACCTTAGTTGATCAGAGAGTATGTTCTCAAAGGATACTGAAAGACATGTCTTCTCTTCTATTACCTGGCTTTACTCCACCAAACAACCAATCTGTGATTTGCAACCTCACCTCAGGCCAAAAGGACATGGCCAACTGACCATGGTATCCCCAAACTAGTTATTCTTTGGAAGTTGATTTTCTGAGGTATTTAAAAAGAAAGAGATTTAATGTAAGAGCTCAAGAAAGAAAACTGTTACTGTCTGTTTACAGGAGGTTTTTGGGGGTTTTTTTGGTATGCTACATTCTTGTCCAAACTCAACTTTGTTCATACTTATTGTATCAATGACTCTATACTTTCAGGTGTACATTACCTAACTCTTGACTCTATCGCAGAATTTTCCAATCCACGCAGTTGGCCACTTAACTAACTTTATAAGACTTTTAAAAATCAGTCAATAGTTCTTACCCGAAAAGATCTGAACCGTACTAAAACCCTGTATTACTTTATATATTACACAGTGTTATATAGTAAATTATCAGAGAAGCCACATATTGAAGGATCGAATCTTGGAGTCTTTATTAAAGCATTAGCAGTCTTCAGGCAGCTAGTTGTTACAAAGGCCTGCAGCCCCCAAGTATAGGTAACACTGTCAGGAAACAGGACAGACAGGAAAGAAAGAACAGAAAAAATACCAACAAACCAATTCAGCTCCAATAGAGAGCTGACTTGGGACACCATGCTGACTGGAGATGAGCCAGAAGAAGAGACACAGGACGTGAACACATGAGGCATGGTGTCCTGGCACCTTGACCCTAAATAGGTCAAGTCAGGGGGCAGGGTCACAGGAAGCTCCCAGTCCCAGGCACTTGACTGACACGTTCGGTAACCTATAGGCCAAGTGCCCACCCTTGCCTCCAGGGATTCGGGAACACCCATCACCTGGGGATGTGACTTCCCTTCCTCTAGGAATTCAGACACACCCATCAAGGCAAGATGCCAGATAGTACAACTCATCATGAGGCCCATAATGGCCCTCGACAGATCTGACCTCCACACTACAATAGGTCCACATAAAACAGATAAAAGGTATCAAAAGTACATTTTGTACTGGTAATGTGGAAGAGTGGTAGAAATTTTGACTAGCATATGTGGGGTCCTATGTTTCATCTCAAGAACAGGAGAGATAAAGGGAGAGAGAGAGAGACAGATACAGAGAGAAAAAGACAGAAACAGGGATACAGACAACAGAGAATAAAGAGGAAACAAAAGCAAAAAACTCAGGAGACAGGCAGAGACACAGGGGCAGAGAGACAAAGATAAAGAGAGGTGACTTTTTAAAAGGAAAATTCCAGGACATGTTTAATCCCAGTTAACGAGGAGGCTAAGAAAGGTGGACCACTTTGATCCCAGGAAATATATCAAGAGTCTGCCTCTCCTAGCTACTCAGGAGGCTACTATCTAAGGATCACAGTTTGAAGCTAGCCCAGGCAAGAAAGTCTGTGAGACTCTCTTTTCCAATAAACTACTCAGAAAATGCCAGATGTGGTGCTGTAACTCAAATGGTAGACTGCTAGCCTTGAACACAAACAGGCTCAGGATTAGTACCCAGGCCTTGAGTTCAAGCCCCAGGACTGGCCAAAAAGTAAAAAAGAAAAAAGAAAGGAATCTGCCTCAATAAAACAGTAGTAACATCAGTAAGAGTAGAATCTGATGTGTTTCACAAGGTTTGCTCTAGCAGGTGGTTTAAATTTACAAGGAAATGTTGACAACAATGATCAAGGCATTGTGCTATATGAAGAAATATTAAATTACAGAAGAGCTTTGCATAAGATCAAGTGGATAAATGATTAAATCCTGAAGAGACGGGGTATATACATGATATAACTTTTTGAGCACTTAATAACTAGGAAGAGTTAAGAAAGTTAAAAAGGGGGGCTGGGGATATGGCCTAGTGGCAAGAGTGCTTGCCTCGTATACATGAGGCCCTGGGTTCAATTCCCCAGCACCACATATACAGAAAATGGCCAGAAGTGTCGCTGTGGCTCAAGTGGCAGAGTGCTAGCCTTGAGCAAAAAGAAGCCAGTGACAGTGCTCAGGCCCTGAGTCCAAGCCCAGGACTGGCCAAAAAAAAAAAAAAAGAAAGTTAAAAAGGACAGTATTCCATAATATATAGAGAAAGGCATTCCAATAAGAAACAAAATATGTTTTTAAGGCTTAGATATGAAATATCTACACAAAATTCATGTGTTGCAGGCTTGACCCCCAATGAGATCTTCAAAGTTAGGACTTGTGGGAAATGAGGGCATTCACCTAAATAATAGATCCAGTGATGAAGTTACTGTATGCCTGCTGTCATTATTGGATAGAAACTAGGAGCATAGTTACAGGAAGTAATTCACTGGGAAAAGGGTCTTTCTTGATATCTGCTTCCTGGACACTTATGAGGTAAGCATTTCTACTGTTCTATCTGCTCCAACTTACTGTTCTGCCTCACCAAACACTTGGAACAATGGAGCCAATGGACATATGATCTCAAACATCTGAAACAATTATCCAAAATGATTATTCCCTCTTTTAAGTAGTTTTCCTCAGGAATTTTGTCACAGCAATAAAAAGCTAACATATATTTCCAAAGCTGTGCAAAACCGTTTGCCATGGAAGTGTACCTAATAGGAACAATAATCATTTCTTGAGTAGCTGAATGAATATGAATATAATGACTTGTCATTAAATAAAATCTTTATCGAAGAAGGCTAACTTGGTAGGACTGATGTTTAAGGTACAAGGCATGGATATATATAATTTTTTAAACTGCTAGTCTAGGGCTTGAACTTGGGACCTGGGTGCTGCTCCAGAATTTTATTTTCTTTTTACTCAAGGCTAGTACTCTACCACTTGAGCCACAGCTCCACTACTGGTTTTGTGGTAATCACTTGGAGATTAGAGTCTCACGGACTTTCCTGTCTAGGTCACTTTAAAACTCAAGTCTCAGAGCCTCAGCCTCCTAAATAGCTAAGAGTATAGGCATAAGCCACTAGTGCCCAGCAATTATTGAGTTTAACTTATAGTAAACACATTGTAGGAACTGGTGCTGTAACTCAACAGAAAAAAAAAATAGCTCTGGGGTTACTCTCCATCACCAAAAATTTTAAAAAGAAAAATATCTTTTGAGCTTTTTTACTGTCTCATGCTTAGTATCTGTCTGTCTGCCTGCCTGTCTATTTTTTTAATCTATCATCTATAGTTTTCTACAGTTTAAACCCAAGGCCTTGAGTATTGTAGGCAAGTGTTCTACCAGAGAGGTTCATTCCCAACCCTATCTGCCCACTCTTTACCAATACCACATTGTCTTCATTACTGTAGCTTTGTTGTAAATGCCTTCTAGTAGTGTCAGTCCACCAATTTGGTTGTTCTGTAGTATTATATTCACTATTTCAGATTTTTGCCTTCTCGTATAATTTGAGAATTAGTTTGTCAATAGCTACAAAATAACCTACTAGTATTTTAATTAGGGTTATATTAACTTTATAAACCAAGATAGGAAGAATTAACATCATCAACCACATTGAGTCTTTCATGAATAAAAGTTTTTACATAATTATGTAAGACCTAATTTAAATTTATGACACAAGAAAGGAGTTTATTGCTCACATAATTAAACATGGCCAAGATAACAGAGATTCATGAATTATCATGGGACATACGTTGGACCCACAGGGGCCAGATTTAACCTCAGCTGAATTTTCTTCCAGAGTAAAATTGAGCTTTCCTTGTGTCCATCACCACATCAGAGAGGTCTCTGCAAGAATTTCTAACAATTGTCCTGGATCCATTCAAAATTACTAGCAGAGATCGTGTACATTGTCAAAGTAATATTTCTGTGGTTAAGCATACCTTGTATTCCAGCTACTATGCAGGAATAGACTTGGCTTCCTAGAAGCACATGGGTTTCTTAATGGAAAACGAATGCTACAGTAAAATGTGTGGAACAGAACCACATGGATGCAATTCCAGCTTTAAGATTGAAGATTTGCAGCCAGATCCTCAAGGGCCTAAAAATCTAAGAACATGATAGAGAGTAATTTCTTTCTTGTAGAAAAAGGTTTAACAGTAAGATTTACCTGTTAGAGTCTTTCTTCTGTGTGTGGAGTAGAATGGAGCTGTGTATTCCTCAAGGTAGATGAGTAAGAGTTTCAGAAGAAAGAAACTGGAAGTTTGAGCAGGATCATGACTATGACAGTGGCAGGGACTGGGCCAGGGAGGAAAGGAGGGAGAAGGAAGTTCCAAGATAGGTTAGGAATTAGAGAAACGATAGAAATTCTATAACAAAGTATGTCAGAACACAAAACCAGAGGCATAGTAGAACACAGTTAGTGGATTATTTGGGGAATGTTCGATTTGGGATATTTTTAAGTCAACCTAGATGAAATGTCAAAGGGAAAATTGGATTTTGGAAAGAGTTATCATTCAACAAATTGGGAAGTAACTTTAGCAAAGCCTCTACTTTACTTCTCTAAATTGATTGTCAGACAAACTGTAGTCCTGATCACTTAGTATGATTCATTCTCAGTCAGTCCTTGTTTTGTCATCTTAATACTTAAATTTGATAGACCATTCAGTGCATGATTTTACATGGAGCCAAATGGGTTCAATTTAATCTGTTCTTTTACATGAAAAGAGGCAGAGATGAAAGACTTGAAGAAAGAAGCAACATACAGAGCAATAGGAGAAAGGGGCCAGGAAGCAAGGAGGGTAGACAGTATTTTGAAGGTGAACAGGACAAGAAAACAGAGCATCCTATAGAGCCCCAGAAGGAATGCTATTAAGCCAGTGCTTGAGATAAACACTTTTTGCTTCTAGATATGTAAGCTAATGTTTGTTCTGCTCTAAGCCATTAAGTTGTGGCCATGTGTTACAGCAGCGTTAGAAAACTAACAAAGTTCTTAAAATGATGACTGTCCATGTTGAATGGATTATGCTAGTAAAGTATTTAAATTTAATTTTCAAGCCTTTCTCATAAGCAAATTTTACTTCTCTAATTACAGGAAAAACGTTTTACTAAGAGACTCAGGAAAAGATGCTTTTCATATTGCTTTCCTGTAGCCATATTGATTACAATTATGAATTTTCAGTATGGCTAAAACTTGGGTTTCAGTTTAGGCTTTAACTCTACCATTTTTTCCAGATCAATGAAGAAGGAAAGTATTTTTAAAAAATTCTCCTATTAGGAGTATAATTCAGTGATAGAGTTTCTGGCTTAGTGTGTATGAGGTCCTGGGTTCATATCTTACCAGTAGGGAAAAAAAACAAGTTTCCTTCCTGGGGACTGGGAAGGATGATTGTTTAAGTCATTCTCACTTGCAGTTAATGTACCTTTAGCTCATTTTGCAAGCTAGCAAGTTTGAAAAATAGTTTATTCCTTTATCTTATGTCTTGTGAAAACAAAAAAATGGGGCATTGGCTAAGGCACAGTGGTAGGGTACTTGCTAGCATGTGAAAAGCTCTAGATTTGAGGCCCAGAACTACAAAATAAAATAAGTATTAAAGCTCTTGGTCTGAGAACACATCATTCATAAAGTGCCTATCAATAAAACATTGTTTCCCCGGGTTAGAGGGAGTATACTTACTTAGTATGTCTAGACTGACAGGCTCATTCCTGGGCAACCTCAGTTTTGATGATGTTTTATTATTTATTTCAGGATCTTAATTTGTGCCTCTTTTTGAACTAAAGAGGCAATTGAATTTTTGCATCCAGGGTAAAGTTGCAGATCAAGAGATGTAGATGATTTCTCATCAGGAGATCACTGCTTCTAAGCTGAGAACCAAAGTGAAAATTATTGTTGTTTTTAAATTTGTTTTTAGTGTATGTGGTACAAAGAACTCAAATCCAGGGCCTCATGCATGCTAAACAAGCACTCTACCACTAAGCCTCATTCCCAGTCCCCAAAGTAAAAATTATTCCTTATTGGGTGTTGGTCCTGGGGCTTGAACTCAGGGCCTGGGTCTTGTACCTGAGCTTCTTTTTCTTTTCTTTCTTTCTTTCTTTTCTTTTCTTTTTTTTTTTTTTTTAATATTTTTACCTCCTTGAGTAGCTTTTATTTTTTTAAATATGTTTTTATTGATCAACTTTGAATCTGAGCCACAGTTGTTCTTTATGTGTGTGTGTGTGTGTGTGTGTGTGTGTGTGTGTGTGTGTGTGTGTGTGTTTGCCAGTCCTAGAGTTTGGACTCAGGGCCTGAGCACTGTCCCTGGCTTCTTTTTTTTTTTTTTTTTTTTTTTTTTTTTTGCTCAAGGCTAGCACTCTGCTACTTGAGCCACAGCGCCACTTCTGGCTGTTTTCTGTATATTGGTGTTGGGGAATTGAACCCAGGGCTTCATGTATATGAGGCAAGCACTCATGCCACTAGGCCATACCCTCGGCCCGGAGCTTCTTTTTCTTGAGACTAGCACTATACCACTTGAGCCATAGCTCCACTACCAGAATTTTTTAAAGTAGTTTATTGGGGATAAGAGTCTCATAGACTTTCTTGCCCAGGCTAGCTTCAAACCTTGGTCCTCAGGTCTTTGTCTTCTGAGGAGCTAGGATTAGAGCCATGAGCCATCTGCATCCAGCTGACCTATTACTTTTTAAGTTGCATTTAAATTAATGGTTTGATGGAAGTATGATTTATAAACAATATGCACTTACATGTGCCAGGCAAGAGTTCTAGCAGTGAAATACACTCCCAGCTATCACTTGTCCTTGTGCTCATTTAGAATTATCTCCTCTTTCCCACTGCCAGTCTATTCAAACATGGGTCTGGCTTGTAGCTCTATAAATTTGCTTTCTGAGTATTTGATACAAATAGATTTATGGAAGATCATTGTGTTTTCTCTAGTTCCTTTCCAGTAGCTTCATGCAACTGAGGTTTATCTGTGTTGTGGCAATAACAGTAATTGCTTTATTTATAAAAAGTTTTGCGTGGTATGTATATTTAATTTTGTTTATTCATTTACTGAAATGCTGATTGATTCTACTAGATCATGCTCAGAAAATGTATATTTAGAACCTACTGATTATAACCAGATTTAGAAAGACTCTGTAGATTTATGTCTTCTTATGTCTTGGAATTCCTTCCATCTAGAAACAAAGCAAGGTCCTGGGTATACTGATTCAAAGCTCAGTCTTTCTTAGCCTACATTTCTGAGGTTGTGTTGGATGAAGTCTATCACATAGGTATAGGAAAATCTGGAAATATTGGAAGGTAGCATATGTTGAGGGTTTTTGTGGGCAAGATGGCACTTTTCTATTATTGTCAAAAATATTTTTAAGAATCAACTTTAAAAGAAGAAAGATTTAGCTAGGCACTGGTAGCTCACACCTATAATCCTAGATATTCAGAAAACTGAGATAATCAGATGATGAGTCAAACCCAGCCTGGGCAAAGAAGTCTACAATACTTTAATCAGTAAAAAGCCAGGCTAAAAGCCTGACTCACATGACAGGGAATAAGACATAAGCAAGCAAGTTGAGCAAGAGTGTAAGACCAGAACTAGCACAAAAAGAAGGAAGGAAAGAAGGAAGGAAGGAAGGAAGGAAGGAAGGAAGGAAGGAAGGAAGGAAGGAAGGAAGGAAGGAAGGAAGGAGAAAGAGAAGTGATTAAATTCTTTTTCAAGAAAATTATTCCCAGGTATGGATTACTGAGCTCTATTCACAATGGCAATGAGCCATCTTTTGCTTCTGAAGTCACTCTGAAAGTGAGAAAAGCTTTATAAATAACTTGGAAATTGCTGTTGACCTGGAGACCACAATCTATGGGACTAATGAGGAAAAAGAAAAGAACCATTCTCTTTTTAAATAGTCACTAGCTAGTGGCACAGTGGCTCAAATGGTAGAGTGCTAGCTTTGAACAAAAGAAGCTCAGGGACAGTGCCCAGGCCCTGAGTTCAAGACCCAGGACTGGCAAAAAGAAAAAAAATCATTAGTTAAACTGTCAAGTGATAAAAAGTGAGAAAAAAATTAACTGTTGCTTGGCTCCAAACTAGAATTGTTCCCCAAACTGATTTTAAATTAAATTTCTTTGAAACTGTTTAGATGTCACACTTTCTGGTCTCTATGATGAATGCCTAATCCCATAAATTAAAAAATGAAAACACTGTCAGAGATCCATGACAAGACTCCCAAGATGGGCAAAGCAGTATTAGTAAGGAAGAATAAAACAAGGAAACGTAAAAGAGAGAAATATGCTCTGAGATGCAATGTAGAAGCTCAAGACTCAATAGATGGTCCTCTTCCAGAAGTTAGACAGGGTAACCTAATCTAGAAAATTATTTTAAGCATTTACCTAGATATGTGGTCACCTGCAACTTTCAATCCCTCCTCCTCTCCTTCTTCCTCCAACCTCCCTCTCCTCCCCCCTCTTTCTCCTCTTCCCCCACCCCCACCCCCTTCTTATTTTCAAGGCCAGTGCTCTTCCATTGGTAGAGCTAGTCCTTTTTTCTTCTTTACTTTGTTTTCCCTAATAGGATCCTGAGATTTTGTCCAAGTGGGCCTGATTCTCCTACCTTCAGTTGCCTCGGGGCTGGGATAACAACTAGTACTATTTTGCCTTTGAAACAAAGTCTTGATAACTTCTATTAGAGTTACCTAATAATTTCAATCCTCTTAACATGTAACTAGGATTGTAAGTGTAATATGTATTCTTGTATTATATTTTGATGTTACCATACAACTTGGAGCACTGAGTCCAGTATTACTTTATAATCAAAGGATTTTGTGAGTTGGGTGTCTGTTTCTTATGATCTTTGTGAGCTCTTTGTCTTGGTTAAAGAAGTACAGGAACATTTTATTCTTGGACAATATTCTTTATCTAATGGAATTATAACTCATTTAACATCTAAAGGGAAGGGAGTGTAATGGAAGGAATACATGCATATGTTTCCTTAAAGAATTTAATCTTAATTAGAGATAAGAGTCTCACAGACTTTCCTTCCCCAGCTGGCTTCAAAACATAATCCTCAGAACTCAGCCTCCAGAGTAGCTAGGACTACAAGTGTGAGCCATCCACTCTCAGCTTGTGTTATTTTAAACAAGAGACTTAGGTATCTGCAGGGTTTACTGTCCACATAAGGGCCTGGAACCAATCCCCTGATTGTACTGGGGACTGACAATATTATTAGCTTTGGTGTGGTTACAATAGATCTGGGGAAATGATACTTGTCAATTTATGCCTGAGTTGAAAATAAAATCTATATTAACTGGTGATTAAAAATAAAAAAAAAAAGAATTTAATCTTGCTCTCTGGTAAACCTTAGTCTTGTTCCTGACTATGCTTTTCTTTTTTATGTTCCCATAATACTCAGTGCTATCTATGTATGCGGCTTCATTATTAATGACCCAGATGCCATTGAAGATAGGTGGAATAGAACCCTGGATTCATCACTCCAGCATAAAGCAGGATCCACTGTAGAAAGACATTCCTGGCTTTTTTCAGACCCTTCCTGGACCTTTGTACCAAGAGGAGATCCTAAATATTTATGCAAAAAGACAAAATAATGCTGGGTATGGTGGTACACACTTATAATCCTGCTATTGGATAGGCTGAGCCAAGAGGACTGAAATATGTAACCAGTACAGTTTTACATAGTAAGAAACTGACTCAAACAAACAACCAAAATATAACTCAGGTAAGTAATATAGATGTTATTAATAGTGCCTTGCTTTTTTCAGTGTTGTTAAGGGAAATAACTTACTTTTGTGTGGGGACTGGGATTTATCATTCCAAGGCCCACTTAGTGTGTGATCATGATGACTCACTCAAGTAATCCCTCCTTACCTGAAGCTCTTGCAGATGGATCCTGAGAAAAAATTGAGAACTGAGAATTGAGTTCTGTGCTCCAATCAGTGCCGCAGATGCTGTCTGCATTTTTTCAGGTATTAATTATAATATGGAACTAGATCTAATCTTGATGGAAGTTTAGAATTGGGGTCAACAGTCCTGGTGATTGTAATGGAAACCTACCAGGGGTCTAAAGGTATATTTCATTTTGCAGAGGGCATCCAAATGAACATCAAGCACATTTCTCTGGATACTTCTTCTGAAGAGAGAGCAAAAAGTTCTGTACGTTATAGATTCAAACCCTTCCGCTCCATTAACCTAATTCCTACTGTTTATCCTCACTGAGCTTGAAGCAACCAGATCACATCCATCCCCCTGAATCCTATGGAAATGGAAGGAGGGATTTTCTTTACTCCTCCCAGGACTCTGCCTTTTCACCTGGTATACTAAGTTTGTCCTCTCTTCAGTTCATATGAGTGGACTTTCAAGAAAGTAACATGCTTTTCTGAAAAGAAATATAGTTGGTGACTCCAGGAGACAAATCTCTCCCTCTCCCTCTCCTTCCCCCTCTCCTTCCCCCTCTCCTTCCCCCTCTCCCTCTCTCCAGCTCTCTCTCCCTCTCTCTCCCCCCTTCTCCTTCCTTCCTTTCTCTTTCTTTTATTTCTCTTTCTTTCTTTCTTTCTTTTTTCTTATTTCCTTCTCTCTTTCTTTCCCTTCCTTCCTCTCTCCTCCCTTCCTCTCTCCTTCCTTCCTTCCTTCTTCCTTCCCTCACTTTCTTTCTTTCTTTCTTTCTTTCTTTCTTTCTTTCTTTCTTTCTTTCTTTCTTTCTTTCTTTCTTTCTTTCTTTCTTTCTTTCTTTCTTTCTTTCTTTCTTTCTTTCTTTCTTTCTTTCGGATTGAATCCAAGGCCTTTCACATACTGTGCAAGTACTCTACTAAATATAAGTTCCCAGTTGCCCCCTACCTGCCCACTTTGATAGGCTGTCCCTAAATTTGTGAAATCTGGCCTTGATCTTGAAACATTCCTGCTTTTAGGAACTCTAAATATGGTATTCACCATGACATTTTGCTAGGAGTTTCCCTTTTGAAGAAGAGATAACATTCTAAAGGAAAGACTGTATCCAGGAGGAGAACTTCCTGCTCAATGAGTCCCTGTAACGTCTTTGGGTCCCCAAAAAGTACTTTATACACCTGTACTTCCCAAATGAATATTTGACATAGAAAAATCGCTGTTTTCTCCAGAATTGGCTTTAAATAAGTCCATTTTCTTTTACTGATTATTGACTCCCAAAGTACAGTTCTATTTAGCAGCTCACTGTTGCAGAAGGGAAGGACCCCTTTACCTTTACTAGTAGGGAAGTCTTTTCTAACTTTTTGTTTTAAGCACAGAAACACTTTCTTGTGTGTGTGTTCTATGTTCCCGAGGAAGATTATAATGGGATTTTCCTCTGCTTTATGCATATTTTATTTGATTATAGAATATTTGAAAGTGGGAAAAATTGAAAGTCGCATAATTGTTTTGTTGGTGATAAATCTAAGTACCTTTTTAAGGATCTCTGGAGAGGTTGGAGGCACAGTTCAGAAAGAGAGAAGAGAGAGAGAGAGAGAGAGAGAGAGAGAGAGAGAGAGAGAGAATCTGCTTAGCATGTACAGAGGCCCTGAATTCTCCAGCACCAAATTAACCAACCAATTAAGTAATGAAACAACCCACAGAAATAGGAGCTCAGGGAACTGAGGTAATACGTTTCTTACTAAACATTTCTGAAAAAAGCAAAATCTTTAAATAATATTGTCCAATAGCCCGCAATCACGGTGGTGCATATTGGAAATCTTAGCTACTGAAGAGACTGAGATCAGGAAGATCATATTCCCAGGCCAGCCTGTGTCTGGCCAAGTGTGGGAAAGTGCTTGTCATCCCAGCTATGGAAGAAAGGGTAAATAAGAGAACCGAGGTCCAGGCTGGCCTAGGCAGAAAGCAAGATTTACTCTCAACATTAGTGACAGCAAAAGGGCTGAGGGCATGGCTAAAGTGTTAGGGCACTTTTTTTTTTTTTTTTTTGCCAGTCCTGGGGCTTGGACTCAGGGCCTGAGCAATGTCCCTGGCTTCTTTTTGCTCAAGGCTACCATTCTGCCACTTGAGCCACAGCGCCACTTCTGGCCATTTTCTGTATATATGGTGCTGGGGAATCGAACCCAGGGCTTCATGTATAGGAGGCAAGCACTCTTGCCACTAGGCCATATTCCCAGCCCCATGGGGCACTTATTTAGCATGAAAGCCCTGAGCTCAAATCCTAGGGCTACCAAAAATAGGAGCAAAGAAGAAAGGAAGGAAGGAAAGAAGGAAAGAAGGAAGGAAGGAAGGGAGGGAGGGAGGGGAAAAATTAAAAATGTTAAATATGTGATGATTTGGAATCGTTCTATGGATTTTACAGTCTGATAGATTTTGTTTTTTGTTTTACCAGTCATGGAGCTTGATCTCAGGGCCTAAGCACTGTCCCTGGCTTCTTTTTGCTCAAGGCTAGCACTCTACTATGTGAGCCACATTGCCATTTCTGGCTTTTTCCATATATGTGGAGCTGTGGAATCGAACCCAGGGCTTCATGTAAACGAGGCAAGCATTCTACCACTAGGCCATATTCCCAGCCCTTTTCGTTTTTTGTTTTGTTTTGGTGTTTTTTTGAGATCATGAAGACACGTTAATTCTTTGCTTAGAAACAGTGCTTGAGGGCTGGGAATATGGCCTAGTGACAAGAGTGCTTGCCTCATATACATGAAGCCCTAGGTTTGATTCCTCAGCACCACATTTATAGAAAAGGCCAGAAGTGGCTCTGTGGCTCAAGTTGGCAGAGTGCTAGCTGTAAGCAAAAAAGAAGCTAGGGATAGTGCTCATGCACTGAGTTTAAGCCCCAGGACTGGCCAAAAAAAAAAAAAAAAAGAAAAAAAGAAAAAAAAGAAAGAAAGAAACAGTGCTTGAAGTCTTATTTTTCATGTTAGTTTCTGCTTTTAAGTTTCTGATTTAGTTTGATTAATTGGGAGATAGAGGTGTGATTTCTCAATTCTTTAACAAATTCAGTACATTCTTTTTTGTGCTGAGGAACAAACCGAGATCACTTTGTACACCAGGCAGGTATTATACCACAAAGCTATATCCCCAGCCCTCATCAGTACACTGTATTGATTGGCTTGGTAGAATAGCAGGTGTCTCACCCACAAACATTAATGAGCTATTGGGCTGGATCATTCTTGGTCATGGGAGCAAGAGGGGTGTTCTTTGTATTATGCTAACAGCAGCACCTCCACTATGACAACCAGAAATATCTCTAGACAATGCCACATATCCCCTGGGGAGCAAACTCATCCCTACAGTTAAAAAGCATTGACAATAATGGGAGAGAACAGATGGGAGTGGGAAGTTGGGGGAGGAGGAGGGCAAGAGAGCTTGACAGTTGGGGTGGGAGGCATGAATGGATTTGAGAGACATTAATAAGGAAGGATAGAGAAGTCTGAGATGGGTGGCTTGTTTGGATTGGAGGAGAGGAAGGAGTCAGTGGTGGCTCTGCTATGGGCACCCGGAATTATTGTGGGGATTTTATTGCAGAAAAAACAAAAAGCACATGAGGAAGAGATATACAAGAATAAGAGTTAAAGCTCAACAGTGATGAATTTGTCAGGAGTTAGGGTGTCCTCTAGGATGTGGGGTCAAGAACTGTGATCTAGGAGCAGTCAACACTGAGGGGTAGATTGGGTTGGAGCAATAATAGCTTACTAACTGATAGAAAAGTTGTCTTTTAAAAATTGAAGATTGTGCCTCTCCTGGAGAAAAGGATGAGGCGAATAATTATAAAGCAAGCTACTTTTTCTATTAGAGATCCATAACATCCCATCGAGGCTAAGCAAAAATTAGAAACCCTCAAAAAACTGATTACCAAAAACATTTTATTTATTTCTCTGTGGTGTGGTACAGGGAATCAAAATCAGGGGCTCATATGTTAGACCAGAGCTCTGTCCTTGAATTACACCATCACCTATCATTTAGTGTTTAACTATTGCATGACTCCAATTTCAAACCAGTTGAAAATTTCACACATTCTTGAGGTGTGCCTTCTTCATCAACATTTTAACATTAAAACTTTCAACAATACAAAGTATTTGAGAGAAGATTGCAGTGAGCACCATTTGTCTGCTATGTGTATTTCTATGTAAATTAATCAACAATATTCTATTTGCTTTATTACATGTCTCTCCATGCTTCCCATTTTAGTCTGTGATGAGTTATAAAGTAACAAGGTTAGTACACTTAGCACAACTATGCAACATGCATATTATGAATTAGAGTCCAATACTTTTTAAAGTTTATCAACATATTTTTCTATCATCTATCTATCTATCTATCCATCCATCTATCTATCTATCCATCTATCCACTCTCTCTTGAGTTTTTTGGTGATGCTGGGGTTTTAATTAAGGCCTTGCACTTGCTAAGCAACATGATTACTACTTTTGCCTTTTCCCAAAACTATTCTAATTTTCCTTTCTCTATTTTTTTTTGGTTTAGTTTATTTTTCAGGAAAGATTGTGTGCTTTTTGCCCAAGGCTGGTCTCAGAATTTGTTTATCTACTTTTGTGTCTCTAGTCCTCTGCATGCACTATAGACCCTACCTAATTATTCATTTTGAGGTACTAGGGATCAAACCCAGGGCTTTATGCATATTAACTATATGCTCTATCACTGACATAAACCCCTCCCTTCACTATTTTTTTTAATTAATTATTTTTCCAGTACAAGAGTTCATACTCAATTTTCCGGGCCTGCTTGTTTAGCTGGTGTTCTACCACATGAGCCATGTATTAAGTCTTGTGTTTTTTTGGAAATCTAGAGCAGTTTTCTGCCCAGGCTGCCTTCCAGTAGCAAACCTGCTGATCTCTGTAGGAGATCAACTATTCAATAGCTCCTGAATAGCAGGGCTTACTTGAGCCTTGGGGCCCTGTTTGACTAACTGAATTCCATAAACTCTCTGTATTTCCTTAGCTGGAAAATGAAGAGGATTGCATTTTATTTCATGAACAAGTTGTGTGGCCTTTGGGGAACGCAAAGAGTAAGATTTTTTTTTTCCAATAATTACAATAAGATACATATTTGAGCTGTGTAGGTTGGTCACATTTGCCTTTTTTTTCTGAGAAAAGATGTGACACCTAATATGTGGCTGGGCACATGGAAGGATTCCTAATTAATTGCCAAATGCATTTTTACAATTATAGATGATACTTTTTCCTTCCTCCTCTCTCTTTTTCCCTTTCTTCCTTCCCTCTTCTTTGCAGTTGATTAAACTAGTTTAATCATTTTTTTTATCTACTTTTTCATTTTTCTTCCCAACTATTTATTTATTTGATGCTGAAGATCAAATTCAGGTAGAGACTCTAACAATAAGATGTATTTATCACTGGTACTTTTCATTGATCAAATAGATTTAAGTTTGATGACCTATGCCCCAGCTCGCCTAAATCCTTCCTGAGTACCAAATAATTCTCCAAGCAAACTTTTTTAGCTTGCTTTTACGACATCCTTACCAGTCCCTCAAAGAGTAAACAATATGGTATTGCTTTTTATAAAGATTTGGGGCCTAATTTTTTTTCCTGAATTATTCTCTCTGCCCATATGCAAACTTCGAAAATTTAGCCTCTCTGAACAGAGCTTCTGTGTGATTATTATTGGGTTCAGAGCATCTACCTTAATTTCATACTCATGCTGGTGAATTTTAAATGAGCCTTCCCATGAAATAGTGCTTTATCAACTTGAACCTGCTGTCCAACTGCCACTTATTGTTTCACACTCAAAGGGTGAGAAAAGAAAATCAGCTGTCCTTTCTCTCTTCCATTCATTCTGCATTCCCTTGTAAGTACTTGAATATATCACAGAGGAAAATAGTAAGTAAACAAATGGTTTAGAATCAAAGATATTCTGTTAAAGACAGACCAAAAATCAGGATTCAAAGTACTTCAACATTCAAAGAAGCAGAAAATTCCAATATCCACAGGCAAATTGGGGCCTCGGGAGAGCATGGATTCTAGAAGAAAGAAGAGAGTAGTCTTTTGAAAGAGGTAGAAACAAAGGCTTTTCATGCACTCAGGAATCACTTGGAGACTGGAATATTAAAGTTGATTTCCACAAACTATTTACTTAAGAGGGCCACCTCAGGACAGCTGTCTATTCCCCCTGAACTTACATTTATTTTGCCGATCATAGTATGAAAAGGCCTAGTAATTGCTATGTATCTTTTCTATCAGAGACTTATAGAGTACAAGACCAACTTTTTTATTTTAAACCTTTCAAGAGAAAGAATTAAAATGTTGGTTCATAGTATGCTAAGGAGACTACACATTTGTTTGCTGCATTTAAAATGACATCATATAATTACCTCTTCTCTAAGTGTAAAGATGTATTTTGGGTAACTATTCCATATTCTCAAAGCAGTTTACAATGAACTTCTACTTGAAACAAGTATAACATTTGATGATTAATGCTCTTTAATCTTTGTTTGGAGCTTGGAGCTTTCTTTCAATAGCAAGGCTGTTTATATATATCTACTATAGGCAGCTAACATCCAGGCCAGAGGCCCTGGTTCAGGACAAAGCATGCATGGATGGATTTGCTTGGGAAAGTGGTGGTTTATAGCATAACACCTAATTGCCTGTGTTTGTGCCAAGGATATTTCCTTTCTTTTTTCCTTTTTATAGGCAATCACAATAGTGACATGTTTAATATTGATGAGTTTGACCTCCTGGGAGTTATAGTATATGCACCCTTTTAAAATACAAATGCTGTTTAATTTGTATGGTAAGCACATCCAATTTTGGAGATTAGCATTTTAATCAACTCTAATCTCAGTATTTTCAGCTTCTTCTACCTCTTCTATTTCTGTCCAAAAATATTTGATAAGCCTACTTTGGAAGGGACAGTTGGCATCTGCTGCTGAATAAACAAGGTCTGTGTGAAAGGAATGCAGAACTGTATGTAGTAACCTTTATAGTAGCCCACATGCACAAGCACATTAGTGCTCAAGATGATCAGTTATTCAAGGAACAGAACAATTCATGCAACAAGTATTTTATGGAAGAACTATGACGGACGTGGCAGACAGAGGGAAAGGCAATTGACCCTGATGTCATGGGGCCTCTAATTTCCAACGGGGATCCAATTTTCTTCATTCTGTTTTATTTATTTGTTTATTTATTTCTGATTGCAGCTTTAAAGTTACAACCCACCAGTGCCTGGGGAGAGGAGAATGCATTCTATTGGCTTGATGGAGATAAATGGCAAGGCATGGTGGTGCATATCTGTAATCCCCACGTTTGGGAGGCTGAGTAGAAGGATGATCGCGGGTCAGTTGGAGGCCAAGCTGCGCCACACAGCAACTACACTATTAAAAAAAAAAAAAAAAAAAGTAGGTCTCAGAAATAGAGGGAACATTTTTCGCGCCAGGTTTAGGGAGGAGCCTCGGGGGCACCGAGGGGGCGGCGGCGATGGGCGGGGAGCCAGGCCTGGGCTGCGTCCTGTGCAGCCATTGGTGGGGAGTGCGCGCTGCACTGAGCATGATCGAGCCCGCCGGCCAGGGCCGGAGCTACAGCCGCAAGGACGGCAGCAGGGAGAACCAGCGCACATTATGCAAAACGGCAGCAGATGTGAACCGGACCCACTGGGCTCTCTTCGGCCTCCCCTTCCCTTGGCTGGCCCAGCTGCCGGACTGGTCCCAGAGGCTGTCCTGTTCCTGGCTGAGACCAAGATGGCCTGAGTCCCTCAGGCTCGGCGGCGCAGAAACGGGATTGCAACATGGGAAATCAGGATGGGAAGCTGAAGAGGAGCGCAGGTGATGCTTCCCACGAAGGCGGCGGCGGCGGCGGCGGCGCGGAGGATGCCGTGAGGCCCAGGGATGCGGAAACCACAAAGAAGGGGAGCGGGAGCAAGAAGGCGCTGGGCCGGCACGGCAAGGGGGGAGGGGGCAGCAGCGGGGAGTCCGGCAAGAAGAGGAGCAAGTCGGATTCCAGAGCTTCGGTGTTTTCTAACCTGCGGATAAGGAAGAACCTTTCCAAGGCAAAGGGGGCCAGCGACTCTCGGGAGGATGTGCTGGATTCTCAGGCCCTGCCGGTCGGGGAGCTGGACAGCGCTCAGTCCCTGGTTACTAAGACTCCAGACCTCAGTCTCTCCGCCGAGGAGACGGGCCTGTCTGATACAGAGTGCGCGGACCCTTTTGAGGTGACCCGTCTAGGTAGTCCTAGGCCTGCCCAGGCTAGGGTAGGGGTCCAGGCAGTCGCAGAGGATTTGGAAACTGCGGCAGGGACTCAAGATGGACAAAGGACCAGTTCTGGCTCGGACACGGACATCTATAGCTTCCACTCGGCTACGGAGCAAGAGGATTTGCTTTCAGACATCCAGCAGGCAATTCGCCTGCAGCACCAACAGCAGCACCAGCAGCAACTGCTCCAAGACTCGGAGGAGCCCGCAGCGCCCCCAACTGCCGCCTTCTTGGGCCTGGATCGGTTCCTGCTGGGACCCAGCAGCGGAGTTGATGGGGAGGCCCCGGGCACTGGGGACGCAGGTCAGATCTTGTCCGCGCTCTCCGACTTGCCTGAGAGTCAGATCACCAAGCCCCCGGTGCGCGAGCCGTCGCTGTCCCCGAGAGACCGCTTCGCCTCCGAGGCGTTCAGCTTCTCCACCGCCCAGTCCGCCGCCGCGGACTCCCCCTCGTCCGCTGCCTTCCCGTTTCCCGAGGCCGAGGAACGCGAAGAGGCAGCCGGAGCCCGCTTGCCAGGGGCTGGGGACACCGACGAGGAAGATGCTTTTGAGGATGCTCCCCGAGGGTCTCCCGGAGAGGAGTGGGGCCCCGAGGTGGCCGAGGCCCCACAGAGGCAGGAAGAAGAGCCAGAGGAGCGGGCCCGGGAGCCCACTCTCCCTGCAGCTGCCTCCCTGCCCAGTAGCCCCGCGCCTAGCCCCCGCTGCTTCAAGCCCTACCCACTCATCAATCCCTGTTACATCAAGACCACCACCCGGCAGCTCAGCTCCCCCAACCACTCCCCATCCCAGTCCCCCAGCCAGAGCCCCAGGATCAAGAGGCGCCTGGAGTCCTCCCTGAGCAGGGGATCCAGGAATGTCTTAACCTCTGTGGCAGCCCCGGCTAAGAAGCACCGAGTGGAGGGCGGCCTGGCTGGGGGACTCAGCCGCTCAGCCGACTGGACTGAAGAACTGGGCGTCCGCGCGCCGGGGGCCGGTGGCTCCGCGCACCTGGGGGGCCACGGGGCGACAACGGATCACAGCGGTGGTGCGTCCCCGGCTCTGACAGCCATGGCGACCCGGACGCCAGCGGCGGTGGATGGCTTCCAAAACGTGTTCACAGGTGAGCGCGCCTATCCGCGCTCCTCCAGGTGGCAGGTCGCCTGCCAATCAGGGCTTGCTCCAGCCCCTGGTCTGGCCTGCGCTCTCGGCCTTAGCTTGATAGTAGTAGCCCAGCCAGCTCAGTGAAATGCCTCGGTTTCTGGTGAATTTTCTTTTATTTTAAATTTAGTGATAAAGGGAACAATTTAGTTGCCTCTACCCTAAGCAATTTCTAGAAAATGCTGTTCTCATTTCCCGAAAATATTTGCTCTGTGATGGTTCAGAGTTCCCCAGGGAGATTAACTCCTTTTGTACCTTGTTACTTGTTTGCCTTCCTTGTCCTAAGAAATTCTTCATGATCCTTCTCAAGAGCTTGTGTTGGAGGTACAAATTATTTATTCCAGAATATTATACAGGTGATAACTAATATGCATACATACATTCCCCCCTCCATGTAGGTGAGTAAAGAAGCATATGTAAATACATATATTTCTGCCACATATATATGTGATATATACATGCATATATCATATATATCAAGCATATATGCCATTTCTTTCATCGATTTAGATGAGTAGTTTATGAAGCTAAGTAATCACTCCTGTTTGCTAAAGTAAGCAAATCTGATATGTGCTTTTAGAAAATGAATAAATTATAGGATATTAGGAACAATTCCACTTGGTTTCCTGAGCCAATGAGAACAGGCTATAATGTAGAAGTAGAGAAGGTGAGACGTCAAAACACTTCCAGTTGATTGCTCTGTTTGTTAGCATCCTTAGAGATATCTGCAGGTCATAGCACAAAGCACAGCTGGAGAGTTGTTTATTATGAAATTGTGAAGTAGTATAGAGAGCTTAACCTTTCACATAAGCTTATAACCTCCAAAACCTCAGTGTAAGACCTCATGCACAATGTCATTTCCCATTCACTTAAAATCTACTTCTAAGATTGAATGAAATGTAACATAAGAATTTAATGAACAGAAAGAAATACAAACATGTCAGTGCTGGCAGGTTGATTATCAATATTTGAATAATTAAAAATATAAATGTAACTTTGAAAGTCATGTTATTTTAACAACAAAGTTATCAGCTAGATGTGACAGCCAAGTGAAACTTGCCTATTACCCCAGCACTTGGGAGGCTGAGGCAGGATAGAGAATTGGAAGCCAGCCTGGGCTCTATAGTAAGAAGTTGAACTTATTAGGCTTGAATTTATCCTTACTTTATAGCCCAGCCAAAGCTAAATCATAAAAAAAAAAAATTACCAACCAGCCTCGCTACTTAACCACTTGCTTTGCTATGTATCTACCTTCATATCCAATAAAACCTTCATCATATACATTGCAGTGATGAATTTTCTGACATAGTGCCCAAGTACTAGGCCCTGAGTTCAAACCTGACTACCATTAAAGAGGAAAGCTATTTCTCAGAGTGGCTGTTAATGTTGTGGTGGCAACTCTATTAAGTGCCTTTTTATTTTCAACTAGTTTTTCACTTTGATAGAATATTGAAAGTAGTTTCTATTCACTTTTCAGGCTATTTTTTGCTCTTATTTTATGGAGTTAGTTTAAAGGAACATTTGTAAGAATTTTAAACCTGCCAGACAAATTACCTTTTTTTTTTTTTCTTCAAATTTTTATTATCAAACTGATGTACAGAGAGGTTACAGTTTCATACATTAGGCAATGGATACATTACTTGTACTGTTTGTTACCTCGTCCCTCATACCCCTCTCCCCCTTTCCCTTTCCCCCCATGAGGTGTTCAGTTGACAAATTACCTTTTTAAAAAAAGGTGAAAATGATCATGTAAAAACATGACAGACCATTTTTTATAAAGAATGGTTGAAAAGTTCTTGTGTTTAATTTGTGAATTAATTTTATTATCATTTCTTTACTGGTCTGTGGACAAACCTAGGACTATGTATATACTAGACACACTCTACCAATGGAAATACCCAAGCCCAAATGCTGTGAATTAACTTTTGTTGGATAATCCTATATTTTCTCTTTAGGTAACATTCCTTTATATGTAATTATCCAAAAATGAAGTTATTCACAACATCACAATTATTACAAGATTAGCAATGATTAATATTAACACATGTTATTCTTAGTAGCCTCAGTCATTGGACATTAATTTATTAAATTTAGTTAGGGTACATATGTATATATGAACATTTGTATATACCTGAACATATTTATGTGCATATGTGTGTGTATGTGTGCATATTGGGTGCCTACATTGTGCCAGACTATTGTGTGTGTGTGTGTGTGTGTGTGTGTGTGTGTGCGTGCGCACGCTAGGATGGAAAGCCTTGTACATGCTGGGCATGCACTTTTTTCTTTTTTTTTGAGCTGTGTTCTCCAGCCAGAGCCATGGACTATTGAATTATGTCATGCCTTTTCAATTTGCACTAAGAGAAGACACTAATGAGCAAAGAACAGGCCCTTAAAAGTGATACTCATTGATAAAATGCTTGCCTAGCATGTACAAAGACATCATCCTCAGCCCTCCCCCCCAAATACATGAAATAAAAAGATGAAAGAAAGAAGAGTGCACAGGAATCTTCTATGTATCTGTCTGTCTGTCTGTCTGTCTCTCTATCTGTCTATCTATAAATATGCAGAACAGTGCTTTGAGAAGTATAGTCCTTGGAACTTGTCATAGGAGATTGGAAAAGACTTACGGAAGATCATAGGACCCTAACTAAATTTGAAGTTTTGTTTTACCTTTTTTCTTTTTTAAATTAAAATAACATCATTTTTTTTCATCTTAAAAATGTGTTCTTGGAATATGTATATAATTTTACTGTTAGTATTTTCAAATTTGAAGTATGGGACTCCAAAAGAAGCCGTGTTTCAGTAGCCCTTGGGTTTTACTGATGTCTTCAGGCAGATTATTTTCCTTTTTATGGTGCAGAGTAAAAATACAAAGTGTATTCTTGTTATATGAATATCACCTGTTTTGTATTTGATGGTTTGCTAGAGCTGATCAGGAGATAAGATTTTGTGTAGCAGTTTCCATGTGTTTTTTCTCACTCATGGAGTGTTATTGACAAAATATAATCAGTCGAAATGTAGACAGAGGTGGAAACTTTCTCAAGGTCACAGTGTGATTCATTCAAGGGCCAAGCTAGAAATAGAAGCAGAGTCTAAGGATTCACATCCGAATGTCTTGCTTATTAGTAGTATTTGTAGGTTCAGCAATGTATGTCAAGATAGAGGAAAATCTGCCTTTAAAAAATGTAACAGGAGGGGCTGGGAATATGGCCTAGTGGCAAGAGCACTTGCCTCCTACACATGAAGCTCTTGGTTCGATTCCCCAGCACCACATATATAGAAAATGGCCAGAAGGGGTGCTGTGGCTCAGGTGGCAGAGTGCTAGCCTTGAGCAGGAAGAAGCCAGGGACAGTGCTCAGGCCCTGAGTCCAAGGCCCAGGACTGGCAAAAAAAAAAAAAAAAAAAAAGTAACAGGAGGGACTGGGAATAAGGCCTAATGGCAAGAGTGCTTGCGTCATATACATGAAGCCCTGGGTTTGATTCCTCAGCACCACATATATAGAAAATGGCCAGAAGGGGTGCTGTGGCTCAAGTGACAGAGTGCTTGCCTTGAACAAAAAAGAAGCCAGGGACAGTGCTCAGGCCCTGAGTTCAAGGCCTAGTATGGGCAAAAACAAAACAAAACAAAAAAAGGAACAGAGGGCTGGGGATGTGGCCTAGTGGCAAGAGTGCTTGCCTCGTATACATGAGGCCCTGGGTTCGATTCACCAGCACCACATATACAGAAAATGGCCAGAAGTGGCGCTGTGGCTCAAGTGGCAGAGTGCTAGCCTTGAGCAAGAAGAAGCCAGGGACAGTGCTCAGGCCCTGAGTCCAAGCCCCAGGACTGCCCCCCCCCCCCAAAAAAAAAAAAAGGAACAGGATCTAAGGCCTTCACTGATGAGACTTTTTGGCTTCTGATGATAATAAGCTATACTTTTTTCAGGGCTGAACATCTGGCCTTAATTTTCAAGATGAGTGCCTTTTTGGCCTGGGGGAACCAGTTTTTCTTTTTGCAAAACAGCCCTTATACAAACTATTCTTCTGGTGGTGTAAGGACTCCACACTGACCTGGGTCTGTTTCTCAGCCATTCACTCTTTCCTTTTCCTCTACCACCACATTTGCTTCCTTTTCACCCTCTGCTGTTTTATAGATACCTCAGAATACCAGGGATTTGGGAAGCACTAGCATTTAGTATTTAGCAAAGACATTTTGTGGTCTTGTGTATGCAGGTGTTTGTATCAGTTAATGGCCAGCTGCATTTGAAGCAGGTGATAATTGTTTCTGTGGGCTTCCATACAGCTTTTATTTTTAAACCCCAGCATGTAAGCTGTCAGCTCTGAAGAAAGAAACAGATATGTGGGTTTTTTTTTTATAGCTCTAAGTATAGGGAGAAAATTCAAGTGAAAAGGGATTTCTATGGTACATGCTGTATCTCTTTATTAGACATAAAAATAACAATGAGGAAGATCAACAACATGATATTGCTTTAGATCTGAAGAAATTTATGATATGTTAGGCTACTTTAAGAATTTCATAGTTGGGCTGGGGATATGGCCTAGTGGCAAGAGAGCTTGCCTCGTATACATGAGGCCCTGGGTTCGATTCCCCAGCACCACATATACAGAAAACGGCCAGAAGTGGCGCTGTGGCTCAAGTGGCAGAGTGCTAGCCTTGAGCAAAAAGAAGCCAGGGACAGTGCTCAGGCCCTGAGTCCAAGGCCCAGGACTGGCCAAAAAAAAAAAAAAAAGAAGAATTTCATAGTTAATTTACTTGAATTTTAAATGCATCTCTTTCAATATTTAGCACTAGCCTTGAATACAAGAAGCTCAGGAACAGCAACCAGGCCTGAGTTGAAGGCCTAAGACTGGAAAAAAAAGTGATTTATAATTGAGCTACATTTCCTGCCTGGTAATAGTTTAAATGTAGTTGTTGTAATATAAATGCAGTTATTTAAAGTTTAGATATATAGTATGTTAAATTTGTGGTATTAATTGCTTTTAACAGGAATCTTTCCTATCAATTATGTCCTTATCTATCATCTATCTGTTTTGAAGATTTGCAATATTTTCAGACATATCTTTGTTAACACTTTGTATAAACACTTGGCCAGCTCCAACAGCTAGTTTACTTTGCAGGGTAGTTCAGTTTGCTGCTGTTGTTGAGTTTGTGTCTATGGGGTTTCTTGATTCTTCCCTTGCTGTCTGCTATATATTCTTAGAGCCTTCTTTAGTCTTTTCCTCAACTCTCTAATTACTTAAAATATGATTTCAGTGATAAATTTGTTATTAGCTTGTAAAACATGGGATTATGTTGTTATGCATATTTATTGCTCTTCTGCTAAATGCTATGTTCTGCATTAATACATTATGGAATTATCTCTACTCCTCATAGCCTTAAAGTATAGTAGCCTATCTTCATTTTCTAGGAACAAACCAAGGTCAGAAAATTCAAGTAACTTAAATAAGGCCATTAATTTAGTAAGGGGCTCATCTAGGATATATCCTTACAAAACCAAATCTGGGCAATACAAAATGGTCCACACTTGTCATCTGCTCTACTTGGGAAGATATTGGTCTGATGTCTGCACAGGAAAAAGGTTAGTAAGATCCTGTCTCAACCAATAAGCTAGACATGTGGAAGCCAGAAAAGGAGACTCAAGGTCTAGGCTTGCCTAGGCAAAACTTGAAACTCTGGGCCGTGAACTCAGGGCCTGAACACTGTCCCTGGCTTCTTTTTTGTTCAAGGCTAGCACTCTGCCACTTGAGCCACAGCATCACTTCTGGCCATTTTCTGTATATGTGGTGCTGAGGAATCAAACCCAGGGCCTCATGTATACCAGGCAAGCACTCTTGCCACTAGGCCATATTCCCAGCCCAAAACTTGAAACTCTGTTTCAAAAATAACTAAACATATGAAGTTAGGAATGTGGCTCATATGATAGAATGAGAATCAAGGTCTAGGCTTGCCTAGGCAAACTTGAACCTCTGTTTCAAAAATAACTAAACAGGGCTGGGGATATGGCCTAGTGGCAAGAGTGTTTGCCTTGTATACATGAAGCCCTGGGTTCAATTCCCCAGCATCACATATATAGAAAATGGCCAGAAGTGGCGCTGTGGCTCAAGTGGCAGAGTGCTAGCCTTGAGTAAAAAGAAGCCAGGGACAGTGCTCAGGCCCTGAGTCCAAGGCCCAGGACTGGCAAAAAAACAAAAAACAAAAAACAAAAAAACAAAAAAACAAAAAAACCCAAACATATGAAGTTAGGAATGTGGCTCATATGATAGAATGCCTTTCTTGTGAGCTTGAAATCCTGATTTCAATCACTAATATTGTTAAAAACAACAACAAAAACTGGAAGTGAATAAAAAGAGCCTAAATCTGTTGTTAATGAGTGTACATGAAGTTATCATTGAACTTTTGGAGGACCAGTTAATTAATAAGGGGCTTGGACTTTAAAATTTGGAATGTACACTCTCATTTTTACCTTTCTACAGTTTATCTTGATATCTTGTATCAGTAGAGAGAAGGATCAATTGTAAGAATATACATTTCCATGTGTACATTAGTAAACTGTATCCCTGAAAGGTTCAAAACCTGAACAGTATAATTTCCTTCAATAGCATCTGACAGAGTACAGCTTTATTGGACATTAACTGTCCAATAAATAAAGGTCAGAATTGTCCCTGATAAATATAATGATGTGTTACTATAAAAGGAAAATGGGATATTGGAATGCTGTCCTCATCTCTGAATACTGCTTTACTGGGTTCCATCCGTTAACATAAGTGGAAAATGAGGGCATTGTTCTTAAGTCATTGTAATTTTAGAAGCATTGTTTCTTTAGGAGTGTGGCTTGGATTGAAGTCAAATACCAATAGCTTCCATGTTGGCTTTAATAGCTACCTTAAGCTGAGGATTGGCCTAGTTTTAAGTGCATTTAAGCTTTTGGATATAAGCCATGCATATTTGAAATGGAACAGGTGTGGTCAGTGCTTTGTCTTTCTTATTCTATTAAAAAGTTACTGAAAATATGTTGGATGATGATAGCAGTAGTTATTCTAACTACTATTATTCTAGGTGTCCTTGAATTCTAGCTTTGTGGGTAGATAAGTGATTATCAAGTAGTTTTTTTCTCAGATCTATGAAGGTACAGGAGCAAGTTCACAATAATATTATGACTTAATGAAATGATGTGTGTGAAGCCCTGATTAATTCCAGCTGGCATCTGGAAGGCATTCTATTAGTGCCAACTCTCTTAACTTGATTTGTTTCCTTAATAAATGTTATTTTTTAATAAATGACATTGTTTGAAGTGGTCACAAACAAGTTCATTAGAACTGAACCACCCAGGGGCTGGGGATATGGCCTAGTGGCAAGAGTGCTTGCCTCCTATACATGAGGCCCTGGGTTCAATTCCCCAGCACCACATATACAGAAAATGGCCAGAAGTGGCACTGTGGCTCAAGTGGCAGAGTGCTATCCTTGAGCAAAAAGAAGCCAGGGATAGTGCTCAGGCCCTGAGTCCAAGCCCCAGGACTGGGAAAAAAAAAAAAAAAAAAAAAAGAACTGAACCACCCAACTTTGAAACTGTGCACAAAGCTTCACAGGAAATTCAATGCATACCAAAATTATTATTTCATGTGTGTATGTGTGCGTTTGTGCGTGTGTGTGTGTGTGTGTGTGTCCTGGTCCTGAAGCTTGAATTCAGGGCCTGGGTACTGTTCCTGTGTGTTTGTGCTCAAGGCTATTATTCTACCACTTGACCACAGCTCCACTGCCAGCTGGTAAATTGAAGAAAAAACCCTCATGGACTTTTCCACCTAGACTGCCTTTGAACCACAGTCCTTAAATTTCAGCCTCCTGAGTAGTTTAGGATTACAGTCATGAGTAACTGGTGCCTCTTCATAATTTTTTAATTGTTTATTTTGCACATCCTGTCTCCCTTTCTCTTCTTTATTTTCTATGGTTCTAAGCATTTTGTCACTTTATTGGAAATTTGGTTACCTGGGGATTTGGACAAGGAAGGCGAATGATAGATATGTCTGTGAGGGCGGAGGGTGCTGCTTTCTAAAAGAGGAGTGAGGAAGAGAAGCAGCAGCTGGCACCCTCAGAGATTCTGTTTGCAAGAGCATGTGCCAATCACTGTTTGACTTTGCAGCCTTCTCCTACCATGATACCCTTATCAACCTGCTACTTCACACATACTCCTATATTTGCAGTTCTATGAACATGACTGTCATTTTCTCTGTTTTATGTCTTTGTCTTGTAGTTTTAACCTCTTGGAAAAGATAATTTGTCTTTCAGCTTCTAAAAAAAGATTTCTTGCTTTTATCTTTTCCAGTTAGATCCAACTAGTTGTCCTCTCCCTGTCTCTGTACTTCCTATCTGTGCCATATGTCCGTAGTCCCTGGGTTTAGTAATTATTCTATTCTTTTACCTTGCCTTGCTTACTCGCAACTGGCTTCCCTTTCATCTACTGTCTACTCATTTGTCAATCCATCCACAAATATCTATTGAGTGCTTGTGTGTTAAGACAATGCCGTAAACATAAAATAAATTAAGGTTGGATGAGTACCTCTTCACAATTTATACAAGTTGAGTACTGAAGCTTCTTCTTGGTAACTAAAACTAGATGAATTGAAATGACAATTGCTAGCTTTTTATATAATGAATTCAATTATTTTCAGTGAGTTGAGACTGAATCAGTGGCAAAAGTAGAAAGATATCTGACAGAATTGTGGTGAGAAAATGCCATCTATTTTTGCTTCTGGAGGCTAGTTTTAAAATAGTAGTGGTATTATAGTAACCTGCACTTCTAAACCTATATACATTTTTCTTTTTGTTAGGGATCAAAGCCAAGGCTTCGCATATGCTGAACATATGCTAAAAGGACATTCTACCACCATCCATCTCCAGCATAAAATACAAATGTTATTGGTAGTGGAAAAAGAGAGAAAGAGAACATGGGAAATTTTATTTCTCCCTTCTTTCTTGATAAGTAATAATGGAATTTAGCATTCAGTAACCATTAGGAAGAAACAAATAAATATTGCCTGTGACTTAATAATGGATATAATTTTGCCAAATGTGAAAAATTCTCTAAGACCTTTCATACTAGATATGGGTAATCTGGAAAAATAGAACTTCTAATCAATTTAGAATAGTTGCTATTAACACAAAGCATCATCACATTAAAGATATAAGTGCAAACAACAGTTTATATATGCTGAAAAAGAAGCTAACCACAATAGAATAATTGTCCTTTTGACCCCTCTCTGCTATGGGTGAGAAAAGGGAAAAACGGATGTCTTCCTGTTCTATAAAGATGTGTTTGGAAATATTGACTGGGTAGAGACATGTGATCCAGGTTACAGCACTCCATGGCCCTCTGGAAGCTTTTTTACTCATTAGCTAGAGCTGCAAGGAGCTAAAAAGCAGTCAGTTCTCCCATTGTCAGGAAGAATTAAAAACTACCTTGAGAAAAGTGAGCCTTTATTGTGTTGTAAAATTATGCTGAAAAATATTTATTAGCATATGCAGCTGGATTTTTTTTTTTTTTGTATATCATGTTGAAGGTTCGTTGTTGTAGTACCTGGTGATACAGTGACCTGGTGTAAAAATAATTTTCAATTGTTTAAATTTGGTAATCAGGTGGGGAAAGACAGGTAGTTCTAGTAGGTACTTCTGCCTGATACAATTTCCCTAAACAGGTAACTCTTCTTCATTGCTAGAACTGAGGAAAATCTTCAGGTTGGAGGATTTATTTATACTCAAGGTAACAAACATGTTTTGGGTGTGAGATCAATGATGCTTTGACTTTGAATGAAAGATTGGACTGCCATCCAACATGAAGGTAGGACTTTGTGATATTATTTTGTATAAGCATATGAAAAGAAAATAACATGTAATGCAAAGACTTAACTATATAGAGTTTGTCTAATATGGGCACAGATAGACTAAGAAAATGCTTTTAGATTCATTATTAGTAACTGAAACCATCTCTTATTTTTTAAATAGGAGATTGTGTCTTTTTCTTTGTAGTTTAAGCTGCTCAACAGCAAAAGTGCTCTTTAATCTTTTACTTCAATGTACTTCATTATATTAGTTTTTGGTTTTCAGTTTACTACTACAGATATTTACTAAAACATTTGTATGAGTCTGCTATTCCATTTAGAAGTTTGCATTGGCATTAGGAATTTTGTAGAGATTAAAAGGATAAAAGATAAAGCTCCTAGGTTTTTTAAGAGAGTCTTTTTTTTAGGGGGTCGGGTTGTGGGGCTTGAACTCAGGATCTGGGCACTGTCCCTGAACTCTTTTGCTCAAGGTTAGAGTGTTCTACCACTTTGAGCCACCATATCACTTCTGGTTTTCTGGAGATAATTGGTTAATATTGGAGATAATTCTGGTTAATTGGAGATAAAAGTCTCATGGACTTCTCTGCCCCAGCTAGCTTTGAATTGCAATCCTTCGATCTGAGCCTCATGAGTAGGTAGGATCACAAGCATGAGCCACCATGCCAGGTTTTTAAAAATATTTTTTATTATAAAGTTTTATTGACTTTAAATAGCCCAGTTTCTTTAAGACTTGAAACAAATGGAATAAAATGGAATAGTTACATGATGCCAAATAAATTCATTTCAACACTCTATATAGGGTTTTCTAAGCAATGAGTCTCCTCATTGTGAAGGTACTAGTTTTCACCAATAAGAAGAAAAATCTTTGCATTTATTGGCCCTTCTTTTTCCTGTAGACTATTTAGAGAAGGTAGGTTTTGTGAACGCTGTGGGAGGTATTGTATTTCTCAGCTACCCTGATGTTTGACATACCAATTATATCTTATTGTCCTTGCAATGCTATTTTGGTTTAATGCCTTTGAGGGTGTAAAATGTTTGAAGAGTATACTGGCAGATTATTATAGATTACAGTATTGGATTTTCCTCTATGTTATTTTTACAAAATTCCAGAAGAGTCTTGACTTTGTTACACGCAATATTTTGGGGGCAGGCATAGAAGGTAGAATGAAAAATTGCTTGACTTAGGTGGGGCCACAAATGACCAGGCAGAAAATGTAAGTGAAAAAAAAGTGATTCCAGAGAGCCTTTTGTTCATGATTTGAACCATTTCTTTTTTTTTTTTTTGGCCAGTCCTGGGCCTTGGACTCAGGGCCTGAGCACTGTCCCTGGCTTCTTCCCGCTCAAGGCTAGCACTCTGCCACTTGAGCCACAGCGCCGCTTCTGGCCGTTTTCTGTATATGTGGTGCTGGGGAATCGAACCTAGGGCCTCGTGTATCCGAGGCAGGCACTCTTGCCACTAGGCTATATCCCCAGCCCTTGAACTATTTCTTTAAGGGGTCTCACTTGATATTCAATTCACCTATCATTTACACCTGCTTTGGTAGAAGGAAGTCGTTAGATGTGGATTTAGGTTTAGCTTTAGGGTACACTAAGGTTGAGCCCCAATTTTCTTTGGTAAGTATCATTTTGTCTTCTTCATCCTCCTTTGGATCCTCTGGTTCTCTTTTACTTCCTCCTTCTTTTCTTCCTCTTCCTCCTTCCCAGCTTTAGTAAATGACAGACTGGTAGATCCATGTCCCTAATTCCTACTTCTTTTCTGGGTACCAGCAACCTCTCACTTAGATCTGGAGGGTCCACCATCTTAAAACTACACTTACTTTCTCTCCCTCCTCTAAACACTTGATCCTGGGTCTCTTAACCAAGGCTTTGCTGTTCAGCCTGGACGTTTCCCTGAATTCTTCCCTCCTTCTGATACTTCACACACAATTAACCTATCAACTTAAATATCTCTTTAAAATGTCTTCTAATTCTGTTTCTCTTGCCTGTACCCTGTCCTAGTTCAGATCACTGTCAGCAGCGTCCATGGCATTCTTCTACCACAGGCTGGCTCTTCTCTACAAAATGAGAGTAAACTGAAATACACTTTTGGGGGCTCAGGCTGTAGCTCAGTGTATGAGATTGTGTGATCATGTGTGAGGCCATGACTTCCATCTCTAACACCAAGAAAGAAAATATGACAAAATAAAATTTTAAAAACGTGGTGAAGAAACTAGTCTTGGATTAGAAACATTTCAGTGATTTCATTTTAGTCCAGGACTAAAGTTTATATTAAACATAAAATATGCTTTATATCATTATATTTTAAAAAGAAAAACCATAGACAAATTTAACAGAATTGAGAAGACAAAAGCAATTTACAAACAAAGCAGAAAAACAGGATGAAAGCATTTCAGAGAGCTGAGTAAGAATATGAAGGCCAGAAAATAGAAGTGAAATACAGAATGGCCTGATTGGTTACCGCTTGCCTTTTTTTGGTTATTGCTTGCCTTTTTTGGATGTATTTTTTGGATGTTTGCTGTATGTGGTTGACTATGATTGGCCAGTACCTTGTTATAAGAATATATTCTCAAGTTAGGTTGAAATTTGTTATACTGGAAAAAAACCCACCCAGTTACTTCCCCTCTTTATTTCATTATAAACTCCCATCATCACTCCATATGAAACTCTTAATTTTTATTATTATATTTCCTGCATTTTAATTTCCCATTCTGACATTTTATGTGGATGTGTCGAACTGCACTTGTGAGTTTGGAGTCCTTGAAGTTAAATATATTTTGGTAAAGTATGTAGTATTTTGGTATGCATTTGGTTTACATAAGTACTCTGAGTTGTACATTTTTCTCTTCTCTCTTTTTTACTTCCTCCCTCCCTCTTTCCTTCCCTTCCCTCCCTCCCTTCCTTCCTGGCTTTAGAGAAACATCTACAGACTTTTGATGACAAATCTGGACCTAATTTCTTACTGCTATAAAGTATCCTAAAAGGATGAATTTAGCTTGTCTGGATTGTGTGGCAGAAGGAAGCACTATTCACCTTTATATCTCCCAAGAGATTAAGCTCTGGGTGCTTTCCTGGCTTTTATTTAAACATTTGTATAGTAGTCATTATGTGTATTCTCTTACTTCTACAGCATTCTCTTACTTATACAGCCAGCACAGACACTAGTAAATACTCCCAGAAAAGGTCCTATATGAGAATTTCCCAAACAAGTATATTAAGGAGATTGGTCATATGATAAAGATTCAATAATTTGTCTAGGTACTGTCACATTAATTTTCAGAATGTTGCTCCCAGATTATGTTCCTTGAACACAGCAAATTTCTATGGTGCAGTTTCTACTCGACTAATAAGTGAAAGTTGTCACTTATTCTTTTATTATGATGCTTTGAGCTGATGACTAATACCTTTGGAAAAACCTTTGCATATTTTAGCCATTATAATTTACCCTTCTATTAATTGCTTGACCATATCATTTTACCTAATTCAAAGGATCATTTGTTTTTTTTTTGTTATTCACAAAGGCTCCTAGTATATCCTAGATGACCAATGATTATACAAGGCAGCCTTCTAGTCATCTTTCTAATATTAAAAGCTAGGGATCTTTATAAGAAACATTTCTCAGGTCATTAACAAGCAGATGTGTTTAGATGATGATTTTATGCCAGGTTTGGAAGACCTTCATCATGCCTAAGGCTAGCTTCCTGTTTCTACTTGCAAGCATTGTTAAGAAAGTTTTAACTTTTCAGAGGGAGTGTTACAAGAGGGCCTAGAATCTCAGCATTAACTTTGCAGAGGTCCAAGGTGGAGTATAATGCACCCAGGAAGCTCCTGTGACAGAGCAGGACAGCATGATTTTGGAACTGGCAGCAGAGTTAGCACTGCACATCCTGGCTTCTTGATCATGGAAGCAGAAGTCTGCGTTTTCAGCCTGACAATTTTCTCTCTCTCTCTCTCTCTCTCTCTCTCTCTCTCTCTCTCTCTCTCTCTCTCTCTCTCTCTGTCTCTGTCTCTCTCTCTCTCTATCTCTCTCTCTCTCTCCTTCCCCCCTCCCCCTTCTCCTCCTCCCTAAGCACTGTCCCTGGCTTCTTTTTTTGCTCAAAGCTAGCACTCTACCACTGGAGCCACAATGCCACTTCTGACTTTTTCTATATTATGTGGTGTTGCGGAATTGAACCCAGGACTTCATGTATATGGGGCAAGCACTCTTACCACTAGGCCATATTTCCAGCCCCTAGTTTCTCTTTTAGAATCAGTTTGTAAAATTACAATTTTCTCTTTTTTTTCTCCTCTTTCCTGTTTGTGTATATTAATGGAACAAAATAATAGATTTCACTGTCACACTTGATTTAGAGTACTCTTGAGTACATGATATAATGTAGGCATACAGTTTTATTTTTATCTTTTTAGAAAGTCAGTTTTTCCAATATTTTTAAATAGTCTTTTATACAGTGATTTTTGGTATCATCTTTACATGATTCCTATATGTACACTGTTTATTTCTAGGTTCTTGTGCTTTACTTTTGGTTTAATTCTGGTCTTTTTCTGGTTTTATTCACTACCATATGATGTGGTTCTCATGTTTAATTACTTCTCCTTGAGAAGTGTTCCTTTTCTTCAAGATTCACTCATTCTATCAGTGCCTGTGTAAAATCTTCTATGGAAATTTGGAACAGTTTATGAACTTCTTTGATAAAATTCCTCATGGTATTTGTTTGGACTTTTAGTATGGTTATCATTTTAATAACATACTACCTAAGAATGTGGGGGACTTCTTCATTTATGCAGATCATCTTCAGTATACTTTTACTAGAGTTCAGACTTTGATGCATGGTGCATTTGTGTTCTACTTTGAGATAGTTTCTGGATACTTAGTGTGTAATTTACACTTTTCATATTTCTAGTTGATTATTATTGCGGGGGGTCAAAGGATATGTTTCTGTATCTTACAGCTGTATTAAATGATTTCCTTTTTGACTTTTTAAAACCTAAAATTTATTCAGTCATGTGTATAGTATACAATTATAGGATTTTCAAGACAACTATTTAACTTTTATATTATAGTAATTAACACAGAATTATAAAACAAAGAATGCTGTGTGTTGTGTAGGTACTTTGGAAGTTGTAGCTTTGGGCCATTATATGTAATAGTTTTTTGGTAGAGATGTTTTATGCCGTTTGGGGGAGCTGCAACTGTAAAACACAGAATCATTGCTAACATTTTAATTTAGTAGGTTTTTTTTTTGCATTCAGCTTTAGTAAAACATTTCTGATTTATTAAAATATTTCAAAAATATTATTTAATCCTCAAAGCAGCTATGTCTACATATTCATATTTTCCCTAGTTTTCTTCATCTCTCACAGACAATCCTGAGCTTCTGGCCTGTTATATAAGCACACTACCACTGAACTACTCTCACTTAATGCTGCCCTAAAAAATGACAACATCAGGGGCTGGGGATATAGCCTAGTGGCAAGAGTGCCTGCCTCGGATACACGAGGCCCTAGGTTCGATTCCCCAGCACCACATATACAGAAAACGGCCAGAAGCGGCGCTGTGGCTCAAGTGGCAGAGTGCTAGCCTTGAGCGAGAAGAAGCCTGGGACAGTGCTCAGGCCCTGAGTCCAAGGCCCAGGACTGGCCAAAAAAAAAAAAAAAAAAAATGACAACATCAATAACAAAAACAAAACAAAATCCCTCAAAAAACCCTTCTTTGTGAGGCCTTATAAAAATCTGCCCATCGTGTTGTTCCAACTAATGTTCTCCCTGGGGAACTGTGTTCATGTTTGTTGATAAGGACAAATTCATACTTCTACCACATGCCCTTTATGGATACAAAATACAAACTGTATAGTCTTCTAAAAATATCTGACATGGTAACACAGTATTTGAGGAGGTTGAGAAAGGAGGATTGTAAGTTCTAAGAAAGTCTGGGCTACATAACAAAACCCTGACTCAACAGCAACAACAAAATTATGTCAATATGGGAATAGTTCCAATCTTTATTTGTCCTTTCTCCAATTGTACTTTATTCTCTTACGCATTGTTTTATTTTGGATATGTAATATCATCATCTGCTACAATCTTTTATCTAGTTTCTTAAAACAGAAATGTGGAAGCTTTGCAAGCTATCCAAGATTCCTCACTCTTCCTCCTTCATCTAATCAATCACAACATTTTCTGTGGCTCCATATTAACTAGAAACAAATTTGAAACCTGATGTTTATATGCAACTAGAAATTTGAATGTGTTCAAGGTAGAGAATCTGGTTTTGCTAGCAATATGTGTCATTCTATTCAATCTAAGGGAGGCTATCCCTCATAAAATGACAAGTCGTGGAATCAAAAGTCTTGAGGGGAGAGTTTTCAGTTACTGTAGAAGTTAAGGCAGAGGTTAGAAGACCACTGTTAGCCCAGGAGTGCCTGAATTTGTTGACCATTAATGTTCCTTCCAAGGAGAAGAGTCAAGTATCATGGGTTTGCGAAGTATAAAACAGCAGCTTTTGTTATTCCTTTATAGTCCTAGCTCCCAGGGAGGCTGAAAAAGTAGGATTATTTGAGACCAGGATTTTTTACTTTCCCTTTCCATATTCTCAGTCAAGTAATATTTATGCTAATTGTGTGTCTCAGTTAACTGCAGACCTTACTCCATTTCTTCAGAACACTTTGGAAGACATTTTAGGTTCTGACAGCTGAGGACTCAAACAGGATGGAACTGCAAGTCAAAACTACATCCAGTGCACTTGGGTGTGTGTGCTGATACTTCCAGGAAACATGGTTTCCTCCCCCTTCAGGTCCTTCCCAGAGAATGGGTTGTGTACTCCATAGGTGTGAACATGGGGTTCACTGATCCAACATGCTGTCACTGTGGTTTTTTTTTTAATGATGGTTCATCTGGCTACTGGATTTCCTATTTGTCTTACTTGAGATAATTTTGTGTGTGCATTTGGATACATACATCCTTCTCTTTCTTTTACTATTGAACTTGTAGCATCTGCATGTGAAACTACCCGTGGTAGTTTGTATTTGATTGTAATTAGTCCTCCTTATCTAATAATGTTTGTTTTCTAATTTAGCCAGCATGAGCCATCCATATGTAAAAATATATAATATATAACATCTTTGTATTCACTAGAAACCTAAGCAATTATGGTCAGTGATTATTAAGTTATTTCAATCAATAGATGATATGGGATTTCAAAGGATTTTTATTAGATTTATCTGAACTATAAAATCAGAAAAAATTTTCACATGAGGAGGCCTATTTTAATTATGATTTTGTATAAGTGTAGTTGCTGTGAGGACAGAGAAACATTGATGTCTTTCAAAATATAACTTGTCTGTCTTCAATCATTGAGAACATGAAAACATGACAAAGGTATTTCTAGACTTTATAAGTTTAAAAAAGATGATTAAGGAGGTACATATGATATAATATTAGCACTTAGAAGGCTGAGTCAGGAAGTCATGAATTAAAGGTCATCATAGGCTACACAGTAAAACCCTGTCTTGCTAGGTTCTGGTGGCTCATGCCTGTAATCCTAGCAACTCAAGCGTCTGAGGTCTGAGGATCACATTCCAAAGCCAGCCTGGGCAGGAAAGTGGCACTATGGCTGAAAGTGGTAGAGCACTGGCCTTGAGCAAAAAGAGCTCAGGTACAAAGCCCAGACCCTGAGTTCAAGCCCCACGACTAACTAAGAAAGAAAAACAAGGTAAAACCTTGTCTCAAAACACTTAAAAAAATGACAAAAAGAAAAACATCAGAACATTAAAAGTGAATAAAGCTGGGTACCAGTAGCCCATGTTGTAATCCAAGCTACTGAGGAGGCTGAAGTCTGATGATCACAGATGAAAGCTATCCCAGGCAGCAAAGTCTATCACACTGTCATCTCCAATTAACCACCACAAAGCCTAAAGTGAGTATGTGGCTCAAGCAGTTAGTTGAATGCCAGCCTTTAGTGGCCAGTGACCTGGTTCTGAGTTCTGTTCCAGTATGGGCACACACATACACATAAAAGTGAATGCTAGCCAGACAACAAGACACATACCTCTAATCCAAGTATTCAGGTTGAAAAAGGCAGGAAAGGTGTGAGTTGGAGGTCATATCATATACTAGGCTATGTAATAAGACCGTATTCCAAAAAGAAAAGTGAATATTAGTACAAAATCCACACCGAAACTGAATGGTAACACAAAATGTACATCCCCACCCCCTCACCCCCAAACCCATGTGTAAACTTAAATATATTACTCTGATATTTGGGACTTGACTTTTTCATGGTGAATTTAGAGGTTTGATGTAAATGATTTCTAAGATTTCTTTTGGCTTTAAAACTCTGAGTTCAATAATTTCATACAATTGAGTTGTGAATTGCTTGCCTAGAATACATGAACCCTTTCAACTTGAAGCACTAAAAATAAGAAGTAGTGGAATATCACTGAGTAATTTGATACTAACGATGACAAAATGTTACTCATTTTTGGGATCAGTAAAAACAGAAAGGTTATATGAAACTAGATGTAGTGCTACATGCCTATTATCCTATTACTGTACATGTACATGAGTTTGAGAGGAATCAGAATTTCAGTTCAGCCTGAGATACCAAGAGAAACTCTAAGTAGAAAAAAGAAACAGAAAAAAAAATATACATCATACAGGCAAATAGAAAAACCAACCAACCATAAACCAGTTAATGTTCTCTTATTGTCTCCAGGGGAAGGCTGCAGATAGTGAAAGAGCCAGAGTCCCCCATCTCCTGATCTACATCATCAACAGTAATATCCATCTCTTCTGCAAGAGTATGCTCCTGTGTGGCTTCCTGTGTTATTACTAGCCAAGAGCAGGGCGAATGTTGTTCTCATGATTGTCCCTTCCAGTGGCCCTGGTACATTCCTTTGATTTATGATAGATTGCCAAGGACTTCATTGTCTCTCCCTCTTTCTCTCCATAGGTGTGTGTGTGTGTGTGTGTGTGTGTGTGTGTGTGTGTGTGTGTGTGTTTGTGTATCTTAATACTTTCTTCTCCCCTTATTGCACTAAAAATGTTTAATTAAGGAAGTGTGATCCAAACAGCGGTTTTAAAACATTCTTTCTTGGGCTATGGCCATTTTAAGTAGGTTGTTAGTCTCTGCGGGGTGCAGACCACATGATCTGTTTCTTTTATAGATTAGTGCAGAATATCGGCCAGAAGCTTTGCCCAGAGTTGCTGGCTGATTCAGAAGTGGGAGATCCCTAGAATAAAAATGAGGCAAACTGAGTAGATGTCCACTTTGGTATTTGCCACTTTCCAGTCTTATGACCCCAGGCACATTGTGTAATCCGCATTGCTCAGTCAGTCCTTTTTTTTTTTTTTTTCCTTGTAAAGTTAAATCTCTGGTCCATAGGGACTTGGTGTATGGCTCACTGGTAGAACATATACTTAGCATAGTTGAGACCCTGGGTTTAATCCTCTCAACCAAAACAAACAAACAAAATCAAAACCTGAAGAAATCCTTGGTCTATATTTCCCAAAGCTGGGCAGAATGCAGAAATGACTTTCTTGTATAGATTTGGTTGCTGTAGTGAATGTCCGTACTCCCAAAAATTTAGAGAGAGAGGTGGGAGGATTATTTTGGTGCATGACATCAAGAAAAGAGACCAGCCTGAAACATACGGAATGCAGTGTCAAAAACTTTTTTTTTTTTTAAGACTGTCACTGATCACAGTCCCAGTAGGGTTTATTATTACACAGGAAAATTGCTGTATTTAATTGTGATGATAAATTGTTCTCTTTACTTTCTCCCTAACTGCCATTCCCATCTTAATCTAGCCTGTTATTTTATTTAGCAAGGTGGGAAAAATACTATGCCTTGTGGAGGACTGATAAAAAAGCTTATTCTGTATGTACTTTTATTATAATAAAGGTATATATCAGGAGAAGGAGAGATGATTAATGTGGAAGTAATTGGAGAACATAAATGTTTATTTAGTTCAATTATGGTCAGTGGATGAATTATTGTTAACATTTTTTTTTCTAGTACTGGGGCTTCATCTCAGGGCCTGAGCACTGTCCCTGGCTTCTTTGCTCAAGGCTAGCATTCTACCACTTGAGCCACAGCATTGCTTCCGGCTTTTTTTTCCTGTGAGGATTCGAACCCAGGGCTTCATGCATGCTAGGAAAGCACTCTACCACTAAGCTACATTCCCAGCTCCTGTTAACATGAATTTATATGGTAAAGCAAATAATGACAAAAGTCATTAATGTAATAGCCAGTAAAGAGAAGGAAAAATGAAATAATGCTATTACCTAACATTAGGAATTCTAGCAATCAGGGGCTAGGTTAAAGTACACTGAACATCAAAATTAAATAAAAACCTGATGTCTGAGATAATTTATTTTATCACTGATCAATCATGATCACTGTATTTATTGTACTTTTCCAACTATTTTATAACTGTCTTAAATTTTCTTCTACATTTTAAGTGAGAGGTACCTTGACAATAATCATCATCATCAACCTCAACAATATTTATTGTATATTGTGTGAATCCCATCCTATCATTTCTTAATTTCATTCTTAGAATAATCCAAAGAGATGATGAGGATGATTATTTCCAGTTTACTTAAAAATTTTTTTTGGTGGTACTTGAATTTGAATTCAGGGCCTTGCATGCTTGCTAGGCAGGCACTCTACCACTTGAGACATGACCCCAGCACTATTTTATGGATAAGGACACTGGGCTAGTGGTATCGCTCAGTGGAGAATGCTAGCCTAGCATGTCTGAGGCCCTGGGCTCATCTCATCTTTAGTGCGAGAGAGCAAGAATGGGAACAGAATGAGGAGAAGAAGAAATAAGACTTGAGAGCAGATGAATAATTCACCCAAGGTCATAGGAAGAGAAATGGTATCCTGTTGATTGGAAACTGTTGGGATCCATCTTCCCCCTTGATGGAAGGGGCTTGATGAACCTCCCCCAGCTCTGGGGAATGCGGCCCTGCTACCCCCTCTGGATTGGAATCCAGAGAAACTGGTTGGGCAAACAGCCCCCAACCTTCTAGCCAGCCCGGCGCCTACCAACCCGCCCTGGTTCGGCGCGCTCGAGTGACGTTAGCCCTTGGGGGTCAGGTGATACCTTTCAGCCTATCGACATCCTGGCCAAACCCCTCCCTCGGAATCATCTCCCCTTGTCCTTGTCTCAATAAAGTTAGTTCGCTCTAAGAGGCCGGCCCCGTTGCATATGTACGCCAGACTTCTAGCGTAAGGAGGCGAGCACATATCTGCGGCAGACCACGTGTGTGCCAGGTCTGAGCTATCTCCACCATTCCACTCTAGCTTATTTGAAGGTCTAATGACTAGGGGAGAAGGCGTGAAAGGGAGAGTGGAAAGGAAAAAGTAAGAGTCTGAGCCGGGAGGGGCAAAAAACCCCAACAGAAACCATCAGAGGTTTCCATAGCTTAAGCTCATAATTGACTGTTGTTCCAGGATACATTTTTTGAAGGCTAGTAATAAAATCCATGTGATTTCAGTGGGAAAAAAAGGCAGAAAAAAAGAACAGATTTTATTTTATAAAAATTAATTGTGCAAACTGGGTGCAGGTGGCCCTCACCTGTAATTCTAGCTACTTGAGAGGCTGAGATCTGCGGATAGTAGTTTGAAGCCAGCCCAGGCAGGAAAGTCCATGAGACTATTTTTTTGAATTAACCACAGGAAAACTGGAAGTAGAACTGTATCACAAAGTGGTAGACTGTTATCCTTGAGCAAAACAGCTCAGAGTCAGTACGTAGGCCCTGAGTTCAAGCCCCATGACTGACAAAAAAATTGTACAAAGTTGTACATGGGTACAATTTTCTGGATTCTCTCAGGGTATACATTATCGTGTGTGTGTGTGTGTGTGTGTGTGTGTGTGTGTGTGTGTGTGTGTGTGTTGTGCATGGTAATGATGATGAGATGGGTCTTTCATAGATAAAGATAGTGTGATCTCTGCCATGACAGCTAAGGCTCCTGGGCCTGCATTTCTACAAAATGATAGGTGGAAGTTGTGTTTGAAGGACATGAAAACTGAGACTTTTATTTGCTTCTAGGAAGGGATGGGAGGAGAAAAAGAACAACTATGCCTCTCCTTCCTTTGTTGTTACATAGTTAGAAATTCATACATACAGTTTTTTATATAGTTAACATTTATAGGCATCCAAGCTACACATGATGATTCTGTTGATTTTTGAGGCTTTCTTAAGTTTGCTGTAGTCTGCTAGGGTATGTGCTATCCAGGTACTGTTGCAGCCATTAGCTCATCTTATGCATTTTCCCCTTACAAACTGGGCTGGATCAGTCTGTATCCTGATGGGCCTCCCTACCTGGTATCCCTGTGCCAGCAGCAGGTAGCCTCCACACAGGCCCTTCCATGAAGGTACTGTGGCCTACTGGTGTGCACTGTTCATTGAACACAGAGGGTTTTAACAAGTTACTTGCTATTGTTTTTACAACATAAGTCAGTCCATGTGAATGTAAATAGGAAGAAAGATGGAAGTTTGTATAGTTGAGCACTTTACTCATGCTTATTGAGTTATATTTGTTAACTCATTGACACGTTGTTGTATACCAACTGGTACTTTGACCAAGGAGTAGAGTAAGGAGAGGAAAAATGAGAATACCTTGAAGTGTGTACCTGTGTAACTAGTGGGGAGGGTATGTTGGAGAAGTCGAAGGGAGTGCTCTAGTTTCTAGTCCAAGTCAGCCTATTTGTACAGTTCAGAAATAAAGCTGGGTTTAGAAGTCTTCAGACTATCCCATTCTCTCCACTTCTTTATTATTGTTATTGTATTATTATTATAGTAGTAGTAGTAGTAGTGGCAGTGGCAGTGGTAGTAGTGGTGGTGGTAGTAATAGTAGTAATAGTAGTACTATTTTCAGACTTTTTGTTTCCAAAATATCTCAAGTTGGCTTAGAACTTAACTGTTTCATTTAAGCTGTGTTTGGGCTTTCAATATTTCAGCTTTAGTCTTCTGAGTGCTGGGATTTCCACACTGGGTCTCTGACTAAATTCTTAACCATCATATCTTGAAAGAGAAACAGTAGTGCATGTTTCTATCTTCTTACCTTGACTGCTCAAATGATAGTCCTAGGGCAGAAAGGGAGTTTGGCATGATCTAGCTATATTGCAGGTCTTAGAGAAAACAAAAACTTCATTCTCCCAGGAGATGATTTAACTTTTTAATAAGCTAGATTCATGTCTTTTGGTTTTTCAAAATCAAGAATATCTCTTAACTTTTCAGTCTTGATTATTTTATAAAGTATTTATGAATGTTAAAAAGGCAGTAATAAGGTTTAAACTCAGGGCCTTGCACATGCTAGGCAGGTAGGCACTATACTGTTTGAGCCATTTTTATTCTGACTATGAATGTGCATATATGTATATGTATGCATGCATGCATATATATATGTATATATGAATGTATGTATTTACTTGTTTGGTTGTACTGGGGTTTAAACTAAGAGAGTTATGCTTACTCCAATATTTGCTTGCTCAACTGGTGCCCTACCACTTGAAGCACACCACCAGCCTTGTGTTTTACTTTTTTTTTTTGGTTGTTGCTGTTTTGTTTTCTGGAAGTGAAATCTTGCAAACTTTTCTGCCCAGGATAATTTTGAACTGTGACCCTTTTGGTCTCAGCCTCCTGAGTTGCTAGGACTACAGTTATGAGCCATTGGCACCTGGCTTGCTTTGGTTATTTTGGAGATAAGATCTTGCTTTTTGCTCAAGTTAGCCTGAACTGTAACTCTCCTATGTATGTGGATTCTACTCTTAGCTGGAGTGACAAGTGAATGGCAGCACATCCAGCTTTTCTGCTGAGCTGGGATCTTTCACACTTTGTGCTTGAGTTGGCCTTGGATCCTTGATCTTTCTAATCTCAGACTCCCAAGTAGGGTTACAAGAGGGAGCCGCTGCACCAGGATTGTTAAGTCTTTTTTCTCTCTTATTTTTCTTTTTAGTTAGTGCTGGGTATGGAACTAAATTTTGTGTACCCAAATCAGAGATTGGTAATGCTCCAAGGAGGAGGTCTTCAAAATAAAAGAAGTCTCTATGTGACCCTTAGGTACCAAGTTTTTTATGTTGTTACAAAAAAGAACTTGAGGCCACATTGAGGCAGAGATCAAGAAAGGTTATTAGTAAAACAAAGTGAAGATAGAGAGTGCAGGGCCTAGATATTGACAGAAACACATCTGAAAACAAAAAGGTACAATGAGTGTTTTAATATCCTAACTATTTTTAATGAAATGAAAAATAGATTGGAGTTGCACTGAAATTCACCATAAGAAGAGCATTTCCCTTGGTTTCAGAATCTCTCACGTTTGTCATCTTTGAAGTTGCACTTTTAAGAGTTGGGTCGTGAAACCTCATGCTTAGTCTGTTAAACTTGGATCACTGATGTCACATGCTTCTATTAATACAAGTGTCTACTGTGAGATGAATATTTTTTAGTAGATAGTAAGAAGTCAATATTTGAGAATATGCGTCTCTTTTTAGATTTTTTTTCTTTACCAAGTTCTAGAACGTGCTTGTCAGCTGAGCATACTGGCAAGGTTAGAGGGCGAGGGCTGTTCTGTTTTCCTCTTACTAAATGTTGCAGTTTATGAGAGATTGCAAGGGTTAGAACAAAGGTAATATACTTCTATACTTTTGGTCAAGTTATTCATTAATATAGTATTTGTTTTGAGTTCCTGGCTGCTTTTTCCCATGCCTCATTTTCCCCAAGTTGTCCTGCCTCATTTGCACATATTAAAACACATGCTGTCACTGAACTACACCCTCTACCCTTCTATCCTCCTCCTCCTCCTCCTCCGCCTGGGTATTGTCCCTGAGCTCTTCAGCTCAAGCCTAACCCTCTACTGCTTGAGCCAGAGCACCACTTCCAGTTTTCTGGTAGTGAATTGGAGATATAAGTCTCACGGGCTTTCCTGCCTGGGCTGGCTTTGAACCACAATCGTCAGATTTCAGCCTCCTGAGTGTAAGGTCCTCTCCCTGAGGGCTACAGGCAGATGCCCCCACCTCATTAAGTCTCCACCCAGTTACCTGGGTAACCTGCAGACCTGGGGCAGTTACCTCCCCTTTCCCTGAGGTCACATCCTAATCCACCTGGCCACACCCCTTGCCCCTGCCCTAGATATAAGGCAGGGCTGGGTGGGGGTCTCCTCTCTTCTCTGTCTTCTCTCCCATCTCTCCCTTCTCTCTCTTCTCTACTCTCCCTTCTCTCCCTTCTCTCCCTCTCTCTCCCTTCTCTCCGGCCATAGATCATCTCGGCCACAGGCCAGCAGTTCGGTAATAAACTTTCTCTCCTGCCTGAATACCGCGTGGCATTCTCCTTTACCGGCTACCTACTTTTTTTTTTTTTTTTTGGCCAGTCCTGGGGCTTAGACTCAGGGCCTGGCTTCTTTTTGCTCAAGGCTAACACTCTGCCACTTGAGACACAGCGCCACTTCTGGCTGTTTTCTGTATATGTGGTGCTGGGGAATTGAACCCAGGGCCTCATATATACGAGGCAAGCACTCTTGCCACTAGGCCATATCCCCAGCCCCAACTGGCTACCTACTTTAAAAACCTAACATATATGGTGCCGTGACTCAGATGGGGCTTAAGAGTCAGGACAGGCAGAATTCCCCTCTATTTTTCTTCTTTCTCTGGGAGTATCCCAAGTCCTGACAGCCCTTTTTCCGCGAACCGAACTGCTGCGAGTCACCACGCGGCACTTTTCACTAATACCATTGCTGGCCTCCACATCCACCTCCACCTCCACACCACTTGTCTACCCTGGTGAGTGAAACTGCTGCTGCTCCGGTTCTCTGCTGCTCCGTCCGCCGCCTCTGCCTGGTAAGCTCTCATCCACTCACCAGGCACCTCCCTCCCGTGCTTTTTGGGTTTTGCATCACAGTCACACCCAAGCCAGGACACTGCTAGCACGCCTCTTGACAGTGCAATGAGGCCTGCTTGAAATATTCAAACAGATAAAGTTTTTGCCACTGCAATGGTAAATGGTCAGAAGTCACTTATATTCAGGCTCTCTTTCTCTCTTTTCCTCTCTTTCTCTTCCTTTTTCTGCCTCTCTCATTGGCCTGCTTACTTGCTTACTTTATAAAAACTCCAAGTCATACCATCCTGATAACGTGCCTTGCTCACAAAACTGGCTCTTTTCACAGACCTCCGATGCTGAGGCTTGACCACCAATGTGCTTTGTCAGCAAAGATATCTAAAAGTTCTTTTCTCTAGCATTGACCACGTGGTGGATATTGGGTTTAACAGGCACCAGCTCAGGTGCCATTATGCCTTGCTACCTGTTCTCTGTTAGTGTGTTTGTGTCCTCCTGCCACCCCCCTCAACATGGCATCCCACTGGAGTTTATTAAAATATGGTTTCTCCATTTTATAATCTGAAAATTGTTGTTTGCTAGAAAAATTGTTTTTCTAACCGACCACATGGTTTTAAAATATTGGGCAAAAAAAAAAGTCATTTACTATTGGAGTTCCAAAAGAGTCTACTGCTGAAATTCATTTTTGCATGCTGTAAAACCTCTGTGCACAGTGTGTATGTCTGTGTAAATGTCATTTGTTAGTATGCCCATCTAGCTATATATCTGTGCTAAAACTCATCACATCTACTGAGTTTTGTCATTGCAGAATTCTGGCAAGTATTTGGTCAATTCTTGACAAGGTACAGGTAAGCTCTAGTCCCCTTGGTCTCCTTGTTGTTTTAATTGGAAATAAAAAAGAGCTTTTGTGGCAAAGACGCCTTGGATTGCAGTTCGAAGGCAGCCCAGGCAGAAAATCTCTCAAACTCCATCTCCCAACTAACCAGCGAAGAGCTAGGCTGGAAGCATGGCTGAAGAGACTTATCTCTTACCAGCCAAATGCTGGAAGTGAAGCTCAAGTGGTAGAGTGCTAGCCTCGAACAGAAGTGCTCAGGGACAGTGCCCAGGCCCTGAGTTCAAATCTTGTGAATGCCAATGGAGGCAAGCCATCCCAGCAACAAGCACCTAGACCACTGGGACTCAGCCAGTTCTGGGAACAAGTATCATGGAGTGGAGTAAGAGGAAAATGATCGCATCCAAAATGGAGTCACTTTGTCTCACCCTTTCAAAATTAATCAGAGCTGGGGGGTCAAGAGATAGTAGCTTGTCCATCTAACGTCCATACCTGAGTATAAGAACTAGCCAAGTCACCCCAATTTTTAATTTTGTGCCCTAAGCCCTTCCTTTTGCCTTAATTTTTTTTTTTTTTTTTTGCCCAGCCCCTGCCTCATGAGACTTCTTCCAGGCTTCATTCAAGGACTGGCATCTACCACCAAGGAACCCTGCTGCTTGCCTTCTCCAGGAGGGGCCACATTTCTGCCTTTTACCCCTAATACCGATGCCCCTTGCCAGCAGGAAGCAGCCAGAGAGAGTCTTCGCCCTTTTTCATAACTATTAAAAGGCTAGAATGTTAGGTCCTCTCCCTGAGGGCTCCATGTAGATAACCCCACCTCATTAAGTCTCCACCCAGTTACCTGGGTAACCTGCAGACCTGGAGGCAGTTACCTCCCCTTTTCCTGAGGTCACATCTTAATCCACCTGGCCACACTCCTTTCCCCTACCCTAGATATAAGGCAGGGCTGGGTGGGGGTCGCTCTCTCTCTCCCTTCTCTCCAGCCATGGATCATCTTGGCCACGGGCCATCAGTTAGGTAATAAACTTTCTCTCCTGCCTGAATACCGCGTGGCATTCTCCTTTACCAGCTACCTACTTTAAAAACCTAACATTGAGTAGCTAGGATTACAGGCATAAGCCCCAAGTACCTGGCTTGCTTTTTGTTGTTGTTGTTGTTGTTGTTATTGTTGTTGTTTTGTTTTATTTAAGGCAGTATTTTCAGTCTCTGAAGTAAGAAGGGCATAGTTGCACATGTCTTTACACGCTTGCAGCAAAATATGTGCAGTTCTTTTTACTCAATAAATTTTGTTTATCTTAAGACAAAGACTTTGTAGGTGTCTTTGAACTTTCTCTGTAACCCACCATGTTCTCAAACTCGTAGTCTTACTACTTAATTGTCTAAAGTGCTGGGATTACAGAAATACAGGGATTACAGAAATGGAAAATCATTGTCTTCTTAATAAATTCATTGAGTAAACCATTTCAGCATTGGAAAGAGCAGTTTTGGCAGAGAGGAAAATATATAAAAAATTAGTGAAGGGTAGAAATTTCAATGTGAAGACTGAGCAGTGTTGTATTTTTAAAAACAGTTTTGTTATCTTTAAGTAGTTCTACAAAGGAGTGGCTATTCAACAAAGCAGCTGATGAAATGCAGTCTGCAGGCAAGTAGGGTAGAGGATTAGACCAACACAAACTGTGGCTTTGCAAGGCAGCATGATAGGGAGAAAGAGGAAGAAAGACTACACAATTTTCCAGATTTTATTATAATTCTAGAATGTGGGCTTTAAGTAGCAAGGGAAGGAAGATAAGGTATAGCATGAGAGATGGATTGTGTGACAGGAGTGGTGACTAGTTCAAAGTCAACGGTGCTGAAGATGCTTGGTTCAAGCCGGAAGTGGTGCTGTGACTCAAGTGGTAGAGTGCTAACCTTAAGCAAAAAGGAGCCAGGGACAGTGCTGAGGCCCTGAGTTCAAGCCCCAGGACTGGCCAAAAAAAAAACAAAAAGGCTCAGTTCAAGGTCCATGTGGTAAATTCAGCTTTAGTTCATAAGCTTAAAGGATACAAGTTAGTGATCAGGGATGAGATATTTTCTCTAGGCATCTGTGCACAAACTTAACATACGATTTAAAAAGTAGTCATCTCCTTTTTGCCAGAAATGCCTTGAACAAAAATTGAAATGGGGTTTTCATTCCACCAGGAGGTGGCAGGCCACACCTAACTCAAGGACCATGTTCCACCAAGAGAATGAAGGTGTACTAGAGGCGAAAGTAGAGTGACTGGAAGTGCTATTTTGGAAGGGCCCTTGAGATTTCTCTCAGTGGAAGTGACAGTTGAGCTGAGGTCTGAATAAAACAAAGGAATAAATGAGTCATTGGGTATCTGGGGAAGAGTATGCTAGTGAAAAAGCCAGAGAGAAAAATGAACAGAGAATATCCTAGCAAGTAGGGAAAGCTAATGAGGTAAAGAAGTGGGAAGGATGGAAAAGCGTGAAAGGTGGGAAGGGGCTCAAAGAGGAGTTTGTGTTTTGGCTAAAAGGTGATAAGAAGAAACGAGGGGAGGCCATAGAATTCCTGATGCTGGTCAACTGGAAGGTTTGAATGAGAATGAGTCATCTTTGAAGGACTAAAGGAAATGCTGGTTGGCAGCTGGGGATCAAATTTTCAGATAAAATCTTTATCTATATATTGGTTTTTTCTTTTCATGTCTAAAACACAAATGATTTCTGAGGTGTAAGTGCAAAGTGGGACAGTAAGTCACAAGTTGACAAGTGTGCTCTGTGAATGGTGGCGCTAGAGAGAACAGAAACAGTGAATGGCAGAGGGAAAAGCGAGGCATAGTGGGCTACCTAGGTATGAACTTTCAAAGCAGCAAATAGTTCTGAAGGAGGATAGCCATCTGTAAGTATTTGGATGCATCAAGAAAGCTACCTACCCATGATCTGTCCCATAAAAATGTGGGATTGAAATAAAAGGGCTTCATGCTAGAGGGCTTCAGGAGAAATAGATTTTCAAGGGACAATTGAGTTACTTTTCATACAAAGCAGTTAAGTTCTCCATAGGGGTTGAGTAGGGCTGGTGGAATAGCTCAATGGTAGAGTGTCTGACTAACAAATGCAAGACCCTGAGTTCAAACCTCTTACTGAAAATAATGTTCAGGTAGGGCTCTCAGTGAGGAGCCTGTGCTTTCTCAGGGACTGTAGCTGGAGATATTTTTGAAAGTTACAACTTCTAGTGGGGTGGTTATACTACATGTCTAGTGGTAGTGACCAGGGCTGCTGGTACTAATGCAGAACAGACACCTCAACCACATAGAATTAACTGATTCAGAACAGTAGTGTCATGGTAGAGAAATCCTGGGTGAAAGACTTAGGGGTATTTTCTTATAGAACTGTAGTTCCAATAAGTTTTACCTTCATCTCTTCCAAATTGTTTATTAATCCTTTGATGCTTGATGTACACAAGTACATTTACTTTTTTGAATTTACACATACACAGATCCTGTTTTTCCTTATTTTTCATTGTCTAGTATTTCCAGTGTAGGGAATAATATGTTAATTTTAGATCTGTTATTAAGTCCTTTCATAATATATGAACAATGGATCTATTGTTATGATTATTAATACTAGAGAATTGTGGGATGTGGTTTCCTAGTTCTAGAAAGGCATAAGCAAACTCCAAACTCCAAAACCTAAATGCAGTGTTTATGACTAGGTCTGCTTTATAGACAGAAATAGGAAGAGGTTTGAAAGCAATATGTTTACTATCTTGGTAGAACTGAACATTTGTGTTTGAGATTTAGAGCCTGGAATATAATAGTGGGAAGATACTTGTCTAGTAATGTAAGAGCCTTGGTTTAGACTCCCAGGACTGCAAAGCAAATAACAACAAAAAAATACATTTCTTATAACAAAATTATAAGTCACAGTTGGTTTTGTATAGCTCCAAGCTAAGCATGGTTCTTATATTTTTCTTCGTGCAGGTTCTGGGGTTTACACTTGCTCAGCTTTTTCCTCTCATAGTTAACTACTACTTGAGCAACACCTCCATTTCTGGCTTTTTGCAGCTTATTTGGAGTAAGAGTCTTGCAGATTAATAATCTATTCTGGGTGGCTCCAAACTTTGATGCACAAATCTCAGCCTCCTGAATAGCTAGGATTATAGGCATGAACCACCCTTATCTTTGAGTGTTACATTTTAACAGATGTTTTAAAACAAAACTTAACCAGGAAATAATGTGCAACAACTTGATGTTGTTCACAAAGACAAAAAGAAGAATTTGATGATATAGCCTGATGGATGTTAGTCCATTCTTTGAGTAGACTGTGTAACATTAGCACAATATCCCAGCAGTGGAAAAAGGAATAAACAGAAACAGGGAGATGCAATTGAAGACTTTCATTGTGAAAGAAAAGACTTCTCATTAGAAGTGAAAGTACATTCCTGAAGGCTGATGTGGACCTTCACAGAATCTACTGGGACTTTACAGTTCTTAAGGGTGAATGGGTTGGAGTTATTAGGCTAAAGGAAATTAAGGCCCTCCCTTTTGTGCCACCTCCCCATATAGTTGCAAACCCTGCAGTCATGGCCCGTGTACCTTGTGAAAGGTAAGGACAGACTCTTGGGCATTTGATCCTTTTTGCTTGTCTTGGTTGAGGCTTGCTAGGAAGGAAGGCTTGCTTAGGTCCTCTAGGCACCCAGGCAATTTTGGGGAGTAAGCTCCATAGCAGAAGAGGGCCATTGTCAGAATGGTTGGTCCAGGGTGTGGTCTATCTGGGGTTTTATAATTACTGAGTGGAATAATTCTCCTCAATGCAGAATGAAATCTGCTAGCCCCAGACATTTCCTTCTTCCTACTCATGTCTCCCTGTCTGCCTGAACTAAAAATATTTTTCTTCCATTTTGTAAGATTTAATTTGCAGATTCATAAAATGCATAACCAGAATTAAGATCTAGTTAGTTGACCCAGAACTTGCCAAAAAAGCAAAGACAGGTGTTGAGTAAAAAAAGCAAAACAAAACGTGACTTTGCTTTTTTTTCAATCTCATTAATCTTTAGCAAATAAATGCTTTGTGCTATTGATGACAGGCTGTTTACTACTGAACCAAGCAAGACTGTTTACCACTGAAGCAAGGAAATGAGTGAGCAATGCAGGTGTCACCAGAGATTGTGGACTGTAAACACAGATCACTTTGCAGTTGATATCTTAACTGTTTAGGCAAGGTCTCTTTAGAATTTATCTCAGCAAAGGAGAGGGGTTGTTAAAGAATTAGAGAAGGCCACCTAGAAGCTAGAGCAAGAAAGACAAATTTCCTTATTACATTCAGACCATGGCCTGAATGAATCTATGTCACAGAACCAGAATGTATCATTCATCCAGATATTTCCCAAATATTTATCCATGATTTTTATGTAAGTAGCCAGGTTTGCAGGATATATGATGGCTATCAGACCATTTATGATTTATGATTATGGTTTATAGATATTAAACAAAGATTTTAGGCTGGGCCCTAGTGTCCCATATCTGTCAACTTAGCTACTCAGGAGATCATCCTGGGCAGAGAAGTCTGTGAGACTTTATGTCTAAAATGATCAGCAAAAAGGAGAGCTGGAGGCATGGCTCATACTATAGTCTGCCTGGTGAGCAAGCCGAACAAGATGGAGGCTCTGAGTTCAAATTCTGCTATGCCAAGAAAGTAAAATTCAAACCCTGTTAATTGAATAAAATGGTGAATTACAAGAAGGAACTTTTAAAGGATTTCAGGAGGGTGTGAGAGTAGGTTACAGGCTTTTCTGGATAAGTAATTTGAATCGACTAATTAGAGGCAGGAGTAGCAAGGGGCAGGAGCTAAGAACACATGTATCCCTGCAAGGGACTTGAGAAGTTTTCTATTTCCTTGGTCATTGTTTCTGAATGAAAAAGCAAGCTCTATACTCTTCTGAGAGTTTGAAGAAAGCTGTTAGTGTTACAGGTAGAACAGGGACTGGCCTGGGATCCTAAGGCCCAGGCAAGAGAGAAAATCTTGTACTTGGTGACCCATGTCATGTCCTTTGGGGTTTTCAGTGTTTTCTCATGGAACACTTCACCCCCCATCTTCTCTTGTCTTTAGAGGAATAATTAAAACATTACCCTCCTAAGGTTATATTTTTGAGATGCATCCAAAAATATTTTGAGTTTCTCTTCATCTTCAGAGTACTATTTTATGCTGACTCTTCCCTTTTTAATGAATTATTGCTTTTGCCTTATCCCCTTATTCCCTGTTCTTGTCCTTTTTTCACCCTGAGGTATTAAATGCCAGTCATTGACATTCTGGGCCTAAATGCTGACCTTTAGTTTACTAAGTGCTTCCTTGGAGAACCTGCTACATGTCAACAAATAAACAAACAAAAATCAATTAAATCTAAGAGTAGGACTTCCCTTTTTGCTGATGGTGGAAGGACAGCCAGTAACCCAACCATTGTCTCCTGAGGCAGATTCTTTGTGATAAAGGAGAGCATCCCTCCTTGGCCCTTCCCATAGCCCCAGGCTGCAGTTTTCCTTTGAGAGCCTTCTTTCTGAGAGTCAGTAGCCTTGGAAACTGTGTTGCTCCCGGGCAGTGTTTACTCTTCCTGTCTCCTGAGAGTTGTGAGCCAGGTGAGTCCTAATGGCTGTGTTTCATCTGTAGGTCGAACACTGTTGGAGAAGCTGTTCAGCCAGCAGGAGAACGGGCCTCCTGAAGAAGCAGAGAAATTTTGTTCACGGATCATCGCCATGGGTCTTCTACTTCCTTTTAGTGATTGCTTCAGGGAACCATGTAATCAGAACGCTGGCTCGAGTTCAGCTCCCTTTGATGTAAGTAGGTGAATCTACCATCTATCATTTTGTGTGTGTGTGTGTGTGTGTGTGTGTGTGTGTGTGTGTGTGTGTGAAGGGGATTGTGGTTGAAATAGTAGCCGAAGTGTGTGTTTGCCCAGTCACCTTATAATTTAAAAAGAAATGTGATGTAAGCTTTCCTTCCTTGAGGCACACAGTGGGTCAGCTTTGTCTGTTTCTACAGCTTTTTATTGAGGAAGGCATTAAGTATATTTGCCAAAGCTCCTTTTCCTAACAGACGGTCATTCCATACTTTTTTTTTTTTTTTTTTTTTGCCAGTCCTGGGCCTTGGACTCAGGGCCTGAGCACTGTCCCTGGCTTCCTTTTGCTCAAGGCTAGCACCCTGCCACTTGAGCCACAGCGCCACTTCTGGCCGTTTTCTGTATATGTGGTGCTGGGGAATCAAACCCAGGGCCTCATGTATATGAGGCAAGCTCTCTTGCCACTAGGCCATATCCCCAGCCCTGTCATTCCATACTTTTAAAGCCTGCTCTCATCACCTATGATCTTAAAAATATCATTTTAGTTGTGTGTGTGTGTGTGTGTGTGTGTGTGTGTGTGTGTGTGTGTGTACTGGGGAGTCAAACCCAGATATATGTAAATTCTCTTCCACTGATCCATGCTCCCAGCCAATCAGCAATGGCTTTAAAGTGATTATAAGACAGTGCTTTTGACTTTACTGGTTATAGGCATTCCTTGAGAAGCAACTGCAAAGGGCATAATACTGTTCCCAATGGGCACAGGTTTCCACAGGCCCTGGAAAGCTGTTTCAGTGCAGTTTATTTCTGTTCCATTGACAAGAGAACAGCTTCCCCTCACTAAGACTCACTACTGTGGAATGGCAATTCAAACAGCATGTTCATAATTCAAAATGAACATTGGATTATCATTTTCAAGGCAGTATTACTAATCTTTCTCAGGTATGTGGAATAAGTGTGACATGGGTTCTACTGAGCCAGTATCCCAAATCCCTCAAGTGTGAGAATTCTTAAGTATGACTGACTCTGTTAGGTAGACTGAAGGGCTGATTGTTTCAGTTGTACAGAGAAGGATTTAGAAGCAACCCATGTGAAAACAATAGGTTCCCATGTGGATCTCCAAATATATTTGTTCCATTGTTGGTGCCTATACTTCTCAGCCTTATTCAACACCTATGGTTGTGATTCAGAGAGTGCAATAATGAAGAATTTTAAATAATAGAGAAAATAGAGGCCGAGGTCAAAGTGTGGTAGTAAATGGCAATGTTTATATGTGTTTTTTTTCTCCTCCTATTCATTATCCATTACAACTTGTGATCTTCAAATGAAGCATTTTGAGATATTTTTACTCTTTCCACTTGAAAGAAAAAATTCCAAGTTATTTTGTGATTTTGTTGAATTTGTAATTTTCTTCTTAAGATTTTTTTAATTTAAATTTTTTCTTCATGTAATTTCTAAAACGATGTAGTAGCAATCACAGCCACATTGGATTCTTCTTCCTTTTGAAGACAACTGGCTAAGTTAATTTTTTTCCCTTATTTTATCCTCAATGAGAGATCTCTGTTATTGGAGAGACTGTGCCATTTATGGTAAGTTGTATTGTAGAGCTGTGTTTTGAAAGACATGTTAATGTGGCATTATAATGAATAGAGTACAATTCACTATGTGTAGTATTTTCTGTTTGATTAAATGCTCATAAATTAACTTTATATTTCTCCCTCAGAAATACTGTCTTGCTACTTGATAGATGTGAAATTGGAGTAAACTAAAAAAAGTAGGATATAGGCTACAGCTTTCCTCTTTTACAATGTATATACACATATGTGTGTGTGTGTGTGTACGAATGTATGTCTGATATATAAGTTATAAAATTATATACATAAATTATACAAATTATATATAATATGTATGTAAAATGCAGAGCATGGAATCCCGGGCTTCTAGAATGTTTGGCAAGGGCTCTGTGAGATATATTTCAGGCTAATCTCTCTCCTTTTAAATTCAAACTGGTTACTTCGTTGTTGTTTTTTTGCCAGTCCTGGGCCTTGGACTCAGGGCCTGAGCACTGTCCCTGGCTTCTTTTGGCTCAAGGCTAGCACTCTGCCACTTGAGTCACAGCGCCACTTCTGGCCATTTTCTGTATATGTGGTGCTGGGGAATCGAACCCAGGGCTTCATGTATACGAGGCAAGCACTCTTGCCACTAGGCTATATCCCCAGCCCCAAACTGGTTACTTCGAACACCTTAAAATACTTGTATTAGAAAGATAGCTGGATATGGCAAAACGGGTAAGAAACAAGCATACTCATGTACACACATAATCTTGTTTTTAAATTAATTGTCTAAGTGATGTACAGAGGTGTTACAGTTTCATATGTTAGGCAGTGAGTAGATTTCTTATGAAACTTGCTATTTCCTCCCTCATTTTTCTCCGACTTTTTCCCCTTCCCAATTTTCTCCCCCTTCCCCAAGTTGTACAGTTGGTTTATAGCATATTGTCTTGTAAGTATTGCTGTTGATTGGTTCACCTTTTACCCACTGTCTCTCCATTTTCATGTTCCCCTTCCCTTCTCTAGTTCCAATAAACATATATACAGTACCCAGGGTACAAAAACCAGTTACAGTGATATCAGGGGTAAACCCATGGGGAAGAAAAACAAAAGAAAAAGGCATAATTTCACATGATATGTTGAAAAAAACAACAATGATAAACCACTTATTTCCATAACTTCGAGTTCATTTTGCTTAGCATCATCTGTGATTATATGTAAATAGGTACTGAGCTATTATGATCTTCTGCTAGGACTATCCTAGACATGTACTAATTATTCCCAGTGAGGGAAACCATAGAGTCTCTGTTTCTTTGGGTCTGGCTCTCTTCACATAGTATGATTTTTTTTTCCAAGACTTTCCATTTCCTCATGAATGGGGCAATATTCTTTCTGAAAGAAGCATAGAATTCCATTGTGTATGTGTGCCACATTTTCTTAATCCATTCATTTCTTGAGGGGATCTCGGTTGGTTCTATATTTTAGAAATGGTAAATTTTGCTGCAATTAACATACATGTGCTGGTAGCTTTAGTGTGGTCTTGCTTATAATCCTTTGGGTAAATGCCCCAAAACAGGGTTGCAGGGTCTTAGAGGAGCTCTATGTTTAGCCTTTTGAGAAACTTCCATACTGGTTTCCAGAGTGGTTGAACAAGTTTACACTTCCACCAACAGTGTAGTAGGTTTCCCTTTTGTCCACAGCCCTGCCAACATCTGTTGTTATTAGTTTTCTTGATAATGGCCATTCTTACTGAGATGAGGTGGAATCTCAATGTTGTTTTGATTTTCATTTCTATTATAGCCAGTGATGTTTAGCACTTCTTCATGTGCCTCTTGGCCATTCTCATTTCCTCTTCAGAAAAGTCTCTCTTTAAGTCTTTAGCCCATTTATTAAGGGGGCATTTGTTTCTTTGAGAATTTGTTTTGGGGGTATTTAATATTTTGAGTTCAAAGTATGTTTTAGATATGAGACCTTTTTCTGTTGTATGGCCAGTGAAGATCTTCTCCCAATCTGAGGGCTTTCTATTTATCTTGCAAGCTATGTCCTTTGCCATGCAGAAGCTCTTCAGTTTGATACAATCCCATTTGTCCAACATTTCTTTGATTTGTTGTGTTTCTGAGCCTTTATTAAGAAAGATTTGACATGTGCCAAGGAGTCCAAGTGTTTCTCCTATTTCTTCCTGCTATGTTTCCAAGGGTATCTGCTTTTACTTCAAGGTCTTTAATCCACTTGGAATTGATTCTGGTGCAAGATAATATATACAGATCTAGCTTTAGTTTGTTACAGGTGTTTAACCAGTTTTGCCAGCACCATTTGTTGAAGAGGCTGTCTTTCTTCCTTCTTATTTTTTTAGCTCCTTTATCAAAGATTATATAACCATAGATGTGCTGGTTCATTTCTGAGTCTTCAGTTCTATTCCATTGTTCCTCAGGCCTGTTCTTATGCCAATACTAAGCTGGTTTTGTTACTATAACTTTGTAATAGAGTTTGAAGTTGGATATTAATATTTATCCAGCACTGTTCTTCCTGCTTAGGATTGTTTTTGCTATTCAGGGCCTTTTATTGTTCCATATGAATTTTTGGATTGCTTCCTCTATTTCATTAAATAATGGTGTTGGGATATTGATGGGTATGGCATTGAATTTGTAGATAGCCTTTGGCATTATCGACATTTTCACAATGTTAATCCTCCCAATCCAGGAGCCTGGGAAGTTTGTCCATTTTCTTAGTTTTGCTTTAATTTCCTTTCTCAGGCTTTTCAAGTTTTCATCGTAGAGTCTTCCATTTCTTTGGTTAAAATTATTCCTGGATATTTATTTATTCTTTTTTTGAGGCTATTGCCAAAGGAGTTGCTTTCCTGATTTCAGCCTAACTGTATGACTTGTTGTCATACAGAAAAGCCTTTTTTTTTTATTTCTTTATTGACAAAGTACTGTACAGAGGGGTTACAGTTTTCATACATAAGGCAGTGCATACATTTCTTATCCAACTATTGAGGATTTATTTCCTATCTTGCTACTTTGCCAAAGTTTTTTGTTTTGTTTTATCAGCTCTGGTAACTTGGGTGTAGAGTCTATGGCACTTTTCAAATACAGGATCATGTCATCTGCAGAGAGAGAGTTTTACTTCATCTTTCCCTATTTGGATCCCCTTTATATTTACCTCTTGCCTTATTGCTCTGGCTAGGAATTGTAGTAGTATCTTGAAGAGGAATGGAGAGAGCAGACATCCTTTTCTTGCTCCTGATTTTAAAGGAAATGGTTTAAACTTTTCACCACTAAGTATAATGCTACCTGTAGGTTTGTAATACATAGCCTTTATTACATTCAAGAATGTTCCCTGGATTCCTAGTTTCTCCAGAGCTTTTATCATAAATGTGTACTGGATTTTTTTACACATATTTTTTTAATCAAATGTCAGCTTAAAAATATATTTTTTCACTTAGGAAGTTTGAATGGTTTCAAAGACAAACAAATATAAAGCAAACAGACCAAAAAATGTATCTCCTGAAAATAGGCTTTGTGTTAGTGCCATTGACGTCCGGCTCCTATGCACTTGGTATCAATGGTTTTGGTTTGCACCACACATGTGATTAGTACTTCTAGTTATTACCTCAAAAGCATGGAGGGCATGGTGCTACAAGATAATAATATGACACAAAGCATGTGACCTTTACTGAATTCAGATTTTCTTCTTAAATGAATCACTTTTGCAACTGAACAAAGCTTTAGAGAACTGCAAGAATTCTGACCCACCTTAAGATGTATTGAGGAGGAGAAAATTTTTGTCACTTTGTATTCTGCTGTGTTCACTCATTCCACTCCACAAACCACATTCATTTGAATGTTTTGGATCACAATGGCAGATTCTCTTCAAGAGTTTGTATTAGTTGCTGTCTAGCATAAATTATAGCTTGGAGTGCTTCACTATATTCGAACATCTTATGTCCAAGCTCCAAAGCAATTAACATGAGCATTTACAGACAGTGAATTTCTTGTTAGCTTGCGTTGCCACTAGCAAAATGTTCAGGGATCAGTTTCCCATTTTGTTCCTACCTCTCATTTAGTTGTGCCTTTCATTGAGGGAAATCCTCTATTTGCTGTTTTTATTTATTTCATTTTTTTAATTGTTATTGAAGTGTTGATGTACAAAGGGGTTACAGTTACGTGAGTCAGGTAATGAGTAATGAATACAATTCTTTTTTTTAAATTTATTTATTAATTAAACAAAAATTTTTGACAAGGTGCTGTGCAAAAGGGGTACAGTTACATAATAGGGCAGTGTGTATATTTCTTGTGATATCTTACACCCTGTTTTTCTTTTCCTTCCCTAGATCAGGTAGACATTACACAGTGTACCAAAAACACAGTAGCCATGTGGCCTACGCCAAAGGAAATTCACCTAGGACTTTAAATGTAACATCAACAATAGAGTTTTCTTATCCTTGTCTTATATGAACATACATACACAGCTTTTGAGCTATTGTGATCCACTGAGAGGTCTATTTTTGGCCTTTATATGTAGAGCAGTTGTTTGGTTTTAGTTACATAATGTAGGGTCGCTGATCCAAACCTGTGGGAAATACCATTTGACAAGAAGTTTTTGGTTTCACAGACCTGGTCTTTACTGTCTCCCCCACACCCCCACCTTAACAGTCATATATCAGGGAGATCACGCCCCTTTGTTTTCTGTGTTCTAGGCTTGTCTCGCTCAACATTATTTGTTCAAGTTCTGACCATTTCCCTGCGAATACCAATATTTCACCATTTCTAATCGCTATGTAGTATTCCATTGTGTATAGGTACCATATTTTTTGGATCCATTCATCTGTGGAGGGGCATCTGGGTTGTTTCCATATTTTGGCTCTTGTGAATTGTGCAGTGATAAACATGGAAGTGCAGATGTCTTTTTGATATCTTGGGACCTGTTGTTCAGGATAGATGCCTAGGAGTGTTATGGCTGGGTCATAGGGTAGGTCTATGTTGAGTGTTTTTTTTTTTTGGCCAGTCCTGGGCCTTGGACTCAGGGTCTGAGCACTGTCCCTGGCTTCTTCCCGCTCAAGGCTAGCACTCTGCCACTTGAGCCACAGCGCCGCTTCTGGCCATTTTCTGTATATGTGGTGGTGGGGAATAGAACCTAGGGCCTCGTGTATTCGAGGCAGGCACTCTTGCCACTAGGCTATATCCCCAGCCCTATGTTGAGTTTTTGAGGAACCTCCATACTGTTCTCCAAAGTGATTGTACTAATTTGCACTACCACCAACAATGGAGAAAGGTTCCTCTTTCCCCGCACCCCCTCCAGCATTTGTTGTTGCCTGAGTTCAGAGTATAGGCCATTCTGACTGGAGTGAGGTGGTATCTCAGGGTTGTTTTTATTTGCATTTCCTTTATTGCCAGGGATGTTGAACATTTCCTCATATGTTTCTTTGCCATTTTTATCTCTTCTCCTGTGAAGTCTCTCTTTAGCTCTTTTGCCCATTTAATAATTGGTTTACTGGACTTGGAGGGGCTTAGTATTTTGAGTTCTCTGTAGATGATGGATATAAGGCCTTTATCTGTTGCTGTGCTGGTAAAGATCCTTTCCCATATCGTTGGCTGTCTTTCTAGTTTGGTGGCTATGTCTTTAGCTGTGCAGAACCTTTTTATTTTGTAGTAATCCCATTTGTTGAGTCTCTCCCTTATCTGTTGTGCCCCTGGGACTCTATTCAGAAAGTTCCTTCCTGTGCCTATAAGTTCTAGCGTCTTTCCTACTCTGTCCTTCAGTAGTTTCAAGGATTCAGGTGTGATGTTGAGGTCCTTGATTCATTTTGAGTTGATCTTGGTGCATGGTGATAGGCTTGGGTCTACTTTGAGTTTTCTGCATATGGCTGCCCAGTTTTCCTAGCACCAGTAATTGAAGAGGCTCTGTTTATTCCATTGTATGTCTTTAGCTCCTTTGTCAAATATCAGCTGACTGTAAGAGTGCGGTTTTTATTTCTGGGTCTTCAATTCTATTCCACTGGTCTTCAGATCTGTTTTATTTTTTAATCATTTTATTTTTATTAATTAATTAATTAATTAATTAATTAATTTATTTATTTATTGCCAGTCCTGGGGCTTGGACTGTGAGCACTGTCCCTGGCTTCTTTTTGCTCAAGGCTAACACTCTGCCACTTGAGCCACCGCTCCACTCTTGGCCATTTTCTGTATATGTGGTGCTAGGGAATTGAACCCAGAGCTTCATGTATATGAGGCAAGCACTCTTTGCCACTAGGCCATATCCCCAGCCCTTCAGGTCTGTTTTTATACCAATACCAGGCTGTTTTTGTTATGATGGCTCTATAATACAGCTTGAAGTCTGTTATTGTGATATCTCTTGCACTGCTTCTTTTGCCTAGAATTGCTTTGGCTATTCTAGGTATTTTGCTGTTCCATATGAATTTATGGGTTGCTTTCTCTATTTCAGTGAAGAATGTAGCTGGGATCTTGATGGGGATTGCATTGAATTTGTACAACAATTTGGGCAATATGGCCATTTTCACTATATTGATTCTGCCTACCCATGAGCATGGGAGGTCTTTCCATCTCCTTGTGTCTTCTTTGATTTCCCTTTTTAGATTTTTATAGTTCTCATTAAATATGTCCTTCATGTCTTTAGTTAGGTTGATCCCTAGGTAATTTATTCTTTTTTAGCTACTGTAAATGGTATTATTTTCATAATTTCCTTTCCTGCTTGTACATTGCTGGTATACAGAAAAGGTGCTGATTTTTGTGGATTGATTTTGTATCCTGCTACTTTCCCAAAATGGTTTATTAGGTGTAGGAGTTTGGGGACTGAGTTGTTTGGGTCCTTCAGATATAAGATCATGTCATCTGCGAATAGGGATAACTTGATTTCTTGTTTGCCGATGTGGACCCCTTTGATGTCCTCCTCTTGCCTTATTGCTATGGCTAGGGATTCCAGCACTATGTTGAAAAGAAGTGGGGAGAGTGGGCATCCTTGTCTTGTTCCTGTGTTTAGGGGGAATGATTTAAGTTTCTTTCCATTTAATATGATGTTAACAGTTGGTCTGTTGTATATGGCTTTTATTGTTTTAAGGAATGTTCCATCTATTCCTGTTCTCTCCAGAGCTTTTAATAAGTATGGATGTTGTGTTTTGTCAATGGCTTTTGGGCATCGACTGAGATAACAATGTGATTCTTGATTTTAGTTCTGTTGATGTGGTGAATTAAATTAATTGATTTATGGATGTTGACCCATCCTTGTTATCTGGTGGGATGAAGCCTACTTGGTCATGATGTATAATTTTCTTGATCAGTTTCTGAATCCTGTTAGCTAATATTTTATTGAGGATCTTTGCGTCTGTGTTCATTAGTGATATTGGTCTGTAGTTCTCTTCTTTTGTTGGGTCTTTGCCTGGTTTGGGGATGAGTATTAATATTAGCTTCGTAGAATAGGTTTGGGATTTCTCCCTCTATTTCTATTTCGCGGAAGAGTTTGAGGAGTATTGGTTTTAGCTCTTCTCTGAAGGTTTTATAGAATTCATTGTTGAATCCATCTGGGCCTGGGCTTTTTTTGTTGGGAGGCTCTTGACTACCCCTTGTATCTCGCTGTAAGTTATTGGTTTATTTAGTTGATTTATTTCTTCTTGATTCAGTTTGGGCAGTTTATACTTCTCTAAGAATTGATCCATTTCTGTAAAATTATTGTTTTTTAGTGAGTAGAGGTTCTGGAAATAGTTCCTTATGATTGTTTGAATATCGTGTGTATTTGTTGTAATTTTTCCGGTGGAGTCCCTGATTTTACGGATATGAGTCTCCTCTTCTTTTTTTTTTTTGTAAGTCTTGTGAGGGGGTCTGTCAATTTTATTTATTTTTTCAAAGAACCAGTTTTTAGTTTTATTTATTTGTTGAATCGTCTTTCTATTTTCATTCAGATTTATCTCTTCTTTAATCTTTGTGATCTGTCTCCTCCTAATCATTTTAGATTTGATCATTTCTTGTTTCTCCAGATGTTTTAGTTTCATCGTGAGGTTATTCACCTGCTCTGCTTCCATTCTTTCAATATGAGTGCTGAGGGCAATGATCTTGCCTCTCAGTACTGCCTTAGCTGTATCCCATAGGTTTCTTTGTGATGTATTTTCATTGTCACTGTGGCTTATGAATTCGTTAATTTCATCCTTTATTTGCTCTGTGGCCCAAATGTTAGATTACAGGGAGGGGTTTAGCCTCCAAGTATTTGTATAGCCTCTGTGATGTCCTTTGTTATTGAGAGTTACTGTGAGAGTCCACTGTGGTCAGATATAATACATGGGATGACGTCAATACTTTTGTATTTGCTGAGGTTCTTCGTGTGTGCTATGACATGATCTATTTTGGACTATGTTCCATGGGCTGCTGAGAAGAATGTGTATTGGGTCTCTGTAGGGTGAAAGACTCTGTACCGATCTATCAGATCCATTAGGGATATGGTGTTACTTAGGTCTTCAGCTCCCTTGCTAATCCTCTGGGTGTTTGATCTGTCTCTTGGGGGGAGTGGAGTATTAAAGTCTCCCAATATGATTGTGTTTGGGTCTATCTTGTTCTGTAGTTTTGTGAGAATTTGCTTGACATATGTAGGGCCTATTTTGTTCAGTGAGTATAAATTTATCACCGTGATGTCTTGATTCTGGATTTTTTCCTTGTATTAAAATGTAGTGCCCTTCTTTGTCTTTCTGAGTTGATTTTAATGAGAAGTCCAGCTTGTCTGAAATCAGGATGGCTACCCCTGCCACTTTGGTAGGTGTGTTTGCTTGGAAGATCTTGCTCCATCCTTTCATTTGGAGCCTGTTTTTGTCCCTTGCTGTAAGATGGGTCTCTTGAAGACAACAGATGGCAACTTTTTGTTTACGAAACCACTCTGTCAGTCTGCTCCTCTTTATCGGAGAGTTTATACCATTTATATTCAACGAGATCATGGATAAGAGTGTTTTATTCCCTTGCATTTTCCTGTTAGGCTCTTTTTCCTCCCCCCCCCTTTTTTTTTCTTTATTGAGCTTCTCTTTCTGTTGGGCTCTGGCTATTGTAGTTTCTTTCTGTTTCTGTTGGGGGTCCTGTACATTTTCTGTTTGGTGGCGTTACCCTGTTAGGATTCTCTGTAAGGCTGGTTTTTTATTCACATACTCCTTTAGATCCTCTTTGCTATGGAAAGACTGGTTTTTCCCTCGAAGGTGAATTCTAGTTTTGCTGGATATTTAATTCTGGGTTGGCAATTGTTGGCCTGGAGGACTTGGATTGTGTTCTTACACTCTCTTCGTGCATTGTAGGTTTGTGTGGAGATGTCAGCTGTGATCCTGATCCTTTTTCCATTGTAATATAGCTCTTTCTTCATTTTGACTGCATTCAAAATTTGCTCTTTATCCTTGAGATCTGAAGTCTTGATTATTATGTGCCTGGGCGAGGATTTTCTAGGGTCTGGTCTGCCAGGCGTCCTATAAGCTTCAGTTACTTGGGTGAGGTCCCTTGTGAACTTCCCTTGGGGAAGTTTTCTGCAATAACTCTATTGAAAATATGTTGTAGCCCTCTGCTCTGCTATTCGGCTCCTTCATCTATTCCAATTATGCGCAGATTATATCTCTTGTCTTTGTCCACTAGCTCCTGGATTAGTCTGTCCTGGAGTTTAACCATTTCTTGGAGTGTGGTAATTTTCTGGTTCTTTTCAGCTGCATTGTCGTCCAAAAGAGAGATTCAGGATTCAATATGATCAATTCTTTGTGATGTGGCTTCAAGTGTGGAGTTTATGGATGTCAGCGAGCTATTTATGGTTGCCAGATTAGCTTTCATCTTGGAGATTTCTTCCTTTAAAGAGTTGTATTTTAAGTCTATTTTTTCATGCATTTCACTCCTCAGGATGTCAAGGTCTTCTTTAATGAAGGAGTGCACTGTATCCATTTTTGCTTCCATTTCTTTCTTGACTTCCTGAAGTTCCTTCAAGACTTCCATTCTAAACTCCTGGAATTGTTTTCTGAATTCATTCCTGAGGCTTTCCATCATTTCTACTATCTTAGCCTCAGTTGTTTTTTTATTCTCCATCTCCTCTTCAGTTGTACTACTTTTTGGAGCTGGCGAGTTGGCTTGACCTTTCATGAAATTTGTAATATTTCTTTGTGATTTGCGCATCTGGAGATCTGCACCTATAGGTGGCGACCTTGGCTTGGCTTTGTGCTGGTTCCCGCTGGTCCGTCAGTGGAGACTTGTTTGTGTCCTGGCTCTGGGTTTGAGTTTGGCTGTTGAACCTTACTGCCCAGTAGGTGAGCATGACCATCTTGGTTGTTGCCAGGGTGGTCACCCTCACTGCACTTGGGGGTGGGTAGGTTCTGTGTATTTCACTCAGGACTGTGCCCTGCCGCTGTGTTGTGCTGACCCTAGTGTGCCCCTGATGGGGGTTTGCGGGTCGCTGATTCAGCGTAGCGTGGAGACTTTTCTCTTCTTTGATTCTTTTCCCACTCAGTACTGTGGTCAGAGGAGCTCACCTCTCAGATTGAGAATTGCCGCTGCGAGGCGGCTCACCCACCTGTGTGATTGCTCCTGTGGGAGCAGGTGTTGCTGTTGAGGGGTGGCCCGCCCACCTGTGCAGAGTGCGCCTATCAGAGTTGGCACTGCTGCTGGGGGGCCCTGCCCACCTGTGCGGAGTGCGCCTATCAGAGCGGGTGTTGCTGCTGAGGGGGCAGCTTGCCCACTTGTGTGCTCCCGTGGGGCGTTGGGCCATAGATCCTCCTGCTAAAGGGCTAGCACACTGGCCCATGCTGGCCCTCTGGGGGGCAGGTTCGTGTGTACTCTAGTGCTTCCTTTGGGGGCATGTTGCCCCGAGTTGTTGGAGGGTGCTTGTGCCCTCTCGCGAGTCTGCTGTGGGGAGCGGTATGCGTGGACCCCGGCAGGTTCAAGTGTCTGGGCAAGGGTTGGTGCCCACAGACTCTCTGCGCCTCCGCTGTGAGGGGGGGCATGTGTTTGGGCTCAGGTGTCCCTGCTGGGCTGGTATTGCACACCAGCAAGCCTGTGACTTTTGTTCAAAAAGCCCACACAGACCAGGGGGCCTCAGGTGGCGTTCCAAGGCCTACCAGTCCCCAGGCCCCTGTTGGGGGTGGGCGGGGCTGGTGTGGCTAGGTTCAGGCTCCCCAGTTGGGGCTTTGGGGGAGGCCTGTCTAAGGTGTTTGCTGGTCACTTTGTTGGGTGCTGCTTCGCCTCTGCTAGCTACCGTGTCCTCCCAGAGGCTGTAGGGTCCTAGAGCCGCCAGATATGGGGCTCCTTTGTTCCCTCGGGGTAGGGAGGGGTAGGGAGGGAGTTCTAGCTTCTTTGTAGGGTTTGGGTCTCTGCTAGAGCTGGTCTCCCATTGGGGGGGGTGGGCAATGGGGAAGTTACTGAGTATTGGATTTTGTCAAGTGCTTTTTACATGTCTGTGGTAATAGTCACGTTATTCTTGACCTAGCTCCTATTGACGTGGTGAATTACATTAATTGACTTGCATATATTAAACCAGCTTTGCATCCCTGGAATGAATCTGGTTTGATGATAGTGTATAATCTTTTTGATGGCTGGTTGAAATTGTTTGTCCAGAATTTTGTTGAAGAGTTTGCATCAATGTTCATCAAAGAAATGGGTCTATAGTTCTCTTTCTTTGATGAAGCACTGTCTGGTTTTGGGATGATGGTTATGCAAGCTTCATAGAATGCGTTTGGTAGTGAACCTTCCCTTTCAGTTTCATTCAAGAGTTTGAGGAGTATTGGTGTGAGTTTGGCTTTGAAGGCCTTACAGAATTCTAATGTGGATCCATCTGGACTTGGCTTTCCTTAGATGGAAGGTCTCTTATTGACATTTCTATTTCATTACTTGATATATGTCTGTTTATTTGGTTTAAATCTTCTTAATACTATATGCTGCAATATCATAAATTGAGAAATTTGATTTCCCCAAGTGGGACTCATTGCATTTTCTCCTGTGTTCCTTTGCTCTCTACTTTTTTCTCCAAACTGGATATAAACCAAGAAGAAATGAAAGAAATTTTACTCTCCTAAGAAACCTTTTTCCATGTTCTTACCTGAAATTTTAATAGCAAAATCAAGTACTTAATTAGATACACAATTAAGGATTTTCTTCCAATCTAGAGAAAGTAACAGAGCAGAAGGCTGTGAAGTCTCAGGTCCCAGTTGCGGGAAGGAATGTACTTGTCTCTGAAGAGAAGTTCCTCATCATTATTCTCCCTGCTGGTTTCTAGAAAATGGACATTAGGAGCATTTCTAACCAATAATACTCTTGAGGGCAATTGCCTTTCAAGAATAACTCTCTATAGGAACAAGCTCGTAGTAGAAACTTCCTACCTCCTTTATTTTGTAACTTTATTTTCTATGCAGTTCTCCCCTCTCCATTTATATATGCCATTGAAGAAAAACATCTTACTTTCTCTTGCCAGTACTAGAGTTTGCACTAAGTACCTTGTGCTTGCTTCCATGGTGCTCTTACTCTGAGTTTTTGCTATTTATCTTGGAGATAGTCTTAAACTTTTCTGTGCAGACTATCTTTGCACCCAAATCCTCAAGATTTCAGCCTATTTCATAGCTAAGATTTTAAGCATGAGCTTTGAGCATTTGCTGGCCATACTTGTGTTTGTTTAATTTTGTTTAAATGAAGGAATGTAATGATGCTTATTCCTGATTGAGAAAATGAGACTTTCCAGAGGTGGAAGCTGTTCACAGAAACCCTATGATCTACATATGATTGTCTTATTTTTTTTGAATTAACACTTTTTTTTTCTGACATAATGAAATCCCAATTCCTTGGACATTTGTGGTCTTTCCCCTGCCTTAAACATTTTTCTACTTCTTTGGCTCATAACATAACTCCTTTTGTGCTCCAAATGCTTCACTCCACTATGCCAAAGTGCTACTGGTTTACCTGCCATCTGTGCCTTATCCCATTGTCAGTGCCCTGAGTGTCTTCTCTATTGGTGCCTTTTCAGTTAAATTTTTGTCTTTTCAATAGGATACTGCTCAAAATTAGCTGTTAGCTCTCCCAGACATTTTCTTTACACATCTAAGTTTGCATTTCTCTCTAAGTCTGTATTATAATAGACTTTACCTGAAAGGCTAAATGCAAATTAAGTTTTGTGTTAATCTGAGCAATGCAAGACCATGACCCTGTGTTCATCCAAAACGTCTTTCCAAACTATTATTAAGATCTGACTTTAGTGTTAGACTGGATTCAGTATCCAGTTAGAAGAGATGAGATTTGCTCAGGGACATATTAAAATAATATAATAGTGGCTACCTCTGGTTTTGGCTATAGATTAAATGAAATTACTTTAGAAAGGACAGTTCACTTCCCAGAACATATATGCCATGTAATTATAATGGTGACTATTTTAGATGATTACCTTTGAAGCCCCTATCACAGAATCTTGTATAGCCATTGAACACACACACACACACAAACACACACACACATCTTGATTTCAGGAAGTGGGTTGTAAGGAATGCTATGATGACTAAGGAGAGGAGAAACTTAGTAATAAGTGGATTTTCTTGAATATTCAAGTGTTTCATATACTTAACAATTGTGAAAAACACTTAGAGGATGTCATGGAAGAAGTGATGGAATACAAATTTGCTTAGGAATTAATTGATTTGGGAATTGACCCTGTTCCAACTATACTTCTGGACTCATTGTGAACCTGTTTTATTCTTTTTACTATCCTTGGTTTTACCCTTGAAGTTACCACACTCTTGCTCTCCTTTTATTCTCCAACATCTTTCTAGATTGAAAAGAAAAAAGCCATTGGGAATTACTGCAAATTGGGAAGGTGACCCTTTTGTGACAACTTGGGTGTCCTACAATAGTACCTGCATTTCCATGGGTTTATTTGTAGAAGTATTAAACTTGAATATTGGCATGTAACCTACTTTGTTTCTGTGTGAATATTGGACATACTTTATAGATAATGTAGCTTGAAGGAATGAAGGGTATTCTCTTTTTTATATAATGCCTCACCAAAGAATAATAAGGACATCTATTTCATCAGGAATCTTAAAACTAAAAGAATAAAAAAGGACTGCATTTAGCTTTATTTCATTGTTCTTCTCTGTCAAAGATCTCTACCATGTAAAATAAAGATGATATTCTTAGTTAACTCATTCTCATGAGGTGAAATAATTGATGGGAACAATCAGTAAATATCAAGAGGAAATTTCCTCACTATTCTTATTTTACTCAAATAAACTTTTTAAAAAATTCAATTTAATTTTAGTTGTAGCACTTTTTTTAAGTAAAGGGGTTAAGAGGATATATACTAATATTATTCAACTTGATTTCATTCATTGAAGGCTATATGCTTGTTGGATGGTTTGGGAAAATTATCTTGCATTATTAATTTTTAAGAAATCACAAGATATAGATTATATGATATAAATTATCTTCCTCATGTTCATAGATAGAAATAGATGAAATAGAAGACTTATCAATTAAAAATGTTTTTCTTGATTTTTTTCATTTTGGATAACACTCTCATGTGAATTTTTAATCTCTATGGATTGCTCTATTACTTGTCAGTCCGTGTTTATAGGACCTGGTCCTCTATTAATTGTTAATAAATTATTTTTTTTGTATGTGTGTGCGTAGGGGATATGGGGAGCCTTGAAGTTCTAAGCTATTGCTTAGCTTTTTCAATCTTAGCTAGCACTGTACCACTTGAGTCAATCTGTGTGGTTTTTTTCTATTGCATTTGTGCTATTATTATTATTATTTTTTCTTTTTGCTGTTGGCACTCTACATTTGAGCCACCTCTCCAGTTTAACTGTTTGGGCAGCTAATTGAAGACAGAGTCTTACATGCATTTCTACCCATTTGGCTTAGAACCCCCATTCTCAGATCTCAGACTCCTGAGTAGCTAGGATTACATTCTTCAACCTTGACATCTGGTAGTAATTAAGTTTTTGTACATGTGTTCAATGTGTAAATATATTTTGAGGTTATTATACTTTTCTTGTTTGATGGATGATGTAGTAAATTTTTATTTTGTGCTTTAAAAAAACAAAAGTAGTTATTTTTATGCCTCCATTGTGATCAATTCCAGAGTATTGTTACAGGGTAGAAGGTGTAGCTAAATTGGTAATAAAGCACATGCTTAGCATGCAAAAGACCTTATAAATAATACCAGAAACAACCAAATAAAGAAAAAGATTATAGGGGCTGGGGATATAGCCTAGTGGCAAGAGTGCCTGCCTCGGATACACGAGGCCCTAGGTTCGATTCCCCAGCACCACATATGCAGAAAACGGCCAGAAGCGGCGCTGTGGCTCAAGTGGCAGAGTGCTAGCCTTGAGCGGGAAGAAGCCAGGGACAGTGCTCAGGCCCTGAGTCCAAGGCCCAGGACTGGCCAAAAAAAAAAAAAAAAGAAAGAAAAAGATTATAGTTACAAAATTAGCAATGGCACCTAGACCTTTTCTCCTAAACACAGTTTTTGGAACTTGAGGAAATGCTGCTATTCAGTACTGTTGTGAACTTAAAATGTTTTGCAGCCATAAAATTCACTGAAGTTTAATAAATTTAAGGTTTTAGGAAGACATTCATAGGAGTCACACATTTTGAAGGGGGTGGCATATTTTCATTGTCTTTGTTCATTTGAGAGGATTATGTTGTTTAAAATAATCCTTCTTGGCTTTTAGAGCTGTGCTTTTGATCACCCATTTGGCAAACAGTGTTGGGTGACTCAGAATTCATTTATTTGTATGATGGATTTAAATAAATGAGTAATTCAGCCAAACTTTTCCATCAGGATTTTGTTTGCTGGATATGCACTGAATATCAAAAAGTTTTGTGGATGGTATTTGTGTTTCTGGAAACCTCACATCTCCTATCTTGGAGAGCAGAGAGCATGTCTCTGTCACTGAGCTACACTGAAGCTTAGAACTGGGACAGTATGATGAAAGGAAAGGGTCCAGTTCTGAGAAAACACCACCCCAGACTGAGCTCACAGGCTGCCACTGACGAGTTTTCTTGTCTTTGGAATTAAATGATTTGTTTGTTCTTTTAAAAAAGTTTTCTAGATCACATGTAAAGGGCCAAATTAGGAGTACTTTAGGCTTTATTTCACAGACTTCGTTATGCTATTTAACCTTGCTGTAATATTGTGGAGTTCGCCACAATGAACAATTAATAACCATGGCTGTTCCATTGAAAGAGTATTGTTTTATAAACACAAAACAAAATAAACAAATAAACAAAAAACGCCAAACTTTTCAGCATTTCAGACACAGCTTGAAGGCTGTTGGTTTTGTTTGTTTGTTTTTGCCAGTCCTGGGCTTTGGACTCAGGGCCTGAGCACTGTCCCTGGCTTCCTTTTGCTCAAGGCTAGCACTCTGCCACTTGAGCCACAGCGCCACTTCTGGCCGTTTTCTATATACGTGCTGGGGAATCGAACCCAGGGCTTCATGTATACGAGGCAAGCACTCTTGCCACTAGGCCATATCCCCAGCCCCATAAGGTTGTTGGTTTTTGAGCCCTGCTCTACACTTAGGTGATATTTAGCAATAAAAATTGCTCTGTCATTTTGATTTTTCTGTCTCTCATGATGTGTAGTCACTGCTAGTCACCAAGTATATATTGGGAAAAAATAAAGTGATTTACAAGTGAAGGAGATGGCAGGAGAGCTTTATTTTTCTACAAGTTTGGGAGCGTTCAAAACAAATTTAGGTGCTGTTGGAGGAATGGAGAAGAAAGAGTTAAGGTTGAGGGTAGGAAATTGACAAAACAAATTTAGGTGCTGTTGGAGGAATGGAGAAGAAAGAGTTAAGGTTGAGGGTAGGAAATTGATGGCAGTTGTTCCTGAAGCGGAGGGGCTATGAGGTACAGGTAGAGGATTGGTCTAGGTCAGGAATCAAAACACCTGTGTATAGAAAACTGGAGGAAGGGTGCAGATGCAGTTGTTCTTTGGAAGTGACTGACAGGAAGTTGAGGAATTGCTACCAATGCATTCTCTGAATCATTTGTTAAGTCTACACAGGCTCAAGAGTTGTGTGGAAGTGGGTGCTTAGGATTTGTGTAGCAATGTTTCATGTGGATACCAGAAAACTGGAATTAGACCTTACAAAGGATAAGTGTGGAGATGCAGTCAAAGCTCCGTACCAGGTGAGTATGGCAAAAGCAAATCACTGGACTGATTTCAACTTGGCTGGGAATCTACGTTTGTGAATGGAGGTTTAATAAGGCTGTCGGCATGGAATTGGTTGTACAAATATGCTATGGAGTCAGAAAAGCGCTGAAACCCATGTTTTCTTGGAACTTGTGTTTTCCTGAGACTCTTTTCTTTTCCCTCTCTCCCTCCTCTCCCCTTCTCCCCCTTTCCTCTTCTCTCTCCATTTCTCTCCTCTCTTTCTCCTCTTTCTCTCTCTCATCTCTCATGAGTACAGAGTCTACAGCTCAGGTCCTGGGCACTGTCCCTTAAAACTTTCCCTCAAGGCTGGTACTCTTCTACTTGAGCCACAGTTCCACATCTCTGAGGGGAAAATGCTGTGCTAAGTGTTTAACATGATCATTTTGACAGATTGTAATTTAAATACTTTTTTAAGCCAACTTCATCTTCAGATGTTAAAATGGAGACTTTCTGGGTGTCAGTGGCTCACTCCTGTACTCCTAGCTACTCAGTAGGCTGAGATCTGAGGATTGCAGTGCAAAGCTAGCCTAGGCAGAAAAATTGATGAGGCTTTTTATCCAACTAACTACCAAAAAATAAAAAACAAAAGCCAGAAGAGGGGTTGTGGCTCAAGTGGTAGAATGCTAGCCTTGAGCAAAAAACCTCAGGCACCGTTCCCAGGCTCTGAATTCCAGTGCACGTGCACACACACACACACACACACACACACACACACACGATTTACACTGAATGATGCACAGTTTTGTAAGAGACAGAGATGGAATATCAACTAAAGAATGCGGATGACACACCTGGTACCTCTTCTTCACCCTCCACAGCCAATTTCTTGGCTTCTTCTCCCTTCTGTCTCCATCCCTCTGGTCCAAACCACCTCTGTGTTGAGCACGGCCCTAACTGCAATTGTTGTCGATGCTTCCACTCTTTTCTTTTTTTTTTTTTTTTTTTTTGGCCAGTCCTAGGGCTTGGACTAAGGGATTAAGGGCCTGAGCACTGTCCTTGGCTTCTTTTTGCTCAAGGCTAGTACTCTGCCACTTGAGCCACAGCGCCACTTCTGGCCATTTTCTGCATATCTGGTGCTGGGGAATTGAACCCAGGGCCTCATGTATACGAGACAAGCACTCTTGCCACTAGGCCATATCCCCAGCCCTGATTCCACTCTTTTAATTTCCAAGTGTTTCTTTACAAGCAATTTTTTGTTGTTTTTGTGTTGGAGATGGAACCCAGGGCCTCACACATTTTAGGCAATTATTTTGCCACTGAGCTCCACCCCATTCCCAAAGAATTAAAATACACTGTATTGGATCTTGTTACATGCACCCACTGGAGATGCTTTACAAGGAGGGAATAGGCTACCAACACAGTTCTTGTTCCTTCCTGGGAATCAGCTTCCTCTTATGCTATTGTCTTCCCATCACTGTGTTGCCTACCTGGACAGCTGTCTAAAAGGCAGATTTCTGGACTCTACTTATACAAATTATGATTGACTAGATCTAAGGGTAGGTCCAGATTTAGAAAGCTTTTCTGTAGGAAAATGTGTTTTGGAACATTATTTGCTTCTTAGATGTAGAAGCTGTTCTTACAGTCTTTCTTTTAACTCCAAGGAGGTATATTGCCTTTGAATTCTTAAGAGTTACAATTCAGCTGAGGAGAGTTGCTTTGTTAGCCCTAAGCTTAATGATGGAACGAGTTCCCTAGATTGCTCATTAAGACTTTGGCTAACACTGTGTGTTTAATTGAGAAACTGCTCAGCTGAGAGGGAGACTAAGTTGGTCTCTAAGTGGATAACAGAAACTTCAGTGGAATTAATGCCACCGTTTGTTCCTCCTTTTTTCCCTCTTCCTTCTCCTCTTCTTCTTCCTCCTCCTCCTCTTCCTCCCCTCTCTCTCTCTCTCTCTCTCTCTCTCTCTCTCTCTCTCTCTCTCTTTCATTTCTTTTTTCTTTTTCTTTTCTTTCTTTCTTTCTTTTTTTTTTTTTTTTGCCAGTCCTGGGGCTGAACTCAGGGCCTTAACACTATCCTTGGCTTCTTTTTGCTCAAGGCTAGCATTCTGTCAACTTGAGCCACAGCGCCACTTCTGGCCTTTTCTATATATGTGGTGCCGAGGAATCAAACCTAGGGCTTCATGTATAGGAGGCAAGCACTCTTGCCACTAGGCCATATTCCCAGCCCCTCTTTTCTTTTCTTTTCGTTTCTCTTCTCTTCTTTTCTTTTCTTTCTTTTGCACTCTACCATTGAGTCATACCTCTTTTTTGCTGGTTATTTTTAAGAGTTTGCTGACATTTTCTGCCTTGGCTGGCCCTTAACCTCCAGATCTTACTTTCTGAGTAGCTAGGATTACCCATGTAAGCCTAAAAGACTCATTTTTTCTTATAACACAATGATTTTACTCTTTTTTTTTTTTTTTTGGCCTGTCCTAGGCTGTGAACTCAGGGCCTGAGCACTGTCCCTGGCTTCTTTTTTGCTCAAGGCTAGCACTCTGCCACTTGAGCCACAGCACCACTTCTGGCCATTTCCTGTATATGTGGTGCTGCGGAATTGAACCCAGGGCCTCATGTGTAGGAGGCAAGCACTCTTGCCACTAGGCCATATTCCCAGCCCCAATGATTTTCTCTTGTAAGAAAAGCCTATAAAGCTCTTCTCTCTGAAATTTCTTATAAAAAAAAAGCACTGCTATAGAAAATACAGACATTCTGACTGTGAAAGTAAGAGAATATTAAGATGGAAAACAAGATGATCGCTTTTGTGTTCATTCAGTTCTCTATTTTTCTTTTTTTATTTAAATTTTCTCTAGAAAAATGAAAACTTTTTATAGTTTAATCTTGCCTATAGTGTGTTTTGAATTATGAAGTTTATATAGTCTATATAGTTTACATAGACAGGTCAATTACAGAGTTTTAAGTCTCTAATCCCATGTACTAAATATTTTTTATTTGACTTGTAGCTATTTATTTGTACTTTGTGTTCATATATAAAAGAAGACATTTCATTTTTATTTTGGGGAATATACTAGGATTTGAACTCAGGGCCTTATAATTTCTTGGCTAGTTCTTTCCCTTTGGAGTCACATCTTTTTTTTTTTTTTTTTTGGCCTGTCCTAGGCTGTGAACTCAGGGCCTGAGGACTGTCCCTGGCTTCTTTTTTGCTCAAGGCTAGCACTCTGCCACTTGAGCCACAGCACCACTTCTGGCCATTTTCTGTATATGTGGTGCTGAGTAATCAAACCCAGGGCCTCATGTATAGGAAGCAAGCACTCTTGCCACTAGGCCATATTCCCAGCCCCTGGAGTCACATCTTCAGTCCTGTTTTTTTCTTTTTCTTTTTTTTCTTTTCCCTTTTTTCCAGTCCTGGGGCTTGGACTCGGGGTCTGAGTACTGTCCCTGGCTTCTTTTTGCTCATTGCTAGCACTCTGCCACTTGAGCCACAGCGCCACTTCTGGCTGTTTTCTGTATATGTGATGCTGGGGAATTGAACCCAGGGCTTCATGCATACAAGGCAAGCACTCTTGCCACTAGGCCATATCCCCAGCCACTTCAGTCTTGTTTTTTAATGGTTAGTTGGCGATAGAGTCCAATCTCACCTCACTGATAATGGAAATGCTAAGTAGAACTGAGTTTGGAAATTTTGTCTCATTTACTATGTACAGGACTTTAAGTATCACTCATTGACTCTGCCCTCTGCTGGCCATTTCAAATTCTGCAAAGGAGAAATTTCATGCTATATTTTTTACAGTTGACAGAACATGTAAAATATTTGCCCTGTAAAATCCAATCACACATTAATTATAGTAGTTTTTATTTTTAAAATAAAAATAAAGCTTTCTTTAGGTGACTTTTGAAATTGTAGAGAAACAAAAGCTTTAGATATTGCTCAAAAGATAAGATTTGTGTTTTTCTTTTTCCAAGTGCAGGAGAAAGAATGCAGTTATGAATACAGTTAAGGTTTCGATGTTAGAGAAAATTTCATATGTGTATGTGCTAATGTTGATAATGTCCTTTTCTGACATAGTCCTTTATTAAAGGCCCTCAATGATTCACGATTTTCTTTTTAGATTAGATACATTTTAATTAAGTTGAATTTGCTAAAAGGATCAAATCTTATTGAAATATTTTTCTCACCTTTAAGGATTTGCACAAAACGATACAGGAAGTTGTCTGAAGAGGCAAAGATCACCGATGCTTACAGATATGATGGGACTACAAGTGAAAATTTGAGGTCAGCTATCCATCCAACATAATAAAAAGTAGTATAGACAGAAAGTGGGCTCAGAGGCACAGTAATTGTTAATGAAGCATGACATCAGCCATGGTTTTTAGCTCTAGACAGGGACCAGTGTCTGCAAAGAACAGGGAAGGTTGTACTAGGGAAGACCAAGCAAAGCCCACAAAAAAGGCACAACCACTCATATCCTGTTGAGTCAAAGTTCACTCAAGTCATACTCACATTTAATAATAATACATACCTAGAGTCTAAATAAAGAATACCTGACTAGTGATAAGAATTTTTCAAGTGTCCCGTTTAATTTTACTCTTGAGACAGAATTTTTCCCAGTATCCCAGATTGCCCTCAAATTCAATATAGAGCCTAGGTTGACCTCCAAATCTTGATCCTCCTGAGCTTTCCAAGTGCTGGTGTTACCATGTTCAGCAACCTGCTACCATGCTTAGTTTCAGAATTGGTTTTATTTCTAAATTCTGTTATTAAAGATAATGACCTCATGGTAAAGTCAAACTAATGATCTCCAGTTATCCTTTTAGTAACAATAATCACCATCTAGAGAGGAGGGATGCATCATAATAATTTCAGAAATATTATTAAACCCAGGTTTGTGAAACTCTGATATGTCTGTGCTAGTCACTGTGTGGGATATGCAGAGGCTTGTAAACTCTTTTGGAATAATGATTAGAGGCTTTGAGAACAAATCCAGCATGAATATGTATGTTTAAAGACCAAGAACCAAGTTCTATCACTAGACTTTTTTTGTGTCCATAGCTTCATAAAATAAATAATACATGGTAGAAAAAAACATTATTTAATCAGCTATCCCCCTAGTGGGCCTACACATAGTTAATATCAATACAATTTTATGTCCCAATTGTGAAGTTGGTTTAAGTATTTCATCTTTACAGATCATTTGTTCAAAGTTTGTACTTGATTTGGTTTAGTTTTGTTTTAGCTTTTTTGATGAAAGACCTGCACATGAACATATAGCTTGTTTTAAAAAGCAAATTATGATGGTAGTAACTGTGTCCAAAATGATTCTTTGGTCTATAAACAGTCAAGCATCTCACAGATCTTGTTCAGAAACAGCTTGTTTCCTATGTGAGAAGGGATTGGTGACAAGTTTTAAGGTTGAGTTTCTATTTTAGCTGCTTTTTCTCTGAATAGAGACTAGAAAGTCAGCTTTAAGACATGTGCTACTTCTGGTTTCTATGTGTTTTCCTGGAGCAAATTGCTAACTTCACCTTTAGCTAACGCCTTTGAGAAATGCCTAGCACTGGCATCTGATGTCTGCATTGTGATAGGGAATGATCTTGCAGAACTGTGAATGCATTTCTCCCAGTCTTTCCTTTTACTTGGGAAGATATTTGTAGGAATGACATGGTAACTCATGCCTGTAATTTCATCTATTTGGGAGGTAGATATTAGAGCATGGAGGGTTGAGGACACACTGGACCAAAAAAGTGAGACTATCTTAGAAACAAGGTTGAGTTTCTTCTGTCTTGTCATTTCTGCTGTTCAAGTATGATACCATGAATTCAGAATCCTAGTATTTCAAAAAACAAAAACAAAATTCATTATAGGCATTTTGATATTCCCTACCACTACTCCAGCTACAGACTTGTTGCTACCTAATTATAAGACTGGATTACAAAAGCATTTAAATCTCCCTCTCACCAAGTAGAGCTATCTGTCATGGGATTGTGATGCTAGTTCTGTGATTTGGGCAGGCCAAAATAAGTGTCAGGCATGATAGGAATGGTGGCCATACTTTATTTTTTGTTAGCAGCAGCAGGAGGAGGAGGAGTACAAAAGCACAGACTCCCACTCTGCATCCTGTCTAGTAGGAGTGCCTGTTTATATTCCCCCTAGACAAAAATTGATGTCTAGCAACATATGGCTTCAAGACTACCTAATGTAGCCCATAAATACATGACTTGGGTTTATGTGAATATGCTGAATCCCATGGGAAGACAACTTGTAAAGTCGGTGGATCAAGTCTCTGTCACCCAAGGGTAACTTGTAAGTTCATTTCTAACCCTTTCCCCAAGGGCCTATCCATGTCACCCACCAAACATGAGGCACTTTCACCTTCCAGATCTATGTTCATGTGGTCCTGTGGACCACAGGTATTTCATCTTGGGCTAGCAATAAGACATTACCTTGCTCCCCAAAGTCTGCTTTCAGAAGGATATCTTTAGTTGTTACTTGTAGCTGGAAGGGAGCTGCAGAATGAGGCAACATGGCTACCACAGGAGCTAGCCCTTGTTTCAGCTTCTTTCATTTAGTATATGGATCACTAGCCATAGGTTCCTTCACTAGAATGGAACGTACAGATGTCTATACTCCCTGTTTCAACAATGTGTCATTCCTGCTGCTTAGGCTGATAGGGTCCATGCCATTTCCATTCATTCTGTGGCTGCTTACCCAAGTTATACACTTCTCATCCAGTGAAGTTCATTCCTTGGTCACGGTCTATCACTTGGGGCCTTCCAGCTTGCTCACAGGCTCCAGACACAGATTCACAGGCTCTCCAGCTTGCTCAGAGGCCCAATATACTCTGCCTACTGGTGGGTCATGGGATACTCCCCCAAGCTGACCAACCTATGCTCCCATCTCTTGAGGATGTTTATGAGCACACAGTACCCTAGTAGGCAGATACTTTGATAGGTTTCTCCACATGTTGACAAACCCCAGGATTCAACACAATCTTCACTCCTTTAATGAGTAATCACCAGTGCCACTATCCACCCAAATTTGTAGAAGGAGCCCCCCAACCATAGAACCCTTCACCAGTATGTCCCACTGTTTCTTTACCTGCACTAGTAAGGATGTATGGATCACTGTCAATGGGTCACAGCACAAATTTCTAGTGCCCTACAGTTCTAAGGTCTTGCCATAGTTCCCCAAACCTGTAATGTAATGCCTGCGATAAGTGACTAGCAGAGAGAGAGTGAGTTCTGTTGTTCCTAGCATGCCCCCATTTAGTCAGAGTGAGTCTGGACTCTCACTCTTGTGTGGGGTGTCTTAGTCTGATTCTGTATCCACTACTGCAGCTAGTCTAGCCATAGCTTCAGTAACAGTCAAGGCTTCCTACCTGCATCACTCCCAACCATTTTTTTTCTCCTAGAGAATAGTTTCTACTACAGCAAAAGCCCACTGGCTGTCTTGGCCTTTCTCAGTCCTATCATAACCTTTTAGTTCCAGTGGGAACCCTTCTTCACCAATGGGGGGTGGGGGTGGTGGTCACAAGGCTGTGCCCTCTACTAACCATCCAATTGATTGACAAGCCTGGTCCCTGAGCCTTGTAAATATTTACAAATATGGCCCAATGGTGACCTAAGGTAGCACATCCATGACTGAAGGTTGCATGAATGAATCACAGTGTCATCAGGACTCTCTAGAACTTAGAGTGAAGGGGTTGGGTAACTCCATTTATCCTTCAGGGACCCATGCACATCCTTTCCTCCTCATACTAGAAATTGAACCTACAGCCTCATGAATGCTGGGAAAACTTCCAATTAAACTTAACTCCCTTCCTTCCTTCCTTCCTTCCTTCCTTCCTTCCTTCCTTCCTTCCTTCCTTCCTTCCTTCCTTCCTTCATTCTTTCCTTCCTTCCTTCCTTCCTTCCTTCCTCCTCCCTCCCTCCCTCCCTCCCTCCCTCCCTCCCTCTCTCTCTCCCTCTCTCTCTCTCTCTCTCTCTCTCTTTCTTTCTTTCTTTCTTTCTTTCTTTCTTTCTTTCTTTCTTTCTTTCTTTCTTTCTTTCTTTCTTTCTTTCTTTCTTTCTTTCTCTCTTTCATGTTGATTTTCCAATCTCAGGGCTCACCTTGAATTTTGATCCTTCTGCTCTGCCTGTTAGACAGGGCTATAGTTTTATACCAACATGCTCTTCTTTGGCCTTTTTTTCTTTTTTTCCTTTGAAATAGGTTGTTATCATGAGGCTCATGCTGGCCTCAAACACATGATCTTTCTGCCTTACCTGCCTTACCCTCTGGAGTGCTGGGATTGTAGGCATATACAACCACACCTGGCCTAAGCTATTTTCATAAATGTCATGACTATAAATTAACCCAGTAGCAGCATTTTTTTTACTCCTGGGTGGGTACCTGACATTCATAGTGTATACATGAATCTCTTGTTTGTCAAATTGATATCCTTTGTCCTCTTTGGTACCAAACCAATGTCCTTCCAGCCTGAATCCATGTGGTATTTTCAAGCCCTTTTAATATTATGAGTTAAAAAAATGAGCTTTCCTTCATTGAATTTTTTTCATTCTTACCTTTTATTGTACCAGAGGTTTTTGAAATTTACTTGCCTTAAGGCCTCCGTCCCCGACCCCTTCATCTCCTACTCTGTACCTGGAGAGGAGTGTGTGTGTGTGTGTGTGTGTGTGTGTGTGTGTGTGTGTGTGTGTGTGTGTTTCAAGGCCAGGGAGGCCTAGTTGTCCATTTGCTTCTGTTTCCCATTCACTCCTTCAAGTATCATACAGTTATTTTGGCTCTTCTCAGGCTTTTCCTCTTTTTCTGGGACATCAGTCCAGTGACGCTGTTGCCTGTGCCTCCTTCTGGGGTGAGCTGGAGGATTCTACACAGACATCCCTATGAACTGATGTGCTAGAACACTAATTTAGAAAATTCTATTTTTAGTACCTTACTGCTGTGCCAAGCATATCTGTGCAGAGAGGAGCCTGTGGCACTTTGGCTGCTCTTAGCCTTCTGACCTGGAGAATCCACTTTGCTTTCTGTCCTCAGAGCTGCTCATGATCACTGGAGAAAGCCAGAAAGTGGTGACAGTGAAATCCACTCAGTGTGTGAAGAGGCCAAAGTTGACTTGGCTGCTTATTCCCACTGCTCATCAGGAGTTTAATTCCCCACCTTATTGCTTGCCATGGGCCCTGCCCTGTTTTCAGTGACTGTCTGTCTTCTCAGCAGCCACTCATTCTTCCTGGGAACATGGGAGAAGGGCTACCACAGACAGAGGGTGAATCTGCACTCAAAATGCAAGTAGGAGTTTGCAGGGTCAAAAGCCAAGTTGTTTAGGGGAAAAGAATTGGCTTTTGTGCAGAGTCATGAGGCACTGAAAGATACATGAAAATTCTTGGAGACATGAGCTAAGCCAGTGGTAGAAACAGTGGGCATGAAGGCTGGAAGATGACAGAGAGATGGACACTAGCTAGCACAGAATTGTGCTAGCACAAGTCTCTAGCACAGAATTGGTAGAAAGCTCAGAGACTTTCAGCTGCAATAAATAAATCAGCATGCTATTTGGTTTTGATGAACATTACTTATTACATTATGAAAATGGAGCAGCTATAGGGTTATGGTGGCTGTGTAGGAGATCAGAAAAATTTAAACTATGTCTGAAAGCCCAAAGTGTTTGAGGTGATTGTGAAGACTTTAGTTTGAAGGTGGCCACTGGTGGCTCAGCCCTATACTCGTAGCTATTTAGCCTACTGATACCAAATGATTGCAATTCAGAACCAGCCCAGGCTAAAAAGTTTTATCTCCAATTAACCAGCAAAATGCCAGACAAAAGGCATGGTTCACATAATAGAGCACCAGACGTGAGCAAACAAGCTGGGAAAGAACATAAGTCCCTTGAGTTCAAAATAGTAGTCACACACACACACACACACACACACACACACACACACACACACTCCTAGTTGGGCAATATTATGTTGAATAAGAATTTTTAATAAGTCATACTCTCAAGATCTGTGATGAGCAGTTTGTGGTTTGTTACTCAAAAGTACCAGGTTTAGGGCTGGGAATATGACCTAGTGGCAAGAGTGCTTGACTCGTATATATGAAGACCTGGGTTCGATTCCCCAGTACCACATATATAGAAAATAGCCAGAAGTGGCGCTGTGGCTCAAGTGGCAGAGTGCTAACCTTGAGCAAAGAGAAGCCAGGGACAGTGCTCATGCCCTGAGCCCAAGGCCCAGGACTGGCAAAAAAAAAGTACCAGGTTTACTTTACAGAATAAGCCTGAGTGTCCAGGTATGGACATATCATACCAAAATAGATAACTTATTTTTTTAAACATTCATGCATGTGCAATGTTAAGGCAGATGAAAAATCATTTTCAAGCCATATTTAACTTGCAAATATGTATTCTAGGATACTTATAGTTTACTGATTACTTGTTCAAAAGATATAATAGTCTGGAGACAAGTTTCCTTTTAATTCATCCATGTTGCTTGCCTTAGGTTTCCAAAGGAATTGTTATAGACTTTTGAAATGGGTCCAGTGAGAACAAGGGAGACAGTAATGGCTACTTTTAGTCTCTGAAACAGACCTCGACCTGCTTCATAGGAGACAGTGTGTGTGTGTGTTGTGTCTTTGTGTGTGTATGTGCGCGGCGCGGTGGGGGGTGGGTAATGTGTGTGTGCCTGCGTGCCAGCCCGGAAGCTTGAACTCAGGGCCTGAAAGCCTGTGCCTTAGCTTTTGTGCTCAAGGCTAGCTCTCTACCACTTGAGCCACAGCTCCTGTTCTGGCTTTTTGATGGTTAATTGGAAATAAGAGATTAATGGACTTAAGATGAGATTTGAACTACATCCCTCAGATCTCAGCCTCCTGAATAGGTAGGATTCCTTGTGTGAGTCTCTGCACCCAGCTGAGATTGATATTTTATGAAACAATTTGTATACTAAATGGAATGCTATTGTGATATTCCCACATGTGTCTATAATATATTCTAATACAAGCCACTCCTCTGTCACTCTCCTCTACCCTCCTCCCTTCTAAAACAATGTGAATAGGTCTGCTTATTCTGTTTTCAGATATGCATATAAAGACTGTATCATATTAATACTTAATTCACCCTCTGTTCATCTTCTCAACCGCTGCTGACCTCTGCAAACTTCTTAACCTTGACCTCTGCAACAGAGCCTATTCCTCTCTGTCATTTGTTCTTTTAGTGTCCATTTATTTCAAACATATGTATATTTTAATTAAAAGAACTCTCTGATTTGTCTTAGCCCTATGATTGACTATTGATCAACTGCTTTAATTGCTTTAATTAAACTCACCTGGTATTTTCAAAATTGTTCACCCTTTTTTTCTTTTTCCTTCTCTTCCTTACCTCTCATATCCCTAAGCAGTCCCATAGGTAGAATCATGTTCTATATATACAAAGACTTTTATGTATATGTATATGTATAAATGTATATACACATATGCCTATATATATGCATGTATGTATGTATATACACACACATATAGTTGAAATGTAGCTTCTCCAAATGAGTGAAAACATGAAAAATTTGGCTGTGTAAGCTTGGCTTATCCCACTCAATATAGTGATCTCCAGTTCTGCCTGTTTTCTAGAAAATGACATGATTTCATTTTTTTAAAGCTATGTAATATTCTCTGATTTATATGTAATAGAGCAGGCTTATAAGGCAAGTGCATTTGGAGTTTTTTCAGAAACCTCCACATTGATTTTTGTAGTGATGGCGCTTGTTTACATTTCCACCAAATGTACTTCCTTTTCCCCAACTTATCACCAGCATTTGCTGTTGCTTGTATTCTTAAAAGTGGCCATTTTGTTTGAGGTCAGATGGAATATCAGTGTGCAGTTTTGATTTCTATTTCCATCATGGCTACATGAACATTTCTTCATGTAGTTATTAGCCACATGTACTCTGTTAATTATGCTTGGTCATTTACCAATTGTATTATGTGTTCTGCTGCTTTTAAGATGGTTGAGCTCTTTGTTGGTAGGTATTAGTATTTTATAGGTATTGTAGTACTTTGTAGGTGTTACTACTTTTTCTATTGAATGGCAAAACCCATTCTATAAGTAGGTTGTAACTGCTTCTTTTGTTATATAAAAACTTTTACATTTGATGTGGGTTTATTTTCTATTTCTTATTCTTGTTTTCTGGGCAATTGGAGTTTTATTTAGAAAGTAATTGTGCCTGCAACTTCCAGAGTTTCCCTCCATTTTCCTATATTAGATTTAACATTTAATATCTCAATTTCAGTGCTTTGGTATGTGTAGAATTCGTTTTTGTAAGAATTAAAAGGTACTATATGCTTTTGAATCTTTTACCAAATATTAAATGGCTAGAGCTGTATAGTTTCATTTTTGATTCTTTTTCATTGGTCTTTGGGTCTGTTTTTGGCACAAAACTGTGGCAGTATCTCATTGTTACTGTTTTTTAACTATGGGTTCTGTAGTACAATTTGAAGTCTGGTATTGTGATGTTCCCCAGGGTTGTTCTTATATTTAAGATTTCTTGAGTTTAAATATATGCAAATATTTATTTGTATATGTTCATGGACATATGCATATATATCTATATGTCTTTAGGATTATATATACACACATACACATACACATTGAGTCTTCTATACTACCATTTGAATTTGGGGATTGATATTTCTCTTACTTTGAAGAATGAATTGAAACTTTAATGGATAAATTGAACATGCACATTGCTTTTGGTAGTATGACAATTTTCTTTTTGTCATTTGAGAGGTCTTTCTACCTTCTAGTGTCTTCTTCAGTGTTTTTTTTTTTTTTTTTTCTTCAGGGTGTTCTGGCTTTCATTAGATTCTTCAACACCTAGGTATTTTATTGTTTTTAAGGTTATTGTGAATGACATTGTATTCCTGCTTTATTTCTTAAGTACATTATTATCATGTAGAAATGCTACTTATTTCTGAGTACTGACTTTATATCTTGCTATGTTTCCAAAGGTGCTAATTAGATTTAGAAGTTTTTTTTTTTTGTCAAATCTGTTAGAAAATCATGCCATCTACAGCTACAAATAGAGATAATCTCACTTCTCTACTTGAGTCCTTTTTATTTGCTATTCCTGCCTTATTGGTCTTGATAGGAATTCTAATGGCAAGTTGCAGGGAGAGAGCAAACCCTCTTTTTCTCTTTCAGGGCAATGGTTCTGTTTTCTGACAGGTAGTATGAGATTGGATACAATTTCGACATGTGATCCTTATTAGAGGAAGGACATTTCTTCTCTTCCAAGTTTTTAAAGCGATGTTATAAAATAATTTCTTATAAAAGCTGAATTAGATGAAGCCAAAGCCTGTAGGCTGGCGTTATTGACTGGCCCTGGGATGGTAGGAGGGATAGTATGCATCTGCAGTGTGAAGGCATCAAGCAACCGGAAAATGATCTGTTGGGACTTGAGTACAGAAAATATAAAAGGAAAAAATTGGATCACAATAGTAAAATTTGATTACTTATAGGTTAGAAGGAAATTCTAAAGTGCTGAGATTTATTAGATTAATGGATGCATCACTAATTGTCTAAATAATACACAGGAAACACAAGAAGAAAAATAAGATGTACAAACAAAATGAATTTTCTTTACTCCCTTAGAAGACTTTTGAAAACTTTAGGAAGAGCAGCAATGATAGGATTGTTCAGTTTTCAATTCATTTACTCTTAATTTTACATGCTAAAATCCATAACATCAAATAAGTCAAAACTTTTCTGTGTGCTCACAGGCATTGTAAAACAATAGCTCTACCTTACACTATTTAATTTGATAAAGTATTCTTTCCCTACATGAGAGTGATCATTTTTCTGAAGCTACAGAAAGGTTTACAGTATCCCAACTCATATTGTGCCGGAGCCAGCCGGCAGCGAACAGGAATCCTGATTGAGGGGGCGAGGATTAAAGAAAAAGAAAGATACAAGACAAGAGACAAAAGACAAAAGATGGGGTTCGGAGGTCTGCAGCTCAAGACTATGGCTCAAGACTACAGCCTGTTTATTCTTAACTTCCAGCTTATATACAGTATAGGAATCAGGGAATGGCATAGGATTAACTAAAGTTTAAGAAAACAAGAAGGCCCTGAAGTTGGTAAATAACAAGAGGCAGTAAAACAAGGTTGAATAGTTAACATAAAACAGACTCTTGTGGACATAATAAAACATCTCTGATTAGTGCTGTCCTTCCAGTAAGCCAAGTCCTTGCACCTCCTTGAGATAACAACATAGCCAGAGGTCAGGATGAACTTTGTTTTCAGCTCCCTAAGCCATGACCTTGTACGCCCTTGAGATAACATAGCCAGAAGTCAGGATGAACTTCTCTGTTGGCTCCCTACATCATGGCATGAAGTAGTTACTCAAAATTGGATTATTCCTGAGAGGAAAATCAGTTGTGTATCACAGGACAGCCTATATGCTTAGTTGGACATAGGAAAATCTTGTGTTGTATTTATGCATTTGATATGACTTTGAGTAAATCATCTTTCTTCCCTGGGGGATGTTCAGAGCATTACTGATGCCATAATTTTATCACCAATACCACAAGGTTGTTTAGACATGTTTTGTCCTTAATGTCTGATTAGGAAAGGACATTTACACTTAAGTGAATTTCTTTTTCTTTGAAGATGAATCAGCAATTCACAGGTCAGATTGAATGGAAATATATTGGACAAACACTTGTGAAAAATTTTAACTCATCATCCTACAAGGACAATTTCAACCAATTTACTGAAAATCTCTCTTCACGTACTACTCAGGCCCTCTTGAGAGTGCATTATTGACCCACTATACACATCCATTGTCCTTTGGGTGATTCTTAACTTTGTTCTCTACCCTCAGAGGAAGCCTTTGTTTTGTCCACATTCCTACAAAGTCTGTAGGTCATAAAATGGGAAGGTGAATGTTACTAAATATTTCAATTCAGGTGCAGCATTTCTTAAGAATTGAGCTGATAACTATGTTTATGAGGTTTATATATTATGCATTCTTTGGTATCATAATTCTTTAAAAATTTACTTTTAAAGATCCTAGCATTTGAAGTCAGGGCCTAAGCTTAACTTGATTATTTTGTTGACTTGCTACCAGGCTTTTGGATGGTTATTTTGGGAAGAGAATTTCACTGAATTTTCTGCCTGGACGGGTCTTGAACTACTATCCTTCAGATTTCAGTCTCCTGAATAGCTAGAATTACAGGTGTGAAAGACATGTGTCATTGTCGTGTCTTAATTCATATTTTCATGACTGTCTCCATCTTCCAACCAAACTTCATGTCTTTATTTTTTATTATTTTGCTATTTTTTATTTTATTAATTTAATTTTATTGCCAAGGTGATGTACAGAGGGGTTACAGTTACATACATAAGGCAGTGAGTACCTTTCTTGTCAAATTTGTTACCTCCTCCTTCATTTTCCTCCCACCTTCACTCCTCTCCAATCCCCCCCCATCCTGAGTTGTACAGATAGTTTAAAACATATTGCCTTGTAAATATCGCTGTTGCATTGGTTTGTCCTTTGTCTTACCATTTTGATGTTCCCCTTCCCTTCCCTAATTCAGACAAGCATATATACAATACCCAGAGTACTAAAATCAAATACAGTGATTTTCACAGAAGCTAAACCATAGGAAAGGAAAATGCAGGAAAAAAGGAAATAATTTCACATAGTACATTAAAAATAACAACAATAATGAAAATCCATTTGTTTCCATATATTGGAGTTCATTTTACTCAGTATCATCTTATATGATCATATGTACATAGTCATTGAGCTATTATGATCCTCTACTAGAAGTGCTCAACATCTCTGGCTATAAAAGAAATATGAGTCAAAATAACATTGAGATTCCACCTCATCCCAGCAAGAGTGGCCATTATCAGGAAAACTAATAACATATTTTGGTGGGGATGTGGCTAAAAGGGAACACTGGCCATACTAAAGCTACCAGGACAACCATGTTCATTGCAGCTTTATTTACCATAGCTAAAATATGAACCAACCCATATGCCCCTCAGTAGATGATTGCACTTCAAAAGCTATAACATGTATTTTCCTTATAATTCATTTCAAAAATTTTCTAGTTTGGACTCTGGCTGTTGTCATCTTGAATAATAGATAATTTAGAAGTACTTGGTTTTTGAGCATGGAAGCTTTGTTTTGTCTGCTTAAAAATGACTTTTACATAAATTGTATTAAGTGACCAAACTTTTTTTTTAATTTCACAATGTTTCCATTTGTTAAGATCTGTACCATACTTTCTAGCCCAAAGATGAGGTTAGTGTTCACAATTTTTTTTTTTTTTTTCCAGTCCTGGGCCTTGGACTCAGGGCTTGAGCACTGTCCCTGGCTTCTTTTTTGCTCAAGTCTAGCACTCTGCCACTTGAGCCATAGCGCCACTTCTGGCCTTTTCTATATATGTGGTGCTGGGGAATCAAACCCAGGGCTTCATGTATAGGAAGTGAGCACTTTTACCACTAGGCCATATTCCCAGATCCCACAAATGTTCTTAGTTTGTGGAGAGAACACTTTAAATTTTTTACATAAACCCCTTAGGTAAATTTGCTGATCATGACATTCAGATCCTTTCTGACTGATGGTTTCTTTTCATTCTAATAGCTAAAAGAATTATTTCTTCTGTGGGTGTCTTATCCTTGTAGCTCTATCAATTTTACTGTATTTACTTTGAAATTGTTACATTTGATGCATATATATTTAGAATTTATTAATTCATTATGAATTAAATACCAGACATTTTCAATCTTAATTTTTTATTTTTATCTTAGGCTTTAAAAATATTAGCTATATTTGCTTTCTTTAATGTAACACCTGACATAGTTTCCCTTCTTTTTTTTTTTTTGGCCAGTCCTGGGCCTTGGACTCAGGGCCTGAGCACTGTCCCTGGCTTCTTCCCGCTCAAGGCTGGCACTCTGCCACTTGAGCCACAGCGCCGCTTCTGGCCGTTTTCTGTATATGTGGTGCTGGGGAATCGAACCTAGGGCCTCGTGTATCCGAGGCAGGCACTCTTGCCACTAGGCTATATCCCCAGCCCTATAGTTTCCCTTCTTAACAATCTTGATCTTTTATATAACTTGGGGTTTAAAATTGAATCTCTTATACAGGGCAATGCTTAAACTTTGTTTTTAACTAGTTAACTATTTTTGTTGTTTATTGAAGTATTTCCATATCCATTTCTTTTTAATGCAATAACTTCTGGCTTTTGAAATGCAGAGAACATGCTAATTATCTATAGTTACTCTGTAGTGCAGTTGAATACCTGTATTTCTTACTCCTGTCTAACTAGAACTTAGAATCCAGCCACTCTTTAGCCTTTTTTCTTCCCAGCTCTCCCTAGATTCTAGTCACCAACATTACATTCTTGTCATTGTTTACATTTTCCATATATAAATAAGATAATGTGCTTTTGATCTTGGCTTATTTCAGTTAATATAATTATCTCAATTCATATATGTGCGTATGCATATATGAAGGCATGTATTTGTATATGTGTGTGTATGTATGTGGTACTGGGCTTGAACTCAAGCTAAGCTTGCTTAGCCCCCACCCCCATACCCCTTTTCTTTTACTTTCCTTTTTAAGTAAATTTTTTCTTGTTCCTAGTGCTGGCCTCAGATATGATCCTTCTACCTTCATCTCCAGTGTAGCTGGGATTATGAGCATGCACCATCACACCAATCTCCATTGATGTTTTGCAAATGATAAAATTTAGAACAAAATTAGGAAAGTGTCTTTATATTATCCTTAAAGATTTCATAGAGACACACCACTTTCCATCCTAAGATTTGGCCTTGTTGATGTTAAATGTCACTCTTGTGAATTTATCACTTTTATATACTCTTTCAATTTCAAATTCTTTTACTCAAAAGTGAATCAGAGATTCTTTGTTCAGTCACATTTATGTGTTCTATCTAGAGCCATATAAATATGATATGATAGTGTTAATGGTGTGAAGATTGTGATAGAAATAAATGTGTGAAGATTAACACAATTATTTTAAAATCTATATCACATTATTTTCTAAAAGGATGAAAAGCATGCTTCCAGCTGCATAGCACATTCAAATATTAGAAAATATGCACAGTGGGTTCTGTTGTTATAATTCTGATTTGTTATTATAATTCTTAATTCTCCATCTCAAAACAATTCTTTACAGTATTGGAATTGTTAGTAATTAAATGATAAATGTTAACCAAATTATAGTGAGTTTATTTAGTCATTTAATAAGACATCATACACATAATTCAAGTTTTAAAGGTGTAAAAAGTCTCCCTGATACGCCCTGCCACTTGTCCCACTGTGACATAAACAAGTAGTTGTGAAGGGCAGAGACAGGAGATTTATTATGCAGCATGAGTATGCCATGGGATTCCTTAGTTGATGTTGGCCAAAAGCTGTTAGGAAAATGTTATCAAGAAAATATAGGGCATGCATCCTCAAACAATGAAAAGTTGCATATCCTTCTGAAGTCCTAATGAGCACTTGTCTGAGGCCTCCCAGGAGTGCTGTGAGCTCTGCAGTGTGTCTCTACGCACCATGTATAGTTAGCGACCTTTCATTCTCTCTACAGCTGTTTGCCTGCAACAGGCAGTGCCTTAGTCAGATGAACCCTGTATATATTGCTTACTCTTGGCAGACTCATTTACTTTTCTATGTATTTTTTCCAAATGGTTTCCAAACTGAGCCCATGATAAGTCGATTTCCTCCATTTTTTGTTTGAGAAGACAAGCCTTTCGTGTACCCAGGAGCCAAGTACAGGCTGTCCTCTCATGTTCCTACAAGTGTATAACAGTTATTCAAAGGATATGAATTGAACTGAGACAGGACCACTTCTGACCAGGAGTTTAAGACCTGCCCATGTAACATAAGGGGATACACATACACACACACACACACACACACACACACACACACACACACACACACACACACACACAGAAAGAGAGAGGTTATATGATAGTTCGATAGTTCAAGGAGCTCCTTTAATCCATGTTTGTACTGTCTGATCTTGTAATTTGCTGTAGTCCTACATAACATCACTTCCAAAGAAAGAGACTGAGATTTTACTAAAAAAAAGTTGGGAAAAGTATGTTGGTGAAATGAAAAAAACAACTGTCTTATGGATCAATACGGAACTGTATGGAATGCTATTTTAATACTTTGTATGAATATGCATATCTGTGTAATTTACATAGAAATTTTGTATCTGGCAAATCTTATTTTGTCATTAATGGCATTTATATTTTCTCTGTTGTTAAATATAGCAAGATCAACTTTATACCTGGGCTGCAGTTAGTCAGCCCACACACTCACTGGATTACATAGAAGGGCAGTTTCCCAGGCGTGCCCCATCTATGTGGCCACCTTCCAGACCTCCTGAAGAACAACTCAAGCCCAAGGATGCTGAAACAGGTAGGATGAGGGATACAAAGTGCTCTGAGAGGATGTCACATAATGTGTCATTATAGAGCTTTCTGGGAGGCACTCCGTGCTTGCTTAAAGGTGCTTTTTAGAGTTTCATCTGCAGGTAGCCCAAATAGATGACGATAGGCCTGTAAAATTGAAGATCTTTGTGTCCATGTTCAAGGTTGTTGAGTTCTAACTAATGCAGGAGAGTAAGACACTAGAAATGTCCCGTAATGAATGTATATACCATAGTTTGGGAGCCATCGTCTCCAGGCACCCGGTGGAAGCCACTAGCAATTTGGAGCTCTGCATACTGTTCGGGCTAAGAGTGCCCAAAAAGGACATTTCTGTTGCTTTCAAAGAGTGGGTGGCCCCGACCGAATTCCTCTGAGCCTCCTTACTTACTGCTTTCTTTGTACTTTTCTTTCTCCATAGAGAAACTGAGAGAGACAAAATAGAGAAATAACTTTTTTGAAATCTGTTTTGCATCACTTTCAAAAACATTGTGCATCAATCAGATATAGTCTTCATTTTTGTTCAAGTTTTTTTTTTCTTTCTCATTTTCCTGTGGGAAACTATTCTGTGTTTTTGGATGGAAACAGATCATGAGGTTAGCACCACTGTCAGTGTGAGGAGTTGAGCAGAATGATAATGATTTCAAGCCAGAGTTGAGAGTTTATAGAATTGGATTGCTTTATATCATATTTTTCTTCATATTTGACATAAAAATACCCAGCTTTCACATGGCAGAGTGACCAGGAATAAATATTGAAATAAATACTTTAAATACAGATATAAATACTTAAATGAAGAGCAAACAGAAGGTTGTTATTGCTGTTCATAAATATCCTTCAAACAGATTTTCTTAAGTTGGTAGCATGAGCTTTAGAGTTGAGAACTTTAACTGTTCTCATTGGCTCAATGAAAGAAATGTAGCCATAGAAACTTACTTTGAAATTGTAGTAAGATAGTTTTTAATGTAAGATGTTGTGTCTGTCCCCAAAGAGCTTGGTAATACCAGGCAAATTTAACTACTGTACTGCTTTCCTCATCTATTAAGTCGTCATGGGAACAGCAGTCATTGCATAGTGAGTGCTGTTGTGGTTTCTATGAATTGATATAAAGCATTAGAACACAGAACTCAGGTCCCACCAGTTCAGTAGGGATGTTTGTGTTTATTCCATTATTGCTATCATGATTATCATGACTATTGTTACTATAATAATAGTTTCAGAGAGTTCATGTCATTTTCTTGTTCTACAGTCACATTTAAAATCAGTAATCTAGTGCCAAAGGTATTCCAAGCCATTGTCCAAAGTTTTGCCAAGGGAACAAACACACCATTGTGCACTCTTTTTTGGTAGATGTATTTTCTCCTCTCTTCCTCTCTCCCATGCATTCCATCTTGCAGGTCCCTTTTTAAATGTTTGTTTGGCAGAGTACACTGAATGCAATAGAGTACACCAAAACACAGATCTTCAGAGATGAGAGCGTTCTAACACGAGACCACTTTGAAATAAAGCCAGTATATAGAAAGTAATTTTAGTTTTAAAAGGAAAAGCATATTAAAATTATCTATCTCTTTATATACACAATTCTATTTTTTTAATTTTTTTTTGTCACTTGAAGGGCTTGAACTCTGGGCCTGTGTTCTGTACCTGAGCTCTTCAGCTCGAGGCTAGTTCTCTACCACTTGAGCCCCAGTGCCACTTCCTGTTTTCGGCTGGTTAATTGGAGACAAGGGTCTCATGGACTTTCTTGCCTGGGTTGGCTGTGAATTGTGATCCTCAGCCTTCTGAGTAGCGAGTATTACAGGCATAAGCCATTGGCGCCTGGCTAGTTAATCATTTTTGAGATTATATTTCATTGAAAGCCCTTTGAACAATTTGTTGTCCTGTGTTTGTTCACTGATTAGGGTGATACCTTGATGTTTCATTTACTCTGTCTTTTTCATCCCTTCTAATTAAAAACAACAATATGGTACTATGAAATTTTAGGAGAATTTGAAACATTTTATATTACTGATTATGTATACAGAAGAAGTGCTTGAGAGTTAACTGATATCTAGCGATAGCTTCAGTATGATAATTAGACTTGATACTAGGTAATTCTCAACTTAGTTTGTTCTTAATTATTTGACATAGCTTGCAAAACATTAGAGCAAGTAATTTTAATAAAAAACTTTTTTTCTTTTAAAATATGCATTCTTGAAGAGGATGTTGGAGGTAAGTAGAAAGTAATTTTACTTAGCAACCTACTTTCCTCCAGTTAAATATCAGTAGCCATAGAATGTACTTTTGTCCAAAGTGAACTCATAGCATTGTGCTCCATACCGTTTATTTGGAGAAATATTCCCCTATGGCATTCTACTCAAACCCTCATACCACTTCCTTTCCACTAGTCAACTGTCACCTGTGAGAGAGACTGTCAGCACTACAGAAAGCCTTGTCTAGAGTCTGTTTTATTTTAATTGTGAGCTAATATAATGTAGTTATCAATAGTAAACTACACATTATTGTGCTATGGTATGATTAATACCACTAAGTGCAACATGAGGCTGCTTTCAATTTAGTTGAAAATAAAAGAGCTCAATGGCTTTTTTTCCCTTTTTGAAGAAATCAGATTTAAAGCTCTTCTTAGAAAATCAGGAGCTTTTTACTATACTTTACATCATATTTTCTCAAAACTCTTCAAAATAAGTGGTTATAATTCATATACCCAGCTATTTCATAATCTCATACTGCACCTTTGGTGTCTTTTATATATTCCACCTGTATGTTTCCATTGTCCCTCCTATTTTTTTTCTTTCTTCACCTTTATACACTGACATAATTTTTTTTTTCTATGAACATAAAAGGAAGGTCTATGAGTCCAGGGTGAAGTGTTGCTTCGTCTTCTCTCCCATGAGCTGCAGAAGGCCCACAGCTTCCTTCCCTTCTGGCTCCCGGTGCAGTCACTGTTGTCCGTAGATCAGCCTTAGCTGTATAAACTGACTGACCTCTATAGAATGCTTCATGGAAAAGGAAAGGAAAGGAGAGGAGAGGGGAGGGGAGGGGAGGAGAGGGGAGGGGAGGGGAGGGGAGGGGAGGGGAGGGGAGGGGGAGGTGGGAGGTTGAAGGGGGAGGGGGAGGGGGAAGGGGGAGGGGGAGGGGAAGGGGGAAGGGGGAGGGGGAGGGGGAAGGGGAAGGGGGAGGGGGAGGGGGAAGGGGAAGGGGAGGGAATGGGAAGAAGAAAGGGAAAAGGGAAGGGAAGGGAAGGGAAGGGCAGGAACTTAGGAACTGACATGTTCAGTTATGGTTGTTTGATGGAGGCATCAATTAGAACACAGCTTTTCACTTGTTTTCTCTTCATTGTCTCTCTTGGTATCCACCCTAACTCACATGACCCCCGCATATACACATCCAAAGCAGTGCCTTTATTTCTAGTGTCCTATGACCTTTTATTTATATATGTCATTTGAAAGATTTGCATATTGTAACGTACATGCCTATATATGCTCCTTATAGACTCCAATATTTTATGAGCTTCAAAATATAATATACAATTATACATTTAAAGGAACAAATGGAGATCTTTGTTGTTGTTGTTGTTTTTGGCCAGTTGTGGAGCTTGAACTCAGGGCCTGAGCACTGTCCCTGGCTTCTTTTTGCTCAAGGCTAGCACTCTACCACTTGAGCTACAGTACCACTTCTGGCTTTTTCCATATATGTGGTGCTGAGGAATCAAATGCAGGGCTTCATGTATACGAAGCAAGCCCTCTATCACTAGGCCATATTCCGCCAGAATGGAGATCTTTGTTTGAAAACATCACATACACATCACAAATGAAGCAACAACCCATACAAATTGAAATTATAGGAATACCAGACTTTTGAGTTAGGTTCATAACTGTGTTATATAAAATGATGGAACATTTAGAATTTTATCACTAATAGTCTTCCCCTCTCTTTGCTTCACAATTATTTTAAAATGAAACAAGAAAAAGTCTAGTTTGTAAATATTTCAGAAGAGTGATGAAGTAGGTAGCAGTTTTCAAAGTACCCCGGAAAACTCCTCATTCTGTTTTTCTTTAAGAGAGCTATTTTAGTTATTGAGTACTTACTGTCTGCCATTCAGTGGACTGGGTTTAAGGCAATTCTGGGAAGGTCTGTTGGGTGCTGCATGGACAGAAGAGACTTCCTAACAAGTATGCGAGGGGCAGTTACTTTCTTCTGGGGAGCTCAGTGAAGGTTAGAACTTAGCCTAATTCTCAAATCCACTGAATCTTGAATTTTTTCCTCCGGACCAAGTCCATTACCATTTACTCCATTACCATTTACTCTTCTCTATACCAGTTACCTGCCACTTCTACCATTTCTTTCACTTGATTTCTCCCTCTTTCTCTTTTATTCTCTGCAATACTTCTTTTTCTCTTGTTCTTAGTTTGTTGTCCCCTTTATGTTACAATTATTAGTCTGTACATTTTTTCACTTTGAAAACATTGATCAAGATGTATTCTACTCATAAACCGTTAACTTGATTGGAACCCCTTCATACAATTATTTGAAGATAATAGCAAATAAATGTGAAACAAACCCCTATAAAACACAATAACAAAAATAATTTGATCCAGTAGATTACTTCATGTAGCTTGTAATTTTAATGATAACATTTTAAGATATGAATTTATTTTAAATGTTTAAAATTGATATTCAGGGAAAGAAAGCTTCAGAGAATGGGAATAAAGGAAAATGAATTCAGTTTAGATAATTTTTGCATAAGATGAAGGATAGTGAGCACTTTGGGTTAGGGGACTAGAATATTTTTCAGTCTTCCTAGTTAATATTCTATTCTAATTAAATTGCTCCAGCAATATACACTTGTTTTATTTCTATCAGAGTCTGGAAGTCTGCTTTCATTCTGGCCTTGGGTTTCTCTCCACATAGAGAATGGATGACATTAGTGATTTTCAGAATTTGATCCAAGGAGCATTGAGGATTCCTGCAGACCCTCCTATTTTTATTTTTGTTTTGCTATCTGCATGCAAGCTTTGCTTAGAAGAAAGGTCCAGTGCCCTCTAGCTTAAATGAAAGATTCTAGATTTGTTTATCCCTTAGGTTTTCTAGCAGGATGAATTTGCCAACTCAAATCTCAAATGAGAAGAACATGAAACACACAAAATCCTTTTTGAATGCTGAATTACCCAGTGCCTCCTAGTGACTGGTATTCATTATGTATTATCAAAATTAGAAGATAATTTTTGGATAGTTAATTAAGGTGTTTAAAATGTAATCCTTCAAGACTGGCATGGCTTCCATCATGTACAAATATTGGCTAAGTTAGTATAAAATAAGGGGAAAGTCTTAGCAAGGACTTTCTTTAAAAAAAAATTTATCTTGAATGATTCTACAGGGAGTTACAACTTCTATGTCTCTTTATTTGTACACTACATCTTGATCAGAGTCACCTCTTCCATAATTATCTCCTTCCCACCTATCCCTTCCCCCACCAGTTTCCCACTCCATTTTCCATATATATATACATAGAGTATTATAATAATATTCATCCACTGTTCCATTTTTCATTCATTTTCCCCCCACCACCACTAGTCCCACTTCCATTCCAAACATGCTTCAGCTTCCTGATATTCATTGTTTAACTGTCTGTTAATTGTTCTAAGTGTTTTTACAGTGGAATTTTATTCCTGTATATACTGTACTTTTGCCCGCTGGGTCATGTATATATTTAGCAAGGACATTCTAATATAAAAGTATTAGAAAGTAAGTATGGTTGATATGCAGAGGAGTGTAGGGTTATTCTAGGTTTTAAAAGATATAATGGCTAAGCACCAGGATTACACACACCTGTAATCTTAGCTACTCAGGAGGGTATGATCAGTGGCTCACACCTCTAATTGTAGCTGCTCAGGCCACTGAAAATTGAGGATTGTGATTCAAAGCCAGCCTTGGTAAGAAAGCCCATGAGGCTCTGATTTCCAGTTGAATACTGTGAGTAGAGCTGTCGCTCAAGTGGTAGAGCACTGGCCTTGAGCAAAGTACTTCAGGGACATTTCTGAGGGTCGGACCTCACACCCTGAAACCAGCATACATGAAAAAAAAAAGTTACAATGTGTGGGCCATTGTTTATGTGTTATATACTCAAAAGTAGCCTTGTTTTATCCATATCAATGCATCAGTAGAAAGAGTAGATATTTGTAGTACTTAAGGTTAAAGATACATTCTAGTGAAAAATTTTTTTTTCTTGGCTGAGGTGATGGGAAAATTTATTGAAGATAGTGACTATCTGCTTCCTTTCCAATCCAGAGACTCAGTCTGCAGTTTTGGAAAGTCCCAAAAAAGGTGCAAATGCTGTCCAGCAGGTAAGAAGAATTTCTTAGAATGCCTAATCTCCATTTCTCCTATTTGTCTTAAAATTGTGACAGGCTCTCAGATTCAACTTCCTATCTGTACAGCTGACTATGCCACCCTTGTTTCACTAACCTGCAAAGGAACCTGCATATGCAGAAAGGGATGCTTTCTACCATTTAGAACTTGCAAATAACTCTAGCCTTCACATGAGCCAGATAGTTGCTTTTCAGAAGCTACAATATTCCATGTCCAGACTGAGTTAGATTTAACAGAACTGTTACTGCAGGGAGCTCTGGCCGTGTTGGGAAACATCTGTGTGGACATGTACCTGAAGTCCTAATGACATTCTTTAAAAAAAAAAAAAAAGTCATAGGGTCTGGGAATATGGCCTAGTGGCAAGAGTGCTTGCCTCATATACATGAAGCCCTGGGTTCGATTCCCCAGCACCACATATACAGAAAATGGACAGAAGTGGCGCTGTGGCTCAAGTGGCAGAGTGCTATCCTTGAGCAAAAAGAAGCCAGGGACAGTGCTCAGGCCCTGAGTCCAAGGCCCAGGACTGGCAAAAAACAAAACAAAACAGCAACAACAAAAAAAGTCATAGCTTTTCAAATCAGATTACTTTTTACATCATGTGAAAGGAACCTGGGCTTTGAAAAGATATTTAATTTTTAAAATTATCTTTAAGAAGGTGTACAATGGGGTTGCCATTTACAAAGCAGTTTATGAATATTATACATCCATACATCTTGATCAACGACACCCTTTTCAACATTTTCACCCATCCCTATCCATATCTACCCCTTCATTCTTTTTAATTTTGTAAGCTATATCTATATGTGTGTATGTGTATGTATGTGTTTGTGTGTTTGTGTGTTTGTGTGTGTATGACTCTTGACTGTCTTCTACCCTTCTCCTCTTCATTGGTCTTCCCCTTTCCCCTTGATCTCACCCCACTCTTTCAAGTACCTGCTTCCTGATGTTTATTTCCTTGAACTTTGATTTGCCTTTCTAAGGAATTATACAATTGAGTTCTACCTTGAATCTACCACATTTCAATTAATACATTTGTTCTTGTTAAGCAACCATTGTATCGCTGAGCCTTGAATATTCTCAAATTGCCTTGTTGGATGAAAATTTACTTAATTTCTTTAATGTCTTTAATTTCTACAGAGCTATTTTCTCCTCTTGCTATTAAATAAGTCAAATTTCATGTCTTTTTCTGGTACTCAACTGGACTTAGTATAAAAAATGTAAAGAAATGAAATACTCATATGGAATATTAATAGTAGATAGCATTAGTTCATTTAGTATAAAATCTCTTATTTATTTTTTAGCTCAGTTATACTTTTGAAAGTACCTTAACTCTATGTTAGCAAACAAAAATAAGATTTATTTTTATCAAGGTAGTGCAGATACTAGGACTCTTTTAAACATAGAAATGTTTCTGAGTTAGTGTGTAATGACATATGTAGATTATCTAGGACAAGGTGTTCTTCTCTATGGAATTAAAGAATTCATGTAACTTATGTTTATTTGAGTCTGGCTTACTTTGTTTAATATAATTTTTCCAAGTCTTTCAAGTTCCTTATGAATGGGGCAATATTATTCTTTCTGATGGAAGCATAGAATTCCATTATGTACATATGCTACATTTTCTTGATTCATTCATCCATTGAGGGGCATCTGGGTTGATTCCATATTTTACCTATAGTAAGTAATGCTGCAGTGAATATGGTTGTGCTGGTGGCTCTAGTGTGGCCTGGTATGTAGTCATTTTTTTTATAAATGCCCAGGGGTGGACTTACTGGGTCATAGGCAAGCTCTATGTTTCTCTTTTGAGGAACTTCCGTACTGTTTTCCAGAGTGATCGAACAAGTTTAAATTCCCACCAACAGTGTATAGTGCTCCCTTTTGGCCACATCCCTGCCAGCATGTGCCATTGTTAGTTTTCTTGATAATGGCCATTCTAACTGGGGTGAGTTGGAATATCAATGCTGTATCATTTCCTCAATTTGTAATAATTACAGTGTGCCTAAAAACCTACAAGTAAACACAATGAATGGTAAAAGACAAAAAAAAATGACACTTGGACATGATAAACTCACTAGACAGTATGTTGAAAATGAAGTATACAACTTCTAAGGAAGGGAGTCAAGAAGGCAAAACTGGGCAAAAACAAGGGAAGAAGTGACACTGTTCAAAAAGAAATGTACTCATTACCTGACTTACGTAATGGTAACCCCATTGTACATCACATTTACAATAAAAATAAGTAAATAAATAAAAAGATAATAAAGTTAAAAAAAGAAATAATTCATTATTTTTGAAAATTTTTCAAAGAATCAACTGCTTCATCTTTGAAAAGAAATTTTGCACCATGAAAATTGTGCTCCACCTAGAGGAGAAATAGGGATAAAACAGTAGCTGAAAATACTTTTGAAAAGCACAGCTAAATAGGTTACTCTTGTTAATTTCAATGATATTCTTTTTTTTTTTTTTGGCCAGTCCTGGGCCTTGGACTCAGGGCCTGAGCACTGTCCCTGGCTTCTTCCCGCTCAAGGCTAGTACTCTGCCACTTGAGCCACAGCGCCGCTTCTGGCCGTTTTTCTGTATATGTGGTGCTGGGGAATCGAACCTAGGGCCTCGTGTATCCGAGGCAGGCACTCTTGCCACTAGGCTATATCCCCAGCCCCAATGATATTCTTAAGGATGATATGAGTTTAAAAAGCTTTCCTGGATACTTTTTAGTTCTTATTTTTCTCAAATATGGCTAAAATATTGTCGGAGAGAATGTAATTATGTTTTCTGAATTCTATGTCCAGGTCATAGATAACTAAACTTTATATATGAACGTGCCAAAGAGAATCATATAAGAAGCATTCTGTAATGACGACGAGAAAAGGTTTTCACCATTGTTCTCAATATTAACATTATTGTATATTAAGATATATATTCATATAAATTTATACAGTAATCTGTTTTTCTCCAGCTATGGAAGATGGTAAAATATATTGCACTAAACAGAAAACATAGTAAAATCAATGATTTGGAATGAATTCTATCAAACCAATTGTAAGGAAATAGAAATAACTGGGAAAAATTAGGTTAAGTGAAGTAAGTCAGGCCCAGCATGACAAAGGACGTGTCTTTCCCATTATATGTGGAACGTAGATTAAGCTTATAAACTCATTAGTAAATATGTTGGATGGTATGCAAATGTATACAAATGTATTAACTGAAATATGGTAGATTCAAGGAAGATCTGAAATAGCATAATTTATTAGAGAGCCAAAATCAAAGTTCAGCAAAATCAAACATCAGGAAGCTGATACTCTAAAAGGGTGGGGCAAAGACAAGGGGAAAGGGGTCAACAAATGAAGAGAAGGGCAAAAATGCAGACAAGAATCCAATGTATATACTCCAAAATTAAGAAGACTGAGGAAGTGGTGGATAGGGGAAGGATAGGTGAGAATGAGGAAAGGGGTGACATTTATCAAGGTATATTGTATTCATAAACTGCTTCGTTAAATGGAAACTCTTTGGTAGAGGTACTTAAATATAATAATAAAAGGAAAAAATAGGGCCTCAAACATGAAATAGCCTGAATTAATTTTCTTTCTTTCTTTCTTTTTTTTTTTTTTTTTGCCAGTCCTGGGGCTTGGACTCAGGGCCTGAGCACTGTCCCTGGCTTCTTTTTGCTCAAGGCTAGCACTCTGCCACTTGAGCCACAGCGCCACTTCTGGCCATTTTCTGTATATGTGGTGCTGGCAAATCGAACCCAGGGCCTCATGTATATGAGGCAGGTACTCTTGCCACTAGGCCATATCCCCAGCCCCTGAATTAATTTTCTTACTCCTTTCCTGTTGACAATGAAGCATCTAGAAGCAAGGAAACGCAATACATTAAGAGGAAACATATTTGAAAGTAGTTGAGGCTAAACAATCAATAATGATATCATTTACTTTGCAATCATTGACTTTTTGTCATAACTTTCTTTTTAATGGCATAGGTGTATTTCATAAGAGTTTAAAATAACTCATATGGGGGATACAAGAACTGGAATTAACAGCCTACCATATGGCTATACTTCTACTGTATTACCTGTGTAATCATGTCAGTTCTTTAAAATATATTTATTATAATTCACACTTGCTTTCTAAAGAAAATAGTCTTTATAGGAGTGGAGTGAATCTTGTCTAAGGCCACAAAATTGATAAAAGATAAAACTAAGTTTTGAGCACAGGCATTTTACTTCATAGTCTATCATAATAAAATTATATTCTCATATTGGTAGCCTCCATGTGGCTATTTAATAGGCTTATTCCAAAATCATCAGATGGGTGAAATCAGAATTTCATTTAGAAAGTTATTCTATTCACTGTAAAGTATCATTTGTTGAGTCAAATATCAATATATATTACAGAAGCATGAAGATGTTCTGGGAGACTTGTTCCTCTAGTTCCTGAGGTTTTAATATAAATTTGATATACTAAATTGGGCTGATTTTAGTGTTTTATTAAAAGGGGGGGCATTTTTTTTTTCTGGAAAGTGACTTGCATTTTCCTTCTTGGTCTCTAGATGGCAGCTCTGCATTTCTGTAAGAATTTGCCTCAGCATTGGAAAGGAACTGGATTAAGCCATTTTCCTGTCAGTTATCTTTCTCTAAATCAAACAAGCATTGGCGAGATCAAGGGAAAGTTGTGGGATAAAAAGTCATTCTGAGGTAACAGTGATAGAGTCACAAGAGAACTGGGGTAGAATGTATAAAGCATTGCAATGACAGGAAAAATTTCTATATAGTATAAAGGCATCAAAAAGTGACACAGGTTGATCATTGGGAGAACAAAATGCTCCAAATTCTAAAACTACTTGAGTACTCACATGATGCCACCAGTACAAAATTCTGCATCATGAAATTTGATATTGTATAAAATTACCTTCAGGTTATAAGTGAAAGGTATACATAAAGCATAAGTAAATTTTATGCTTAGTCTTGGATCATAATCCCACAGCATTATGGTTATGTATAGGAATAATACGGTCAAAATCCTATTTGTGAATTTTTTATAACAGGAAACATTAACATTGGGTTAACTGTTGCACAGTTTCTCAAAATGCCAAGAGTTTTTGAAAAGTGTTGAACTCTGAAGATAATAAAAATATGTTTCTCCAATGTCAAGTCTTTTGAGAACCTAACAGATCTCCCTTTAACTGTAACCAGAATAGATGGGAGATTATTTTGCAGACTTTGGACATCAGAGCAGGTGACTAAAGAGAGATTTCTGTGGACCATAATGCCTGGCTGTCTCTTGGAGATTAAATCAAGCTTTCACTTTGGGCAGGCCTGCAAATGCTCACTTCCTTGGGGTCTGAACATAAAATGTTAGATTCATTGAACTGAGACTACATACCACTTTCCCCTTCATAATGACTAATATTTGCCATGAAAATTTCCTGTAACTCTCTTTAAAATAAAACAGTAGCCCATAGGAAAATCCATTCTCATTATTGATAAGGAGCACAGCCTTCTCTGGAGAGCACAGAAGAAAATGTCAATGTCATGGATGAGTGTTCCCTGAGAGAAGCCAGCCAGCCATTGACTAATAGCCTTGGATAAGGAAGGCCAGATAAGATTCTTGGATAACTGCTAACTTTAGAACCCCAAATCCTACACATATCTGACTTCTCTGTAAAGGGCTGGATGACATTTTATAGGCTAATCAACTACATTTGAGGCAATACTTCATTGTTCTTCCTGGAATGGAAAAGGAAGAGGGTAACATTAATTTTTGAAGCAGGTAAAGATAAATCAGGGGAAGTGAAAGGGTAGAGAATTGATTCTTTTGCTTTCTCTACAACAGTATTAATTATGTATAAAAGCAGGTAATCACTCACTTCAACTTTTCCTCTATATTTTCTATACTTAAACTGTATAAATGACTATGTTGGGTACAGGTGGCTCACATCTATAATCCTACTCACTCAAGGGGTTGAAATCTGGGGATAGTGGTTTGGGTCAGCCTGGTAAAATTTTGGAGACTCTTATCTCTAATTGACAGGCAAAAAACCTGGAACTGGAGGTATGATTTAAATGGCGAGTACCACCTGTGTGGGAATTCAAGCCCAAGTACTGGCACTATTAAAAAATTAAGATTTTTATATGACATATTTAGTGTTTTATTTTTGTAGAGTGTTTATTACCTTCAAGAGTTCTTTGACTTTAGCACCCTTCTGGAATTACATAGCTTATAGCATTGCTGTATTAATTATAAATGCAGTTTAATTTTTTTCTTTTAACACTATTTGCTACTTCTTAGTTTTGTGAAACCTTTAAAATTTAGAAAGTCTGTCTCTTGTTTTCTTAATTTTTTATTGTACCCTTAATGATCTCTTTGTTTAAAGTAAGAAAAACACATAGAAGAAAACACACATGAATAAACTGGCCATTTTTAAAATTGGATTCAATCTCAAATTCCTCCTTACTTACCACAGACCAACCCTTACTATACTCTGTGCTTTAGTTTTGTCAGGGTCAGTTTGTCAGTGACTTTAGAATATTTTAAGCCATGTAATACAAATGCAATGTAAGGTAAAATATACTAATTTTTTCAATTGTAGAGTTTTCTGAAGTCAGGGATGTGATTTGAATCACATGAAAATAACTGAGTATGGTAAGCTGGCATAATTGGTTACTAGGTGACAGACATGTTTTAAAAAGGTAAACTTGCATATCATGATTACCTAAAGTTATTGGGAAAATTAACGAGCTTCTCACATATTACAAAAAATGTTCATCTTTCATAAAAAATGTTATAGTGTCATGTAATTTGCCTAAAATCTTGCACAGAAAAGTATTTTAATCCTGAGAATGTGTGTACACTCAGTATTATGGTAAAAAGCTTTGTTTTCCCTTCTTGTAGTACTGAAGATTAAACCCAGGGCTTTATACATGCTGGGCAAATACTACTGAATCCCCAACCCAAATCTTATCCTAGTAAAATGCTTTAGGAAGTTTTTAATTTCTTTTTTATTTGGGAAAAATTAATCTTTTCTTCCTTTGATTTCTTCTGAAGTTTTGGTAATTATGCATACATATGCTATATATGTGTGTGTATGTACATATATAGGATATATGTATTTATATTTAGGATATACACTTTCATGAAAAGGTTGGGAAGTTTAAAGAAATCTCTATATGTTGTGAACCTTTACAGTTTTTTTTCAATCATGGTCTATGAGGGAAGATAAAACCTATGATGTCACAACTGCAAATTGTAGAATGGCCATTGTACTCTTGTTCCAGAGAAACTTCAAGTTCTTAGATCGTTATTCTTAACAGAACAGTCAAAACACAGACATATCTATGACTCTGGCTAGCTTCTTGGACCTAGCTGGAGGTAAGCCTATACATGTGGATTTTCTTCTCAGTATTATAGATACAGAAGGCATAGATGCTAAAAATTCACGAACATCCAAAATGTAGATTCCACATGAAAGAACTTTAGATCAACCTGGTCCTAAGGTACAGGGATGAGCCCCAAGTGTGGTGACACTGATGGAGGCAGCCAGATCCAAAATTGCAGAATATAATTTATTGGTTGGCAACATACTGACAGAGGTGTGGTCATAGACAGAAGCAAGACCAATGGATCCCCTCAGGTTGTTTCGGAAGCAAATATTATATACTGGCCAGAACAAAATTGATTTCATCTAAGTCAAAATATACTTGGTTTATCTTGTGCTAATATCAGCCAGGAACATTTCTGGCACCAGGATCTGGTCATGAAGCTCTACATACTACTGCATCGTTATGTCTATAGATAGAAGGGAAAACTGACCAGGATCATTTAGAGGAAGGATTTTGGTGTGAGTCAAGATGGCTGAGTTCATGTCAGCTCATCAGTATTCCCACAGAGCTCTTTTCATGTACTAGTTGTGTCTAGAAGGGTTATCTTATACCTTTGGCTAACTGGCTATGCAATTAGCATAAAATATCCCAGCAATCTTCATGGATGCAATGACATCTGTCGTCACTAGCTTTGTGTGCCATCAAAGTAGCATAAACTCATGTAGAGAGCATTGACACTTGCTTCTGAGTGAGGTCAGTGTGACTTACCACCATTTTCTTCTCTGTGGAATTTAGTTTCCTAAATGTCTTAATTTTTGTACTGTTTTTACTGGCCTTTGGATTGTATCATTTAAGAATTGAGTTTTGGAAAATTCTCCAAACATTTACTTTCTGCATTCAGTTGGCCAGTCAACATACTTATCTGATAATCATTAGTGAGAAAACAAAAACCTTACTTTTGTGCCAGAATAATTCGGGAAACGCTAGTTAGTAATTAAATCGCAAGCATCAGAAGTTCTACAATCAGGCTTTGGTTGGCCTCAAGATGGCTGGAAACGGTTAGAGGTTGTTAGAGTCTGTTTATAGTATACTGGGAAACTTACTCACTGCTTCATTCTACCACCTACCATTGGGGCTCTGCTGGCATGAGGGTATTCTAACCTTATACCCACGGCCTCTGGAGGGAAGGTGGTGGAGAAGGTGCCCCCAGAACAATAGTTTTAGATATAGGGTATTAGAGAATTTTTAAAGAAACACATATGTGGCTTTATGTCATCATCTCCTGGGGTTTCCTCAGCCACCTGGGCTCCCCTTTGATTTGGTTTGCTTAACTAATGGAATTTTAAGATTCGGCCACGCCCTGTGGTCCCTCTGACCAATCAGAACCCACACTCTGAGAGCTTAGCCCAGGGACGCAGTTTACTTGGAGGGCAGAAGGAAAACTGGACCTCAGCCAGGATCTGGTGTGCAGGTTAGGTATGGATTTATGATTTGTGATTCTGTCCTCTGAGGTCACTAGCCTGAGGCCACCAGTTTCCTCCTTTTATCTATTTATTTTTACGTAAAAATTATCTTTAAGAAGTTATATAAAGGAGTTGCCATTTAACAAAGCAGTTTATGAATTACAGTGTACCTTGGTCAGTGCTAGCCCTTTCCCTCCCGGATTCACTCCTTCCCTCTTCTTAATTTTGTTAGGATATGCACTTGTTTTTTTACTGCATTTAAATTGGTCATAACTTCTAAGAAGGTCATTCGGAACCCACGTTAAGGAATTATACATTTAATCCATCCCATCTCTAGGTGGGTCTCCTGAGCCCAGAGAATCATTACCTGGGCCACTGGGCAGTGAATAAGCTGCTATCAAGACCACTGGTTCCTGGATCACAGGCTGGGAATTAGAGAAATAGGTCCAGGTGTGGTCTGAGTGAGGATTCAGGCCCCATGCCTACTTCTTCTTGAGGATTATAGATCTAATCCCCCTCAAATCTTCACCATGGGCAGGGTACTGGTGGCTCATGGCTATAATCCTAGCCACTCTGGAGGCTGAGATCTGAGGATAGAGGTTCAAAGCCAGCCAGGGCAGAAAAGTCCCTGTGAGACACTTATCTCCAATTAACCCCTCAAATACTGGAAGTGGCACTGTGGCTCAAGTGGTTGAGTGCTAGCCTGGAAAACAAAGAGGCTCAGGGGCAATCTCCAGGCCCTATGTTCAAGCCCTACAGCCACCACAAACAAACAAATTAACAACAAACCTTAACCTTGGAGCAAATTCTTCTGCTTTGTATACCTGGTGAAAAGCATGAATTAAACCCTGTTTTTCTTTTAGAAAAAATTAATAACGGGCTGGGGATATGGCCTACTTGCAAGAATGCTTGCCTCGTATACATGAGGCTCTAGGTTCGATTCCCCAGCACCACACATACAGAAAATGGCCAGAAGTGGCACTGTGGCTCAAGTGGCAGAGTGCTAGCCTTGAGCAAAAAAAAAAAAAAAAAAAGCCAGGGACAGTGCTCAGGCCCTGAGTCCATGCCCCAGGACTGGCCAAAAAAAAGTAAAGGAAAAAAAAAACAACAATTCAAAATCATTTTAATGTATGCTGAGAAAGGGAAGATAATCTATATGTCTAACTACTTCAAGGTAAGAAAGAAACACTGAATAATAGTTGCACTATTCTGGGGATGAATTTGGGCGCTACTGTTTTGTCTTTTAGTACCTAGTGAATGAAATTAAGTGTAGTGGCTAAGCAGGGAGTAAAATGTATTCGCTATCTTTTCTTTACCATGGACTAATGATATTTGACAATTTTCCAATTTGTGCACTGTAATACCTTTAGTCTTTTAAGTAGATGTTGATGGGAAACATGGTTTAAGAGATTTTGTGTGTTTTTGCTTTGTAGTTATCTGTGTATGTATCTCTCTCTATATATATATGTATCTAAACCTAGATACATATATATCTATGAACACCTATGCTTACATGTAAATATAATGTACCTCCTACAGCTTAGCTTTATAAATTTGTGGAGACCATTAGTCATCATTTTGAAATACATTGAGTAAAATATCACTGTAGTAAACATGATGACCATGGCATAACGTGTACGTTCATGTTTCTGTGAGGTCAGAAGCATTGCTCACATTCTTACTAGAGACTCGTTCAGTAATTTTCCTTTGAAAGAAAGGATTTGCCTTTCAAACTTAATATTATGAAGTTGTTATGGAATGCCCTACCTAACAGAGAAAGACTGAAGCCTATTTTAGAAACAAATCAGAATTGTCTTCTCTAGTTTCAGTTGTTTACTTATCCTCATTGATACTATTTGAAGATGAGACAAACAAGGACCTTTGGATGCTTCGGTAATGCATATGAACCTCTTCCAACATTAAGCATGGCCACATAGCTATTCTCATAGGATCTTACTGTGTAGGGATCTTGTAACCAGCAAATGAATCTTGCTTAATTATATATCTATATACTTAGCTATAGATACAACCCGCCGCCCCCCCCCCCCCCCCACTCATCTTTGACTATGCTTGTTCTTGACCCTCAGGAAGTTTTTGACCTAAAGTCTGAAGGACAGGCAACTGTCATTCAGCAGCTGGAACGTACTATTGAAGATCTGCGGACCAAGATAGCTGAACTAGAGAAGCAGTACCCTGTGCCAGATATGGAGGTGGCCAATAGCCATCAAGGGGTTGAGAATGGCATCACCCCTTCAGATACTGTCTGTCTGGAAGCTCCCAAATTAGATGGGAAGGATTTGCGGCATCCGAGAGTTTTAGAGGCAAAATCAATACAGACTTCTCCAACAGAAGAAGGTGGGGGACTGACTCTGCCACTTGGCAATGAACTGCGTGGTCTTCCATGTACACCTGGGGCTGGAAATGGAGAGTCCCAGGCATCATCTTTACCTGCTGGACCTCAAACAAAATTCTGTTCAGAGATTTCTTTGCTTGTATCTCCAAGACGAATATCAGTGCAGTTTGACTCTCATCAGTCCATACCCATGGTATCACAGTTTCCACCATCAACATCGCACCCATGGACAAATGGTCAGAGTCAGCCTGAGTCACTGTTGTCCCACCCTCCTCTTCACTCTGTTTCTTCTTCCTTGGAAACCAGAAGTTCTATTCCACCTCCACCGCCTCTGCCTTCCATGGATTCCTCTAGTTCTATGCCTGGCTTGGGAGTGGCAATGACCACTCATCCCCCCACCTCAGATGGGACAATACCTGCTCTGCCCAGTACAGCAATCCCCCAACCGCCCCCTCTGCCGGGAACTGAAATGCTGCCACCTCCTCCTCCTCCTCTCTCAGGAACGGGAATACCTCCTCATCCTCTCCCAGGAATGTGCATACCCCCTCCCCCTCCTCCCCCTGGAGTAGGAATACCCCCTCCTCCTCCTCTCCCTGGAATGGAAGTACCTCCACCTCCCCCTCTCCCTAGACTAGGGATACCCCCTCCCCCTCCTCTCCCTGGAGTAGGGATACCCCCTCCCCCTCCTCTCCCTGGAGTAGGGATACCCCCTCCCCCTCCTCTTCCTAGAGTAGGAATACCTCCTCCTCCTCCTCTCCCTGGAATGGAAGTACCTCCTCCTCCCCCTCTCCCTAGCATGGGGATACCCCCTCCTCCCCCTCTCCCTGGAGTGGGAGTACCTCCCCCTCCCCCTCTCCCAGGAATGGGAATACCCCCTCCCCCTCCTCTCCCTGTAATGGGAATACCTCCTCCTCCTCCCCTCCCTGGAGTGGGAGTACCTCCACCTCCTCCTCTCCCAGGAATGGGAATACCCCCTCCCCCTGCTCTCCCAGGTGTGGGAGTACCCCCTCCCCCTCCTCTCCCTGGAGCTGCAGTTCCTCCACCTCCTCCTTTGCCAGGTATGGGGGTTCCACCTGTCCCCCCACCCCCTCCCCCTGGTACAGGAGTACCCCCACCCCCACCTCCTCCTCTGCTCCCTGGATCAGGACCTCCACTCTCCCCACAAGTCGGGAGTAGCACTTTATCAACACCACAAGTGTGTGGATTTCTTCTTCCTCCTTTGCCCACTGGCTTGTTTGGATTTGGGATGAGCCAGGACAGAGTGAGTAGGAAGCAGCCTATAGAGCCTTGTCGGCCAATGAAGCCTCTTTACTGGACAAGGATTCAGCTCCACAGTAAAAGGTAACAAAAATTAGCTCATCTTTTCACATCTTTTCATTGTAGCTTAAAAGTTTTGGGGAATGTACAATTCAATGTATTTTATGAATAGAACCATAAAACTTATCTGTCGATTTTTATTTAAGTGACTTAATGAAGCAATGTGTCATTTAAAATTACAAGCTTTTTTCCAGTGCTATCAAAGAAGCAAAACAAAACCTCTATGTATGTAGCAGGGTGTGGGATATACATAAATGCACCTATATATTAATAAGTCTCTAAGGATAGAGGGATCTATTTTTCTTAGTGTACATTCCACGGCTCTTCATGGCTGGACTTCACTGTTGCTCATACCTAAATCAAATTAAAACATTGTTTATATGCAAGATGAGTGAGGGCAGATAGGCAGAGACATTTGCAGAGTCATTACTTTCCATAGGAGACTCTCTTGGCTTTCACTATTTAAATTTCCATTTCTGGCAAACAGCTTAACCATGTAAATCAAATCTACATGGTAAATTAATACCTGAGCCTGGCATTAGCATCCTTTAAAAGGCTCAGACTTTCTTCTTGATTGTCTTGCTTATAGAAGTCTTGTTTTTTCCCTCTACCATGAGTAATATCTCAGTGCGCCCGCCCCCCTTTTTTTTTGCTTCTGAATCTAGCTACTCTGTTGGTGGATGTAAGAGGATTGTACTCTGAAGCCAGCTTACGTAAAAGTATAAGAGTCTGACTCAGAAACAGATTAAAATGAATACAGAGGTCTAGGCCCATGAGTTCTATTTCTAGTACCTGAAGAAAAAAGAAGAAAATAATAATTTGCTCTTTTTGGTGGTACTACACGAATCTATAGTCATTGAGATTCCACATAATTATGGGATGGGTGAAACAGAAGATACTATTTGCAAGTACATATATTTTTAGTCCAGGAATAATCTGCCTGGCTAATTAGTCAAGTTGGGATTGTGAGGTAGCATGTAGTCCTTCATAACCCATCCTAAGAAAGGTTTTCCCTTTATGGTTTTATGTAAAGACTTAATAACAGAATTCCTGGAAATCATTCCCAGGAAAATATTTCATTCTATATGGATGGTGTTTTAAATTTCCTTGTCAAGTTAATAAAATATTTTCCTTTACCTTTCTCCCCCTTCTTTCTCTCATTTAAATTCCTTCCCCTTTCTTCTCTTCCTCTTCCCTCCCCTCCATCTTCTCCCCTTCCCCTTCCCATTCATCCTGTTCATAGTTCTATTTGTACCATGACATTCAGCAGTTCTGTTTGATGTCTCTTTCAGTGTTCTTTCCTTTATTTTAGAGACTCTAGTCCTTCACTCATTTGGGAAAAAATTGAGGAGCCATCCATAGATTGTCATGAATTTGAAGAATTATTTTCTAAAACTGCTGTAAAGGAGAGAAAGAAACCCATTTCTGATACAATCTCAAAGACAAAGGCTAAACAAGTGAGTATTCTGTGCTCTCTGAATGTGGATGGGTATTCTGGCACAAGTGTGAACATTGATTAGACAAAAAGTTTTAAAGGGTGGGGATTCTTCCTGTGGAAATTGCCCAGGGAGCAAACCTTAGGATCTAGAACATGTTGTTAAGTAAAGCTAGTCCAAAGGAAACTACATGAAAAACTGTACCAAGTGATAAAGTCTGGACTCTTATTTATAATTTCATTTATACATTGCTTCCAAAATCTCAGGCATTGTTTCCCAGAATTTCTTTTCCATAAATACCTTTTTTTTTTGGCTCAATTTAAAGCCATCTTAGTGTTCATATAGATGGCAAAATGAGGAGAAACTGGTCAGGAAAAAAAATAAGGAAGAAATCTAATACTTGGTAACTTATGTTGTACTTGGTTAAACAAATAAATACAGAATAAATCTCTAGAAGAAGGAAAAAGTTCCAAACAACATTTTTAGTGGCTACATCTGCTGGATTTGACCATGAAATGTTGTGAATTTGTCAAGGACATCATTCAGGAAGGTGTTGTAAAACAACACAGTAATGAAGTCCATACTAGGAATTGTTATTCATGCACATCCATCACCCTGAGATGGGAAGAATCTATACTTCTTATCTTTTGCAGGGTAGTTGGAAGTACAATGAAGATAAGGAAATGGCAAGCCGCTCAGTCTTGGGAGAGAGAGAAAAATAGAAATAAAGCTTATTTCCCCAGAGTTCTGGACTAGTCTCCCTAAATGAATGTCAGCCAATGGGGTGCTTCCTTGATTTTTAGTCACTGGCCTGGAAGTTGTAACTAGGCACATAGACTAGATACTTAGAAGAAAAAAATCATTTGCTCTTTTTGGTGGTACTACACGAATCTATAGTCATTGAGATTCCACTGATACTTAGTTCAGACAGACTCCACCTAACAGTTGATACTAGAAAGGCCCACTATGAAGCAATAGATTTGTATGGGACAGCCAGACCCCTCTTAGTGAAAAGGCATTTCATTGACCTTAGAAGGATGTAAACCAAAATACGATGTGCTTGACTTTCCCAGAACTATTTATTTCTTGCATTACATTTGGAGGCTGGTGACCTTAGAGACATTACTTGCACATTATAGTCACTCAAGTATTTGTTTAATTAGTCTGACTGAAGGAAGGGGACTTTACAAATATCCATTACTATGCCCACAGTGATTCAAAACCACAGTCATTTATGTCATAATAGTAGTTCAAGGTGACACAAAGAATAAAGTAAGTGAGAAAAGCCTCCTTTTTTTTTCTGACAGAGATACATATTTAGGAAATCTGTTTCATGGTTGATTTGCATGTGGTGTTCTATGGCTGACTCCTGTTCTCTCTCTATGGAGCCCATTGGGGATGGGGAAGCTGTCCTCGGAAGGGGTGTGGCTGGACAGTGCAGAGGAGAGTCAGGCACCCATAACTGTCACTTGACACATGAGCACATGTAACATGGAAAGTATCTGCTCTAGGGACTGGAAAAAAACAAACCAGATACTTCTGCCTCTCATATTATTATTAGTTTTTTTTGCCAGTCCTGGGCCTTGGACTCAGGGCCTGAGCACTGTCCCTGGCTTCTTTTTGCTCAAGGCTAGCACTCTGCCACTTGAGCCACAACACCACTTCTGGCCATTTTCTGTATATGTGGTGCTGGGGAATTGAACCCAGAGCCTCATGTATACGAGGCAAGCACTCTTGCCACTAGGCCATATCCCCAGCCCTCATATTTTTTGCTTAGGGGATTGAGAGCAGGAAGATGGCCCACATGTTGCTTTAGACTGTAGGACTTTCTGTTGTATTTGACATTATAGTCTGTTCATATGTTAGCTGATGGAAGTGTGAATGATCTCTCATGACAACTTCAAATTAAACTCGTTTGCGTGAGCTGAAATCTTTGCATGTAAACAGAGTGTCTGTCTTGCATATCACCTCTGCACATCCATCGAGTCACTCTATCATTTAGATGTTTCATAAACTGTAGGTGAGGAACGACCAATATGGAAATTTGCACTTGCTGATGTTGATACTTCTGTAGCCCTGCAGCTTCAAACAACAGTCATGAAAATCCATCCATCATAGCTCCTGATAAGCATGGCTAGCAACAGCTTGACTTTAGACTTGGTACTGAGTTCTATATTTCAGGTCTATTTTTGGAGGGATAAAAGTATCTTGTTTTTTTCTGAATGTCAGAGAAAAGTGTGCTATGAAGTGTTATATCACAGAAAAAGTCTAATATTATTTAAGTTCATCATATTTGGAAGAAAAATCTCCCATCTCATTTTCTTGTAACATTTAGAACATTTGTGTAAGGAAAGTATATTTTCAGGATGCGTACAAATAATTCCCTTTTTATGGGAAATGTATACTAGTTGTATGTGCAGACATGTCAGTACTTTATGATTAATTTCTAGGAAAATTAGTAGTCTTTGATGTTGTGGAGTATGTTTATGGGGATATTTCAAGCACTTCTTATATACAATGGAAGCTGGAAGTTGAATTTTTCTTTAAATATTTAAAAATAGCCAAATCATTGTCCTGTGATCTGTCTTGCAAATATGATGGTGGACAAATGCACGAGTATTCACCAAGATGCCTGGCCTATTTCTTCTATCACAGCTGAGATAGTGTCAGTGAGGTAGTATGCACTTCTTCAAGATGATCACGCTGGCCTATGGCATAAGGAGGAAGAAGGTTTTCCTCTGGAAGTCCATAGCAGTAGTAATGATGACAGTCTTGTACTTCTAAACTCCTTTTCCTCCAAGGAACCATAGTTAACGTACTTTACAGTTTTCTCATGGAATATATTTGAGTTCATTTTGTAATGGTTTTACTTATTTTCCTTACTCTGAAATAATGCACATAGGGATCAGCTAAGAATATATAGGATAATTTATCAGACCAGAGTTAAGCATATATAGTTGTTCATAATCAAATGAATGTAACTCTTTTACGTTAGGATTATTTATATATCTGGTAACTTAAAACAACAACCCTGTCTCTTAAGCAACAAAAGGACAATATCAAATGGAACTTATGGTCCCTATCCATCAACACACATTCACACATGCCCATTTTTAGGGATGTTCTAGAGATAGCAAACATTAAATTCACTGTCTTCTCTATTACTGTGGTAAACAGTGATTATTAATTTAATAATGATTCTAAGTCATCTCAACATTTTCATGAGAAGATAGATTAACTTAATTCACCGCAAAGTATGATCAGGTCAAGGTGAGAATTTCATGTGGAATCACTTTAGTAACAGTGATTGTCTGCAGTAGAAGTTTCTGGTTAGTCCAGTGAAATCATGAGGAAATATGTTTTGGTAAACATGGTATAGGAGCAACCGTGCAAACCAGAGTGATAATGTGCCAGTTGTATGCCACATGCCAGTTATTGGTAGCACTGTGCTTTTTCTTACTCTTGTGGGCCTCACTGAGTCAAGCACAACGGTCTCCCATTTGCAGTACAGAGCTATGCAACATTAGGAAGGTTAGTTACATGGTGCTTCCTTGCTGGGGATGGCTGATTTGGATTCAAACTCCACCATCTTTCTCTCCCTTCACAAAACAGTTGGGTTTCATTTTTTTTATTAGCATCATTTCATTGTACAAACAAGTTTTATTTGATATGTCCATATGTGCACAATGTACCATGATCAGACTAATTCCCTCTATAACTCTTTTCTCATTCTGTTTTGCAGATCAATCTCCATAAGCTTCATTGTTCCATTTTCACACCTGAACAAAGTATTTTTACTACAATCACTCTTTTACCCTCTTTGTTCCCTTTCTCATTTTTCAATAGTACCTGGGCCTCAGAAAGCCTGTTTTATATCATGTCATTTATGTATTTTTTTAGGGCATGTGTTAATTATTCAAAGAGGCTTCACCATGTTATTTAAGAATATATTTTATTAATTTTTATTATCCTTAAGTAATTTTACAGAGGGGTTTCAATTCAACATGTTAGTTTATGAGAGTAATGTCACCCCATCCATCATTCTGTACCATCTTTCTCAACTCCACATGTCCCTATATTGTACTTTAGCATGATTGAACCATTCACATTCCTTCTTTTTCTCAATTCTGACTGCCTTCCATTATTGAGTGGCTTTCAGTGAGTTTTGCTATGCCATATTCTTACAGAGATAATTTTCTCAAGCAAGCCCACAATTAAAAGCATAATTACATACATGCACATAAATGTCTATTATCCTGCATGTATTTATGTGTATTAAATCCCAGGCTTCCTGCTCTAGCCTCTGTGCCTTTTTCTATTGAACCATAAATTACTATTTTTAAACACAAAAACCAGAATATATACTTTAAAAGAATTACTTTGTATTGTTTCCATATGTGCTTGGTGTCACACTTATTGCAAATGTAGATACAGTAGTTTGAAAAACTTATTTTGTTATTCTAGCAGATTTTGACAAGTACATGAGTTATGAGGCCACCAGTATTTTCCCAGTAAAGTAAAAGTTAATTGGAGTTATATGAGCTCTAGGCAGATAGGCTCCAGGAAAGCACTAGAGTTACTTGCTTGAAGCATATGAATAGTGAACAGAGGCAGGCAGAAACTGTGGTTCAACTTCACCAAATGTCAAGTGATGATATTTTTTATTCCCTAATACCCCCAATAGAATACTTTCTATAAAATATGTCCAAACAAATAATGTGCTGATAAGGTCTGTAAGGAACATGCTACCATACTGTCCATTTACCCACAGAATTAATAAGAATGGAGAATCCATATCTGCATAGTTAAAAAATATACAACTGGCATTTATGCAATCATTTAATTTAATGAATCTCATCACTTAAATTTTCTGTTTAACAGAGTAAAATGCACTGCCCAGAGATGGGTAGGAAAATTGTGTGTGTGTGTGTATGTGTGTTTGCATTTGCATGTGCACTAGTCCTAGGTCTTGAACTTAGGGCCTGGGTGTTGTCCTTGAACTTCTTTTGCTCTCTATCACTCTACCACTAGTTCATTAGAAATAAGAATCTCATAAACTTTCCTGTCTGGTCTGGATTCAACTGTGATCCTTAGGTCTTCTTCTCCTGAGTAGCTAGGATCACAGGCTTGAGTGACTAGCACCCAGTCACTGTCCCTGGCTTCCTTTTGCTCAAGACTAGCACTTTACCACTTGAGCCAGAGTGCCACTTCTGGCTTTTTCTATATATGTGGTGCTGAGGAATCAAACCCAGGGCTTCATGTGTATGTGAGGCAAGCACTCTACCACTAGGCCATATTCCCAGCCCTGTAATCTACATTATTTAAGAGGCTGGGATTGGGAGGACCATGGTTAGAGGCCTTTCATAGTAAGGAAAGCTGGAAAAACTCAGTGGAGAGCTGGGTGTTCATCTGCTATTAGTTAAAATGGGAAGCCTGATGTTGGTAGACTGAATAGACATATGACTAGACACAAAGAGAAGCACTATGACATCAAATAAAAGCAACATTAGCACCAGAGGCACAGTTCAGTGATAAGAGGGCGTGCCAAGCAAGTGACAAGCCTAGGTTACAAAATCTCAGTACCGAACCCCCACAAAAAGACCACAAAGACAAAACCAAAATGGCTACTTCTCAGATTTTGTTTAGATATTTATTGCATATATGTATTTTTCAGTTTTAACTGATTTCCGTACTGCAACAGTAAGTTAAATGATAATCTGAGCAGTAGACGCCTAATTGTTTTACATTGCTGTTTAAGTTAGGTTTTTGTACTAATAATGACCTCTTGATTTATAATTGGCAGAGGTAGCTTTTATTTGATTTAGACATTTACTTTTTTTTACTGAAGACAAAATAGTGTCTGAAGCAGCAAATATAATACAGGTTTCCTCTGGGGATCCATAATAATATTTGGCATTTTGTAGCTTTGAACATCTACTTTCAATAGAATGCATTTGAACTGTGAGCCTTAGAAATGTGTTTACATAGAAAACCACATCAGAATTACAGAACTATCATTAGACAAACGTAAGTTATTGAATTTGGATTTGATCTAAATGCTGAAAAGTTGTTATTATTGTTCTGGTCCTGAGCTTGGGGCTGGAACACTGTCCCTGAGCTTTCTGTGATTGTTAAGGCTAGTTAGTGTTGAGCCACTGGAGCACTCTCGCTGAGCTTTTTGTTGTTGTTAAGGCTAGGGTTTTACCATATGAGCCATAGCTCTGCTTCTGGCTTTTTGGTAATTAATTGGAGATCCAAGTCTTTTATACTTTCTTGCCTAGGCTAGCTGTAAGCAAACAACCTCAGATTTCAGCATCCTGAGTAGCTAGGATCCCAGAAGCCACTGGCACCCAGTGGATTTATTATTTTTTAAAGATCATTTCTATACCTGTGCCTCATACCCAATAATTTCAAAGAAAATAACTCAATAATAACCTCTAGGTTTAATTTTGTTTCAGCTGAAAAATTTTTGTTCATATCAGTAAATGACTAATAAACAAATCAAAGAGGCATAATAAAAAAGAATCATAATTGAATGATATTGGACCTTGTTGGATTTTGCATTAGAGAAATATTTAGTAAATTATACATTATAATTGTGTAAAATTTAATCATAGTTCTGAACATAACTATTTTGGCTTTTACATTAGTTATACACGTAATGATATTAAGACAATTAGGGACTAGACATATAAGAAAGAGTATTGGATTTTAATGGAAATCCTAATGGATATTTTGATTGCATATCTTCTGTTTGTCCAGATTCTCAAGAACTGAAGAAAAATATAGACTAAATGATTAATACCAGGCTCTTGGACCAGATTATTGCAGAGTGTTTTTTCAACACCACCAGAATCAAGCCAGATTCAAGCACAACAACCATTAAAGAAAACCTTGGGAGATTGTGTGTGTGTGTGTGTGTGTGTGTGTGTGTGTGTGTGTGTGTGAAAGAGAGAGACAGACAGACAGAGAGATAGAAAAAGAGAGTAAGAAACACATTTCAAAATGAATGCCAAAGCTCCACTTTCACTGTTGCACTGTTGCATTTTTAACAAAATGTGATGTCTGCAGAGTTTACCCATTCCAGCAGGGAGTATGGCAGAGAAATTAAGTGAATAGATCAGAGAGGCCATGGAGGTTCTTTGGAGTACTAATTTATTTCAGCCAAAGGGAGACAGTCACTTCAAGTGAATATACTGGTACTTCTCTTCAGATTCAATGCTGTATACTTGAGATGGCAAGTACTGTAGGTGGTCAGGAGTTGAAGCCAGTGTGTGGACTGAGTAGGAGTATACCAGGTGGAGGAGATAAAACTTCAAGTGAGCCTTAAAAAAGCTATTTGTTTAGATAGGAAGAAAGGATTAAGGGATTATTTTTGAGACTAAAACATGGAGTGAAGCTTTCTTTGAAGCTTATTGTAAACCTCAGTAAAACAATCAACATGGTATCAAGCTTCTCCTTTGTGCTCCTGCCTTAGACTTAAGGAATGTGATTGTTGCTGATTCTATTCATTTCCCATAGCTAAATGTATTTTCTTCCCATCCTTTTATCCTCGAGGATTTCTTCTTAGAAATAAATATAAGAAACAGTATGTGTGTCTGTTTACCATGGATAGCAAAAAGACTGTAGATAATTCAGGAGTAAAGGAGCGGATTTGATTCCTTGTTTGACTCAACATTGTTATGATTATGATAACTCCTACTTTTGTCCTTAAAATGGGGGGCAGTTGTCTTGTGGTTATGCACATCCTACATCAATGGGACCAAAGCTGAAAACGTCTCTTTTTTATTACTTTTTGTCAGTCATGGGGCTTGAACTCAGTCATGGGGCTGTCCCTAAGCTTTTTTGATCAAGGCTACTACTTAAGCCATAGATCCACTTCAGGTTTTCTGGTGGTTAATTGGAGATAATACTTGTTTCACAAACTTTTCCTGCCTGGGCTGGCTTGAAACCACGATACTCAGATCTCAGCCTCCTGAGTAGTTAGGATTAGAGGCATGAGCCACCAGTGCCTGGCTGTCCCTTATTATTTTAGAAAACAAGTTTAAAGTTTATCTGAATTATATTAAGCAAAGTAAGCCAGACCCAAAGAAACATAAGTCATATGGTTTCCCTCATTTGTGATAACTGGAGTGTGTCTATAAATATATAAGTAAACAAACACACTGGATGGTAAAAAGAAAAAAATAGTACACCAGGACATGAGAAATTATACATATCTATAGACATTCACACAGTCAGACCAAAGGGGGATATTCTTAGGAGAGTAACAAAAAGGTACAATAGCTATATGCAACTCATATATAAAATAATATTTATGGGTATGACCTCCAGGAAATGGAAATAAGAGATTTTTATTTCTTTATTGCTGTTTTGTTTGGTTTTCCTCTGTCTTTGGGAGGGTAAAGATGGCACAGAAATGGTGGGACAAAGAGTGAACAAAAGCAACAGTGGTACTCACTACACATTTTTGAAAATGAGCTATATAACTTGTGGGTGGGGACAGGAGGGAAAAAATGGGGAGAAAGAAAGGGTGACATTGTGCAAAAAGAAATATACTCTTTATCTGACTTGTATAACTATAACCCCTCTGTACATCACCTCTACAATTATTACAATGACAATAACAATAGATAAATAAAAAAGCAAAACAAAACAAAAAGCAAAGGAAGATAATTTCAGTAGAATTGAAAAGAGTAGTTTTTGAAATTTCATAGTTGTGAATATAAGTATGCTCCATTAACTTTCAAACTTTTATATATATAAATACCCCCCCAACATTTATCTGAAGTATTTAATAGTATTTGAGTTCTGTAGGTAGATAATATGGGGTCTTTAGTAGGATCTTGCCCCTAAAAAGAAGAATTTCACAGGTAAAAATTATACGAAAAGTTTATGTAAAGTTTCTGAGGATTTTTCTACTAGCGTACAGGATATGAGGAAGCAATTTTTCCAGCAAGTTTGTTAAAACTGAGTAAGAAATATGAGAGTCTGTGACATTTGAACCTAATCTTGTTCTACTGTTGTGTCTCTGAGATCTGCTCTCCTCTTTGCTGCACCTGTGTCTTTGGCCCTTGCTTCACTCTGTGGAAGGCAGGAAAGTGACGTTTCTACTTACTTCCATCCCCTGTTGCAGAACCTGTAGTCCAGACCTGAATAAACAACCAGAGTAACAAGTGGCCAAGTGGCCCTTCTGCAAGCCACGCTACTCATTCATGGATAATTATATTAAAATATTGATAAATTTCCTCTCTTCCATAGTTAATTACAAGCTTCTAAGTAGTTCAAAAGAGATTCATTGACCAATAATGATCACTATGGATTACTAAGTAGCTACACTGAAGAAAATCGTTATGGAAAATGTGAATAGGACTGTTTGATTGCACCATGAGTCTGAAATAGCCTTTACTGAGTAAAGCAATAATAAAAACCAAGCTATGATGGTGAAGAGGAAATGAGCAGCTTGAAATGTTATTCTATATTTGAAAAGTTCAGTGTTTCACAAAAAAAATGTTACATATGAACATTCATTAAATCATGAGCTATACATAGGAAAACAGCAGGCAGTAGAAGCATTTGGTGAAGGGGCCAAGATATTGGACATAGTAACATTTTTAAAGCACATATTCTAAAAAGTACCTTTAGATCACTTAAGGAAATAATTTTCTAGAAATAAAACAAGACATGTTTATATTTTTTCATCAAATAGAGAATATTAACAAGATCAAAATTATAAAGCAATTGTTGAGTAATAGGACCCAAAATAAAATGTGAAAAGCAAAAGAAAACAATAGGGGAGAGGGGAGGAAAAAAACAAAACAATAGATTGTTTAACAATAAGAATGGAAATAAAAATCTTTCTAGAATCAAATGAGAATAAAACTATGAATTAGTAAAACCTTTGGGGTACAATGAAGATTATACCAAGAAGAAAATTGATAACTATGAGTACTTACATTAAGTAAAATAGAGATGACACAAATAAGTAACCAAATTACCTCAAGGCCTTAGATAAATAAGAAGCCAAGCCTGAAATTGGTAAACAGAAAAATAATAAAGATCGGGGCAGAAATTGTACAAATAGAGTCAAAAAAGACATGAAAGAGAGTATAAGCTAAGGGTATTGGATTAAGGGAATTTAAGAGCTCTGTTTTTTTCAGACCTTAAACATCTCTCTATTTTAAGACATAAGAGTGTTCATTTTTTCTAGGCATGAAGATTTTATAATGTAGAAAGAAAGAATCTGATGTTCTTTAAGTTTGTCAAGTTAAAAAGTTTGATATACAGAACAAAGAAACCATACACAGGGAACAGATTCAGAAAGGTGAAAGTATCCAATTATAATTGAGAAAGAGAGAACACCAAAATAGTGAGACAATGGGTAAAAGACAAACCAATACAACAATAATACTTACAAGACAATATGGTGTAAACTAAATGTACAACTCTGGGTAGGGGGAGGGAATTGGGAAGGAGGGAAGGTGCTAGAAAAATGAGGGAGGAGCAAACCAGTTTGACAAGAAATATACTCACTACCAAGGTAACTAATCCCTCTGTACATCACCCTGACAATAAAACTTAAAAAAAAAAAAAGAAAAAGGCAAAAAATAATATAATGAATAAATAAAGAGTGCTTATTTGGAAAGATGAATAAGATTTATAAACATTAGTCAAACTAACCAAAATAAAGAAGATGACCCAAATTAGGAAAATTAAAGATGGGAAAAGCCTGTCACAAAAAATACCAATGATATGTAGAGAATCATTAGGTAACACTTTGAAAACTTACACTGCAGCAAGGTAGAAAACCTGGAATAAATGAATAAATTTCTAGATGTATATGATCTATCAAAATTGAATTAAGAACATGTATAACACTTAAATAAATCTATAGCAAGTAATGAAGCTGAGGCAGTAATAACTTTTTCCAACCCAAATCCTAGAACTGGATGAATTTATTGCTGAATTCGGGCAGACTGTAAATGAAGAACTAGCACCAACTGTCAACATATGAGTCCATAAAATAGAAAGAGAAGGAACACAGCTTCCTTAACAAATGCCTCTGGGAAAACTGGATATATACATGTAGAAGACTGAAAGTAGATCACTATCTTAACATGTACAAAATTAATTAAAAATGAATCAAAGATATTTATGTAAGGCTCAAAATTTCAAAACTATTATAGCAAACTTAGAGAAAATACTTCAATATATAGGCATAGGTGACAACATTCTGAATTAAGATTTTAAGTCAGGTACTAGTGGCTGATGGTTGTAATCCTAACTACTCAGGAAGCTGAGATCTAAGGATCGAGATTTAAAGCCAGCCTGGGGAAAGAAAATCCTGTATCTCCAATTAACCACCAGAAAACCAGAAGTGGCCCTGTGGCTCAATGTTTTAGAGCACTAGCTTTGAGCAGAACTCAGGGACAGAGCCCAGGCCCCTAGTTCAAGTTCTACAAAAAAAAAAAAAAAAAAAAAAAAAAACTTCAGTTATTTGCACAAAAGCAATAATTGACAAATGGGATTGCATCCAGCTAAAAAGCTTCTTCACAGCAAGGGACACAGTCATGTGAATGAAGATACAGCTGATAGAGCTGATAGAATGGGAGAATATTTTTTTTTCTAATTACCCGTCAGATAAAAGACTAATATCTAGAATGTATAGACAGCTAAAAAGCAAAATACTAAAGAATTAAATCCAATTAATAAATGGGGAAATTAATTGAATAGACAAATTTCTCAATAATTACAAATGGTCAGTAAATTCATGAAGGAATGTTCCATGCCCTTAGCTATGAAGGAAATTTAAACCAAAATGAAACTGAGTATCTTACCCAGTCAGAATAGCAGTCATTAATTATATTAACACAAGTATACATGAGAATGTAGGAAAAAGGAATCCTCATACACTGTTTCTGGGAATGTCAGTAGTGTAACCAGTATATAATTCAGTATGGTGGTTCCTCTACAAAATAAAAACAGAACTACTACCCTATTATCCTTCTGAACATTCTCCTCATAATGTATTCAATGTACTGTAAGTCAAAGTACAATTCAGACATTGGAACATACATTTATAGCAGCACTATTCACAGTAGCCAAACAATGGGAATTGTGGGTGCCATCAAGTTAATTGATAAGGAAAATGTATGTGTGTATATAATACTGTAATATTAAATACTTAATAGCTAATAATTTATAATATTAAATAATTCAGTGCTATCACTGCATATTACTAAAATTATGTCCTTTTCAGAGAAAAGTCATTATATTAAGCCAAATAAACCAGAGTGTGCAAGACAAATAATCCATATTCTCTCTTATTTGCAGAATGTAGACTTTAAAAACCAGTGACAAGAAAGTAAAACAGGCCCTGCTTAGGAAGAAAGTAGAATGGTCATTAATAGTACTTTATACATGTAAGAAAGTAGAATAATGGACCTGTTAAAATTGGTTTTAAAATGGGGGTGGTGGGATAAACCAGAGTAATGAAGGAGTGGCCTGGTTTTACAAAAAAAATGTTGATACCTATATGGAATATAATAATAAAACCTCTGTGTGCAATGAATATAAACTAATAAAAATGACAATTTGTGGTGACAGAAGAAACATTCAGCAGACTTGATATATCTGTTTAAGTTAAGAACAGAGAATAAAGACTAATAAAACAACATCCTCATAAACTGTGGGATGCATTCCCAATATTTACAAAATTGGCAGGGAAAATATGTAAAGCCAAATAAATGATTGAAAACTTCCTTTAAATAAACATTAGCATATTCAAGAAGTTCAATGGAGTTAATGTAGATAAACCTATATTTCCATATCGTAATGCATCATGGTCAAATTATGGAAAAGCTAAGATTAAAAATAAAACCTTAAAGCAGTAGGAAGAGTTTATCATAGAACAAAAACAAAAACAAAATATGCAAATAATAATAATAATAATAATAATAGCAATAAAATAACAATAACAGCACACTGTTACCCCACTAACTGCTGGCTTGAAAGACTGAAAATGCTAAAAGTTAAAGCAATCAGCAAATCTGATATGTAGGAAAACAATTTGAAATATAGAGACAAAGGCATTTCTAAATAATAAATGAGTGATTTTGTCACTAACAGATCAAAGAAGGGGCATGGTTATGTCCTTAGAAAGGACTGCTAATAATAACATGAATCATAAAGTAAAACAACAATTACATAGAAAAGTATTTACAGAAAAAAAAACAGTGGCTGGTTTCTATGTATAAGATATTAATTTACTGGCACTGGGATTTGAATTCAGGGCTTTGTTTAGCTGGGTTTTTTTTGTTTGTTTGTTTGTTTTACCATTTGGGCTATGCTTTCATCCCTGCTTTTTGCTATTTATTTTGGAAATAGGGTCTTGCTGACTTTTCTGCCCATCCTAATTCAAACTGTGATCCTCTGAATCTCAGCCTCTTGAGTACCTAAGTAACACATTAGTGCCCAGAAAAAAATGTTCTAGTTTTAAAACTGTAAGCTTTTAAAATCCAGGCAATGCAACATACTGTATTTCTAAGAAAAATGAATGCAGTTCTCTTCACTCTGCTTAAGATATCAAGTTGACGAATAATCTTTATTTGTTTTTCTGTATCCCATCTTATAATCAGCATTTCATATAGAGTAGTCAGTCTTGCCTTGTGAAATTCTAGAGATGATGTGTGACTATGACTCATACTAAATGGTAATATGTTGTTCGACGTTAGTTTTCCCTCTAGTTTTCTTTACCTAACTTAGTACATCAAGTTGACCATTCCTAGGATTCTGTCATAGTCCCACAGATTTTACTGTTCTGCTTTAGTAACCCCTATACCATTCCTTCCTCACCATAGCCTGCTGTTCATTTTCTCTGCTGGACCACTCAGAATTATATGAAATTTGTCATTATCACATTCTCTTCCTTGTCTTACTGTGGCTGTGAGGTTTGACTCATGTATTTATTTCATTTTCATTTTTTTCTCATGTTCACTCGCATCAGTATTGTCTTTTTAAAGGTAAACTGTTGCAAATTTTATTTCTTTATGTGTTCCTCACACTTAAAATTCACTCTTAATTTTAACAAGTGTTTAGTCAGGTCAAGTTAGCAGAAAACTACTGTGTATGTGTCTATTTTCCTTTAGGATTTCCTGCTCTACAAATATGTAACAGGTCTCTTGTTAAAAATATGTTGATTTTGTTTTTACATCCAATTCCACAAAAGTCATTTGGAGAGAGTGACATTGTTGTGAAGACTCATACTAAGATTCAAAGCATATTTGGCATTTAAAAAATATGTCACTTACAGTATTGTAAAAACTCAACTAATATGTCAATATGTCCTCACTTTGGTTTTGCCTTAGAAGGTAACAGAAGCAAATCCCAAACACTGCACACTGAGCTCCTTTCCTACTCTAAATCCTATGGGCCAGGATCTACAGATCTAGTGATCTACAAACTATGAAATTAGTTTGTTACATCTATAATTATGTTAATTCTGTAATTATATTAAGCTATGTGGTATGCTTAAGTTAGCTTCTTATACGAACAAAAGATGTGGATAGAATTCCATCAGGTTGTGGATTCATTTTTGTTTTGAACCTTTTTACTAATACTGTCATCTAAATTCTTAGAGACTGGTGATATTTAGTTCATTCTTTTTTACCCATTCCAGTCAGACTTTCCTTCAACCCTTGACATCAGGTGTTTTTTTAGAGGGATGAAACGGGGAAAAGGCAAAGAAGGAAATGAATAAATTATTGAATATTTTTGCATTAACAACCTCCTCAGGTGACACTCATCCCCCTACCCTCGCCATGATTCTCACCTTCTTCCCGATGACCCCTGAAAAGAGGAGAAAAAGGTGAGAAGGGCCAAGGAAGTGTTACACACTGGGCAGAACTTCTGTTGGAGAAGATATCAAGGGTGTAGAGATCTTCAGAAAAGGGAAAACCCAGTGTAGAAGAAAGGGAGAGAGGCCCTGGAAGGGTGAGTGCACCTGAGCATTGTGTGTGAAGATGCTGACTTGCTTCTCTAAGTCTAAAGCCACACTGAGTTGCATGTCTGTTTCATTTCTGCAAACAACACATATATTCCTGCTTGCCATTCTTGTAATTAGTCACATGACTTTTGCCTTAGAAGATGCATAAAATACTCCTGTATTCACACACACACACACACACACACACACGAAATAAGATGTGTGCATATCTATTCTTCACATACTGGTTATAATTAGAAAAGCATGTTGAATTTAATGAGGATGACTTCTTGTATTTCCAGTTGTCCTTATGAGGAAACTTGGTGTTATTCTGCAGTGTAGAAACTTGATCCTGATCTTATTTTTCAGTCCTGTTTCGAGCAAGCAAGTTGCACATACTTAAACTATTTTCTTTTATACTTCTAGCTTGCTTTTGGGTTTCTGTTCAAAAGCAGTGTTAAAAAAAGGAAACAAAAGAAACTTGAAATATTAGAATATATCAAGAATGCCTCTTTCCTGACCCTGAATATCCTCAAACACATGTAGAGGAAGAGTGTTTAGACAGCATTTTCATGTCACTGTAAGAGAAGCATAGCTAGGCAAAAGTATCAACCTGGCATGAAGTTAAAATTGCCATGGTACATTTGTCTGTGTCTGTGTCTGTCTGTCTGTCTGTCTGTCTGTCTGTCTGTCTCTCTCTCTTCTTTCTTTACATCAGATTTTGATTTGTTAATTTTGCAATTATGTATCTGTGAAGGACCTCCATTTTAATTTAACTTGCCCTGTTTCCAGATAGTATAATTCAACTAATACGTTGAAGCTAAGGATCAGCCTCTACATTCCTTTTCTTATCCCAGTGTGAAACTTGTCTTGGCAGAAAGAATCACACCCAGAAAGTCTTGTTTTCATTTATTAGTCACTCCTGATGATAAATGTTTTTTTCTTTTTTTAAAAATGACTATGTTAATATCTTAGATAATCCATGTCTACTATACACAGATAGATTATTTATGAGCTATTAAAATATGGTGTGCTTTTCCCACTTCTTATGGTACAGAATTTCACTTCTGAGCATGTACATATTTACTCCCACATTATCCACACTTATTCCTGTTGCCCCCTACCAGTAATTGCCTTCCTGTTTCTTAATAGTTTTTCTTCTACATTCAAGTTCTTGTCTAGCTTAATTTGCTTACTATTATAATTTCTAGTTCTAACCATTTTTCTTCATTTTACCTAATTATTATTTTTAATGACTGTGTAAAATTCCATTCTGCACATCTATCACATTTTAAAAAATCCTTTCATGTATTCATGAACAGCTAGGTTGCTTCTATAGCTTGGTGTTTATGAATAGTGCTGTCATAAACAGATATGCAGGTATGTCTACTGTCTTGTAAATTTGATTCCCCTGCCTAACAAACTTGAAGCCCTAATTTAAAATCCCCTGTGCCACCAAAAATAAGGATGAGGACCCTCCAGTCAAACTACTCAGTGCCATGTAGTGAATATATGTCACTGAGGCAGTCACTTAAATTATAATAGTACCTAAGTCATTGGGTTTTACAGTGACAACTGAAATGAATCAGAGAAAACTTTTTCTTGATTATACACTAAATATCTTCCCTTAATGCAAAGTTGCTGAAAAATAATAACAGCAAAAGAAGGAATGGTCTCAATGCCTTTTCACTTATCAATATTCTTTCTCGATTATATAATTTACTTGTGATGAATAACAGGTTTCTTTGGTAGAATACTGAAAAATAAAATGAAATTCTGATGTCTATATTTTGTAGATATTTGATACCCATTTTTTTCAATTTTCCTAAAAACAACATTTGTTGCTGGGGATATAGGCTGAGGCCTGGCACCTATGAAGCTGTTACTGACACATATTGTTATAGAGCCCAGGATAGGGAAGGAGACCATCATGGGACAAATGGAGCAAATGGAGGTAAAAACAGGAACCACACAGAGGGCCAAAAGAACTGGCAGCAATCCCACTACTTAGTTGAGCAATTTTTGCATCTAATCTGCCAAAATAAACAAAGATGTGTATGTTTGTGTGTGTGTGTGTGTGTGTGTGTGTGTGTGTGTGTGTGTGAGAGAGAGAGAGAGAGAGAGAGAGAGAGAAACATACATTCACTACATGGCACTGAGGTAGTTTGACTGGAGGGTCCTCATCCTTATTTTTGGTGGCACAGGGATTTTAAATTAGGGCTTCAAGTTTGTTAGGCAAGGGAATCAAATTTAGAAGACAGTAGATATACCTGTGTATCTGTTTATGACAACACTATTCCTAAAGAAAGACAGAGAAAGAGAGCGAGACTGAGAGAGAGAGAGAGAGAGAGAGAGAGAGAGAGAGAGAGACCCAGCTCTTTAAATTGAAGTCTAAAATGTTTATCAAGACCACCCAGTGAGGGGCTAGGAAAATGGCACAGTGGCAAGAGTACTTGCCTCATATACATGTAGCCCTGCGTTCGATTCCCCAGCACCACATATATACAAAAGGCCAGAAGTGGCGCTGTGGCTCGAATGGCAGAGCGCTAGCCTTGAAGCAAAAAGAACCCAGGGACAGTGCTCAGGCCCTGAGTCCAAGGCCCATGATTGGGAAAAAAAACAACAACAACAAGACCACCCAGTGAGAGAGTTCCAGGCTGTAGGAGGACCAAGAAGTTCTTGTAGGGAAACTTATTCCATTCTCTGGTAAATCTTGAGGTTGCTTGAGACTCAGAGAGAGGACAGGAAAAGCTGGGTTCTTTATGTCATGTCCAGAGGCCTAAGTTAAGGAGTAGGGAATTCTGCATCCTGTAGAGTGCTTCCTTTTCAAGGAACTTTTCTAGATTTTAATTCTGAGAGGTGTCCAATTTCATTCCAGTTATTACCAAACTGTGCTATTTTGTTTCCAAGGTTCTTCCTACACTCTGAAAGTAGAACTTGGTCTGATGTCAACAAGGTAGTATGTATGATAGTATCGCTCTTGGTCTGGGTGAGGGTCAAGATGCATTGTGTCCTATAAGGCATGAGAGTACTGTCTGATGCTTGTGTAGACCAACATCCTGCTGTACATCTTAATTCAAATCTGCACAAAAAAACTAACAAAACTACAGGCTTCCTGATACTGGGTGTTCCAAAGCAACTGATCATTTCTCCAAGTGCAAAATTCCATACTGGCATTCCTCCTTTCAAGTGTAGACTAGATAAGATTTAAGCTGTTTGATGGGCTATTGTGTGAGGTTATTAAGAGAGAGCTGATTATTAGTGTCTAATTTCCACTGCAAAAATAGACAGATGAAGCCAGCTATTGGCAGCTATAATACTAACTACTCAGCAGGCTGAGATCTATTGATCTAGGTTTAAATCTAGTCTTGGAAGGAAAATCCATCATAAAGCTAGAAGTGGAGCTGTGGCTCAAGTAGTAGTGTGCTATCCTTGAACAAAAAGCTAAGGGGCAGCACCCAGGCCCTGAGGTCAAGCCACAGAACTGGCAACCCTTGCCCCCCCTCAGTAAAAAAGCAAATAAAGCTCTGTTTTCAAAGTAAGAAAATTGAATCTAAATGAGAATTATAGGATCTCAAAAGTATGTTTAAAGAATGCTTAGAAAAATAACACTTTGTAGATTCTCAAGAGGGCAGGATTTAGCCATAGTAGAAGTTACTCTCTTCATTCTAGGAATTTATGCCCTGTGACTTCATATTACCTCTGCTTTTGTTATTTCAATATAAATAGGAAAAAATACACAAAACTTCTTGTTGTTGGATTACTACATATAACACATACCTAGTGTTTGCAAGATATATTATTTAAAAGAAATTCTACATATCACTATGTTCATCTCAAATTGTGGGAGTATTTTATATGAACTATTAACTGTATCTGAAGATAGGGAAATGAGGATCTGCAGGCAGATTCTTGTCCAAAGATACGTAACTACTTTTAAGCAATGATAATAGATCTCCTATACCTATGTAGATGAAATAATTGGAAATTCACACATGAGAAATGATCTGTTTCCATTTCCTTCCATTCCTAAGTCCTTTGCTCAGTTTGCTTTTATTATTTCTGAATTGCTGCATTCTCCAATGCACCACATATTATTGATAAACTGCTTTGTACTCCCTATTTGTGTGTGAAGAGCCTTTCCAGCATTCCAGAATTCTGCTCTGGAATTTGTCTTTATCTGATTTTGGAAGTTGACTCATCTTGTTTTATACTAGTCAGAGACAGGTTTACCTGATTGGATCAGGCCATTTATCTCTCTAATCTAATATCCAGTTTCTAGCAAGACCCTGACATACTGTTTCAAAAGAAAGCAATATGCTATATATCATGAAATCAGAGAGTAAAACTTGTTACAACTGCATTTAGATTATGAGCAAATTATTTAAATCCTTTCTTCAGCACACAATTATAGTAGATTGAAAGAAACTTCAAGAAACTTCAAACTATCCCCATTGGATATCTAGTGTTGAGCCCTGTGATCAAATATCCTACCTAACATGTGGAAAATTCATACTTTAGAAAATTTCCTGAAGCCAAGCACTGGTGGCTCATAGCTGTAATCTTAGCTAATCAGGAAGCTGGGATCTGAGGATAGCAGTTTAAAGCCAGCTCAGGCTGGCAAATGAGACTTATTTCCAATTGACCACTCAAAAACCAAAAGTAGAGACGTCTGTGATGCAAAGTGGTAGAGAACTAGCCTTCAGCAAAAGAGCTCAGAAAGAGCTCCCAGGCCCTGTGTTCAAGCCCCACCACCGACTAAATAAATTAAATACAATAAAATTTCCTAAGTTAGCAACATTTACCATTATTGACCCAGTAAATAATTATTTAAATACAAATTTGATTACTTAAGAAATACAATTTATTAGCCTTCTGTTTTGATTTGACATGATTATGAAGGACTTTATATTTCCCTCAGAATCTGCAATTACCACAAATTACCATCTTCAAGTTTTTGAGTGTAGTACTAAAGTTGCAACCCAACTACCATTTGAATATTTTCAGTTTCAAAAATCTGTGTCATTTTTAAAAAGGTGTATTCCAAGTCCCTACTGAAGGAAAAAATGACTTTTTCGAATGAAGAACCTTCACTTAATTAGGAACATAAGGGCTAGAAGTGTAAGTCCTTAGTAAAGTGTATGTCTGCATGTATTCAATCCTCAACACTAAAATAATGATAATAATTATAATTATTATTAATAATAATATTGTAAACAAAAGCAAATACACAAATCCCCCAAACCGTGCATAGTCCAAGACTGAAATGATGTTTTCAAGATTGAAGCTCTTCTGTGAGTAGAAGAGTGGCTCAAATGGTAGTTTTTCTGCTTACTAAGAGCCCCTTGAGTTCAATCACAACAACAAAAAACCAAAACACTAGAAGTATAGGGAAATAAAAGTTTATAAAATTATTGGTTGATAGAAAGAAAGGATTAAACTAAAAAAAAAAGCAAGAAAGAGTGACTGTTAAACATGAGTTACTCAAGTTCAAAGGGTATAAGCTAAAAGTCAAGAAACAGCATGCAAATGCCAAACTTTTAAGAGAGGATACTTGGATGTGATTGATTGGATGGAAATGAATGAGACATGACCCATGGAAAACATTTAAAATACAGATTGATAATTCCTGTTCCCAGACATTCTGATGAGCTCCTTTGTGATAGGGCCCAGGGGCTTGAACTTTAAATGTTCCAGTTGGCAATGAGACCTTCTGGTATAGGGAGTACAGTTTTAGAAACACTGAACTAGATTTTGAGAAAACAAGTATTAGTCTTTTTTTTTTTTTTTTTTTTTTTTTTTTTTTTTTTGCCAGTGCTGGGGCTTGAACTCAGGGCCTAAAGACTGTCCCTGGCTTCTTTTTGCTCAAGGCTAGCACTCTACCACTGGAGCCACAGCGCCATTTCTGCACACACACACACACACACACACACACACACACACACACACACACACACACATAGCTGAGGAATCAAACCCAGGGCTTCATGTATATGAGGCAGGCACTCTACCATTAGGCCATATTCCCAGCCCCAATTACTAGTCTTTTGCATGGATCTATGCATGATATATGTACAAATAAACGCTGCCATTTATGGGGATAGGGTAGCTTCCAAAGATAGAGATGTGTTGTCATTGATGGGAAGTGGTTCCCGACCATAGCAGCAGGTGAAGAAGGGGGAGGAGCCCAGACTGGTGTTGATGGTGTTGGTTTTGGTGGATGGATGGAGAATGGGTGCACTTATTTCAGTACATGGAATAGATCAGGAGAAGTTGAATGGGGGATTGGGTATAGGACTAAGAGTTTGATCTCAAGACATTTCAAGTTGTGATTGAAATTGAGATACATTCTAGGAAAATAGGAACTTGCTGGGTTGAAGACACAGGTATGTATATGCCATCTGGAAAAAATTACAGATCTTGAAATAAAGAGAGGTGCAGAAGGCAGGACTCTAAAACATACTGAAGATGGTAAAGCCGAATAGGTCTCCTTCACAAGGACGGAGAAGTTCTGGCAGGAGCCTGGAAGAAATGTCTCCTTTGAGGGTGTGCTCAATGTGTCAGCATTGTGAGATGCCAAATTCAAGTGGCCAGTACATTTAGGTGCAAAGCATGATGGGAAAGTTCATTAAAAACAGAAGTAGAGATACTGGTTGAGTGCCTTTATGTAAATCTGGATAAGTGTACAAGAGAAGTTTCTTCTGTTTCTTTGATACTTAATTTCTACTTTTCCAGTTCTAAAGAAGCAATGTGATTGCTAGAAACAATTTTTTGAAGGACTTTATGCACATTCAAGTTTTAAGCTAATTTTTCTCAGTAAATTTTAATAAGATGCTTACAGGCCTAGATTTACAATAGAAACTTAGAACTTGTGTCATGTTCTTCTTCCTGTAAGAAATCAGTGCCTCTAATGAGGTCCTGTCTCTTTTTTTGTGTGTGTGCTGGGATGTGTGAACTGAGTATTTCACATTTTCTATGTAAAACACTGTTGTTTTTAGCTTCTTGCCCTGCTTTATTTATATTTCAGATATGGCCTTGTATTTTTGTTTTGACCTACACTAGGACTCTTATCCTCCTATTTATGCCTTCCAAGTGCAGGAATGATAGACATGCTCTATCACCACACCCAGCTTCTTGACTGAGATAGGATCTTGCTAACTTTTTCCTCTAGGGCCAGTCTCAAGCTACAATCCTTCATCTCTGCCACTTAAATAGCTGGGATTACAGGCACAAGCACCATTGGGATTATACAGGTGTGCCACCTTACACCTCTGTTTTTGTCCCTTACCGTGGGAGGATTTCAGAAATGACTGGGTTTTGTGGCCAATCCTTCTGCAAGTGTTTTGTTGTCATTGTTCTTTTATTATTATCTGCCATCCTTATTCCTGCCAGGGAACCAAAAATGCTATTATTCCTTTGAGAGTATTATTTTACTTTGTGACCTTGTGTTCATTAGTTTTCTAAATGAGCAAATTTAAACCAAAAAGGAAAACAGAGACATCAGAATCGATAGCTATTAAATCAGCTTGTCATTTCTGATAATTTGACCAAATTTTTTTTCCTTCAACATTTTTCTAAGAAGATTGAAAACAGGAGAGTAAATACAAATTGCTTGCCCTCGTGGATGGGGACTTGAGATAAAAATTTCCTAAACAAAACTTGGTGGTGGCCTTTTTTTTAAAATTTTATTCTCTGGAGCATGTGGCTTGAACACTTGTGTTCTGTAGCAGTTTCTCCACTTCAGTTTGCAAGAAACTTCTCAGGGGTGTATATACTCTCTCTTCTTCCTGACTCCCTGGATAGCCAGACAAGACTGAGCCATATGTTCCTCCAGTTAGATGTTTATATTTTTCTGTCAAATGAAAATTTCTCCACAAAACATGGGTCAAATGCAGAATGAAAGGAACTGCCAGTAAAACAGCAAGCCTTCTCCATGGTCCAAATAAAAGCACATTTTCTACTTTCTGGAAGAACTGATCTGATCTGGCCAAATCTGTATCCATGATGTTATTTCAGCTTCCCCTTAACCAGGTCTTCAAAGCCTCATGTTAAGAAAGGAGCACTTTAAATTTCAGGCTGCAAATGATCCAATAGTTAATTGTTATTTCAGAGACCAGTTTGATTTCTGTAATAAATCAGTCAGGCTCTTATAAGCCTGGCAAGGAGTATGACTTTGAAGATGATGTTGAATGCAAAAGAGGAGATTGGTGGATATATGTATGTATGCGTGGTGTGTGTGTGTGTGTGTATCCTGGGGCTTGAACTCAGGGCCTGGGTTCTGTCCCTAAGCTTTTTCTCTCAAGGCTAGCACTTTACCACTGAGCCACCGTCCTACTTCCAGGTTTGTGGTAGATAATTGGAGATAAGTGTCTCAAGGAACTTCTGGCCTGAGCTGAGCAGTTCTCAGAGCTCAGCCTCTTAAGTTGCTAAGATTATAGGTGTGAGCCACCAGAGCTCAGAAGAACTGTGGATTTTTGAAATTCATTACACAAAGCTCCAGAACCCTCTTCAAACATGAGAAAGAATATTTGGAATATTTGAAGGAATGACGTATAATTTTTTTTTTTTTACTTTTTCTCCTTTCAGGATGAATAAACATTCATCAAATTAAAGCTTTCTCCCTTTTCTTTCTTGAGCAGGTTGTCAAGTTATTAAGCAATAAAAGGTCACAAGCAGTTGGAATTTTAATGTCCAGTCTTCATTTAGATATGAAAGACATACAGCATGGTGAGTATTAAAACAAAATTTTCCTCAATGAATACTAAAAGCCAAGTGGAAGATAATGAGGTTTGATGGTAAACTTATTTTGAACTTAACTGTGTCTAGTGTGTTTCCTTTACATGCTTCCAGGCTTCCTTCCATGGTTATTTTTGGAAAGTTACTATTAATTTGGCTTTTCATTTCCACCAATGCTGTGCTAAGAGCCTAATTGTCATGAACGTTAGTATTCTGTTATTCAGCCAAAATAAAAAGCCACTGACTGAGTGGATTTTAAACTACAGGAATTTGTTCCTCATAGTTGTAGAGGCTATTCAAGCACAGATCCACTTGGGCTGTAGTACAGGCACTATGGGTGATATAATCTTTGCTTCTTGCCTATGGCTGCCCATGAACTGTGAACTTCCTTCCTATATCTGCCATGTAGCTCTGATGTCAGGCACATATGACTAGGCTTAAGTTGACTATTGAGACACAATCTCAAAACTTTTTGCAATGCTGACCTCATACCTTGAAGTCTCCAGTTTCTTCCAGATCCCCAGAATTGTGGTCATAAACTACCACATACATCCTTTGCTTACATTGTAAACAGGATTATAAAGTTTTTTTTTCTAAAATCAGTTACAGTGATATTAGGGGTAAAACCACAGGAAAGAAAGACAAAAGGAAAAGGGCATAATTTCACATGGTATGTTGAAAATAACAACAACAATATACATGTATTGGAACTAGGGAAGGGAAAGGGAATACCAAAATCAAGAAACAAAGGATAGAAAGACAAGCCAGTGCAACAGCAATACTTACAAAACTATATGGTGTAAACCAACTGTACAACTCATGGAGGGGGAGGGAAGTGGAGAGGCAGAGGCAGGAGAAAAATGAGGGAGGAAGTAACAAGTTGGATAAGAAATATACTCACTATCTTATATATGAAACTATAACCCCTCTGTACATCGCTTTAACAATAAAGAAATGGGAAAAAAGTTTTTTCTACATTTAGAATTAGGGTGATTTGTACTGTTTTTAAAATGTCATTTGTATCTACATACTAATTTTTGAATTACCCTCTATCCTTGATAGGAATTTCTATCCCATAGATTTATTTTCTTTGTGCTGTGAGATTACCTAAAGGTGAATATAAAAACTGAATTTATATTCTCAATGTCTTTTATATTGCCCAGAGCTTCAGAATAGATTTAAAGCAGCTTGTATTAATCAAATGCCAGTTTACCTGCTAAAGGAATGTGGTTTCAAGCATAACCCAGACCATATAAATCCTGAAAATATTTAATTGGCTTTTTAGCATTGCCGCTTTGTGACTATGGACTCTATTTTTAGGCCTAATATATTGTGTGGAATTATTCATAAATAGCCCCAGGATGGTATTCTCTGTCAATTGATGAGTAACTCTTAATCACAATTTACATTTTGATTAAATTGTTTTGATGGTGAGGAAACTTCCTCAAGCTGAAACATTTTGGGTAATAGTCATAGGACAGAAGGCCAAGCCAGGCACCAACAAGGACTTGCTTTGCAAAAGCTGGCAGATGTAGCCCAGTTAAGTCATAGAATGAAATCTGAAAGTAATGATATGGTCTTTTCCTTCAGTCAAATATTCAACTCGGGTTGAGCTATTAATGAGAACCATGTGAATCAAGGAGCCTGCCTGACATGTCTGTCTGTGGTGCAGCCAGAGAGTTCATTGAAAAGTTGCTTGCTTCACATGCAATGTGAAGAATCGCAAGATGTGAATGGCAGTAGTTGGTGGATCATGCAGAAAGAGGTGTAAGACTTACCCTGTTAGGATGGGAAGTGATAACCAGAGTCCTTTTGAATCTCCTCAACTTTGAATTGTGTGTATGTGTGGGGGTGAGGGGGTGTTATGCTGAATATTGAAGCCTTGCTAAGGAAGAATTTTGCCACTAGTTATATTGGTCACATACACACAATTAAAATGAACCACCAACCTACTCTAAGTGAGACAGGAATGGAAGACAGTATTATAGATTTCATAATATATAATTTTTTATCTAGGTCCTGATTCCTGAAGTGTCAATGTGCTGTTTATGCTGGGGAATAATGGTGCTTCATCAACTTCCATCTTTTCCATTTTACATGTGTTATCTTGGTTCCCTGCTGGGAGTTCCTGTTTGCCTCTGTATTCTCCTTTCTCAGCCTCTCATGCATGCAGTACTTGACCATGTTGGGCTTCAGCAGTGCTAGATCCCTTCCCTCAAATGTGATGGAAGCTAAGGAAAACTTGACAAAGGGTTCTGGCATTGATAGTAGGAAATCAACAGAAAATGTTATGGATCAGGATGTTTTGAGGACATTTTTAAGAGGAGCCTATTTGTAGGCACATGATATTACAAGCAATAAAAAGATGGAAAAAAATAAGATACTCATGAGTAAAGATTTACATGGGGAAGATTTACAGGAATAATCACTTGTTTTCAAATACAAGGTGGAATGAAGGGATACTCATGTAGTTATGATCTTTGCTTGAACTGAAATGGTTATAGTATGGGTTCTTTCCTTTCTGTGTATGAATATGAAACCTTATAGCAAAGTGATACTGAGAATTTCCTTCAAAAGTCTCCTTACCCATCTGTCACTGTCACTAACGTAGTCTAGAAGTTCCTGGATTGTCACCTGGCAAATTAATCCCACAGTCAGAAGGACTTGCAATCACTTAGATTTTTTAAAAGTACTAGAGTGTGTACCTGCAAAGAAGGTACTTCCATCTATGACTTTGCTTATCTTTACTAGAGTTCTATGTATTTTGTTGCACCAGGAAGGCAGTCACTATAGTAAATCCTTTATAATTAACATTTCAAATATGGTTAATTCTGTTTGTAGTATGACTTAGTACTTTGACATGTTTAGCAGCTTGTGCTATGTTAGTTAGACATGATCCAAAGAGTAAACACATTTCTATAGCATTTTAAACACTTAGATTTACATAGATCATACATGTTTTTCCACATTAAGATATTGCCTTCTGGGCTGGGGATATGGCCTAGTGGCAAGAGTGCTTGCCGCGTATACATGAGGACCTGGGTTCGATTCCCCAGCACCACATATACAGAAAATGGCCAGAAGTGGCGCTGTGGCTCAAGTGGCAGAGTGCTAGCCTTGAGCAAGAAGAAGCCAGGGACAGTGCTCAGGCCCTGAGACCAAGCCCCAGGACTGGCCAAAAAAAAAAAAAAAAAAAAAAAAGATATTGCCTTCTTAGTTGACTGGACGTAGCATGTTTTACTCTGAATGAGGTTGGTGAATCTGGGACCCATTTCTAGAAAGGCAAAATTACATTGGTTAGATTTCTCATCCCCCAGAGCTTCTATTCCCCCTTTTCTTTCTTGGGATTTTGCCAGGGTCAATGGGAAAATACTTACAGTGTTCTTTAAGCTCTGTGATAAAAATGTGGTAACGTGCCTCAATTATCAAAATAATGACATCCAATTTTTGATTCCACACATTGTGATTTTCTTCTGGAAATCTTTAATCCCCTACTAAAATCCTTCATTGCTACATTGATACAAATTCAGCTGGGTAAATCTACCTGGTTTCCAGCTAATCCGTGCATGATAAATATTAAATGTTTCTGACTAACCTTCCCTAAACCATGCAATATGATGTATCTACTTCAAAATACAAGAAAGCATTGTGACACAACAAATGAATCTAAAGAGTATGTTCCTGGAATTTAGTTATCTATTTGGATTATTCCTTGCATAACTATATAGTTATCTATTTCAGGAATGGAGTTTGAAGAATAACTCTGTAGTGATTTCTATCAATATCAAGAAATTTTGTTCCTTAATTGTAATCCTTTAAGGAATTGTAACAAAAATGCATCTATCGTTTCCTCATCAAGTTTTCCAGTTCAGTGTTTAAACTTAACTATTGTAAATTTTAGATAAATCCACAGGAATATGATATAAAACTAAGGCATATCATTTTCAGAATAATTTCCCAGTTTTTTTTCCAGGAATAAATAGAGATTTTTCAAGTTTATTGGAACCATGAAAGACAAACTTAAACTTTAGTTCTGACCTTTAGGTATTCTTGGGACGTAGTATTTCTGGAGCAAGTGAAAGCTTTAACCTTTGACACATGCCTTGTGTAATTCCTAGAACAGGGTCTTCCGAATGGGCAGGCAGGGTACTTAAGTTAGAGCTCTATGCTCTGCCTGTCTGGGTTGCATTGCTGGCAGAGATGGACAAACACCTTTTCATAGCTAACATAAGGCATTCTTTCTTTTGTCTTTCTTCACAGCTGTTGTGAACTTGGATAATTCTGTGGTTGACCTGGAGACACTACAAGCTCTCTATGAGAATGTGAGTAGTGGAGGATGTTTATGTGAATGTGTGATTCACGCTTGTGAATACATAGGCTAGCTCTTCTCATATCCCCTAAGGAAATCTAATCAGGTGCAGTGAATTTCCCTATGTAAGGCTTGGTTACAATATTTCTGAAGGCACACTAGGAAAAATTTCTGCTCTAATGGTTTTACAGGATATGATTCACAAGTTGTTGCTTATAAGGTCACTCTTATTTCCTCTTAGAATTAGTAATAAAGGCATTCATGGGAGTTGATTTGATTACTCTCCATAGTTCACACACAGTGATTTAGAATAGCATGTTGGGTAATTTTTGGTCTCTATAAACAGATTTAACCAAATATAAATTTCTGGACCTAACTATGGAAACTCAGAATATATATCTAACTTCTTAAATAAAAGATCTGTACAAATATACTTTGTAAATTTTTTATTGTAAGTATATATATTCCTGATGTACAAATTAATGTTATGACTTCTGAATTTAATATGGAATAATTAAATTAAAGTAATGAATCTATCCATTGTGTCATATATTTATATTTGATAGCGAGAACATTGGAAATTTAATTTCTTAGCAAGTTACAATGTACAGTATATTTACCCCACTTTGTAATATGTCTGTAAAAAAGTGGTATTTAACATGTTTACTTGAGGCATTATAGCCTATGATTATCGCCTCCCTATCCTCTGCCTTGGGTTACCAGCATGCTATGCTATTCCTTTCAGTTTGAACATTTTACATTCCACAAAAGACAGCATGTGGTATTTGACTTTCTGTAGTGCCTTACTTTACTTAGCACAATATTTACTAATTCCAACTTTATTGTTGTGACAAAATTTATTTCTCACTTTAGATCGAATGTTTATGACTGCATATGTTTATGTTAATTTGTCATTTTCTTTAGATAGTGATTTACAAATAATATTAGTTCCATTAATATGTGGACAGAACGTTAATATCTACACTACAGGAAATCGACAAGTCTGTTTTGGGTAATAGATTTTTTTTTTTTTTGGCCAGTCCTGGGCCTTGGACTCAGGGCCTAAGCACTGTCCCTGGTTTCTTCCCGCTCAAGGCTAGCACTCTGCCACTTGAGCCACAGTGCCGCTTCTGGCCGTTTTCTGTATATGTGGTGCTGGGGAATCGAACCTAGGGCCTCGTGTATCCGAGGCAGGCACTCTTGCCACTAGGCTATATCCCCAGCCCTGGGTAATAGATTTTTACATATATACTCTACATAAGAAAAATGTGAATTCCTGTCAACCTCCATTAAAATACAACTCAAGAAGATAGAAATATCTGTTATTTATAGCAATTCTCCTAGCGTAAATTTAAAAAAGATTTTGGTACATAGTGTTTATTCAGTAAATACTACTGGATTTTTCTTTCTTTTACTTTTTACATTCAGTATCAAGGAATTTTATGAGTTTACTATGTTTCTCAAATGCACCCCATGAAGTAATAATTTTACTTCATTTTGACAAATGAAAAATATTGCTTGGAAAGTAATTTAATTTCCCTCGGGATCAGACTAACGTCATGATGCAATGTGTATTAAGATTGAGGTCTAATTCTGAAATTAATAACTTTGTTCTGTCATGGATTCAGAACTTTGCTGTAAGTCACCTACTGACCTTCTAGACTTTTACACACCACTTCCTACATTTTCTTCATCCTTTACTTCAGAATTCTTTTTCTTTTTGGAGGTACTAGTATTTGAACTCAGGGCCTCATGGTTGTAGAAAGAAACCACACTATGAGTTTTTGATGGAATTGAAACCCTCAAAAACCGTCACTGGCAACTTGATCTTAATGACTGAGTCTTTTGGAGAAACACTTAGTATTCAGATGACACCAGTACTTTATCTAGGTTAACTATTATAGTTTAAGTTTGAGAAGTATATAATTACCCCTTTTCTTCAAAGATGAATCTGAGGTAGAAATTCATACTTCAATCTGAGGTTGACATTTGCTTACATATTGCTCTAAAGTGTATGACCTTAGCATAGAAATTTCTAGCTCATGAGGATAAAAGAACAGAGCTCTTCTTGGTGCAACTGAGGCAGCATGGGTAGTAAAAAGTTGGACAAGGAAGCCATAACCTCCTTTGGGTTAAGTAAAGGATTTGGGTTTTTTAATGAATCATAATATCAAAGTTAACTTTCTGTTGCCACAAAATGGGTATAACAATATTTTGTAGACCATTATGACCAGTGTGCTTTTATTTTCAGTACTGGGGATTGAACGTAGGTCCTCATGTTTGCAGGCTAAATATGATAGCACTGAAGATACTACCCTATACCTCTGCTCTTTCTTTATGTTAATAAAAGTGTAGGCTCATCTTCGATAACTAATTGGTGCTAATACAAATATTTAAGAAAACAAAATTTAGACATATCAATAAAACTAGAATGTGCTAAAGTAAGAAAAAGTGCAACAGTAGAACTTATTGAATAGCTATTTGTAAGTATTTTTTTTAAGACCAACAAGATTCAGTGTAACAATGGTTAGGTGATACGCAAATTAAAGTATAAGTGTATTTTCTCCAAGTGTCTAAAGATCTAACCATATCTGCACATATATCTGATAGCAGGTACAATGAGTGCTCTAACACCACAACAAAGTCCTATGTTTAAATTCCTATGTTTCCAGAAACCATAAGTAAGTTGAGGGAAGACTAAATCTTGAAAGTTTACCAAATGAAGTATGATCTTCCTTTGTTCCTATTCAGCATTCTGAAACCTGAATTTTATCTTTTGAAACAGTCTTAAAGTAGAAATAAAGTTGCAAAAGTAAAATATAACCATTTCTAATTCCCAATGCCATAAAATTTTTATATGCAAATACCTGTAAGGATATCTTGATATCTTATTCTTTGGTGTGTATTTCATACAAATAAGCAGATCATTTTAAACCATGAAAGAATTAACATCAAGAATTGCATACTGCAGTGTTACTATAATCTGATACTCATACTGCAGCTCAGATTTGCCAAGTGTTCCAAAATATCCTGCATTCATAGGATGTTGAAACTTGCAATACGTTTTTACGTTTCCCCCTCACCACAGGCACTTGCTAATTTTCACTTTGTATTTGTCTTGTAAATGTGTACATTTTATTTTCCAACATATGTATAAATTTCCCTTTAGCAGGATTTTTATATTCTGATTGAGAAATAATGATTGACATATAATATCTCATAATTTTTACCAACTAATTAAAGTGACCTCATTGATTATGGCACTCTTCTTTCCTTTCATACAATTGAAAGAGCTTTATCATTGAAAGAGTGAAAATAGCTGGGTCAATATTTCTGCTTTTTTTACCTTACTGAATGATGACGATAAAATATAGTTTGTCTTGCTGGGTGCTTGTGGATCAAATCTGTAAGCCTTGTAGGTCAAACCAATAAGCTACTAAGAAGATAGAGAGTTATAGAAGAACTGAGGTTCAAATAGAGCTTAGGGGGCTGGGATATGACCTAGTGGTAAAGTGCTTGCCTCATATACATGAAGCCCTGGGTTCCATTCCTCAGCACCACATATTTAGAAAAATCCAGAAGGGGCACTGTGGCTCAAGTGGTAGAATGCTAGCCTTGAACAAATAGAAGCCAGGGACAGTGCTCAGGCCCTGAGTTCAAGCCCCAGGACTGGCAAAAGAATAATAAAACAACAACAAATAGAGCCTGGGAAGACTATTGTGCTAGAGTCTGCCTCTGATTAGCCAGCAATAAACCAGGCTGGAGGCATTGTTAGTTTTCTTGCTGATGAACATTCAAACTGAAGTGAGATGAAATCTCCATTTTGTTTTGCTCTGTTTTTCCTTTTTAAAAATTGTTATTGTAAAGGTGATGTACAGAGGGGTTACAGTTACAAAAGTTAGGTACTGAGTACATTTCTTTTTGAACCATATTACCCCTTCCCTCACTCTCTTCCAGTGTTTCCCTCCCATCCCCACTCACTAGTATAGTTCATTTTCAATATAATGTCTAGTGACTATCACTGCTGTATTAGTTAAGCCTTTGTGATTTGCATAACACCAATGGCTAACGATGTTGAGCATTTTCTTCATGTATTTATTTATTTTGAGACCTGTCTATTCAAGATTTTTTTGGCTATTTATTGAATGGATTATTTGCTACTTGGCATTTAATTTTTTGAGTTCTTTATTATTCTGAATATGAATTTTCTGTTGGATGAATAGCTACTAAAGTGACTCTCCTGTTTTTCAAGCTGTTCAAGATTATTTTAACTGGTATTAAATTAGTCACTCCAGATTTATTACATCATTTATATTTTTCTTTACGTGCCTCCAACTTGATGGCTTTTATTGGAATTGCATCTCTTATACCGAGCAGATTGTGATTTTTCTCTTTTCTTGGAACATTTGAATTGTTAACATTTAATATAACTACTGAGATGGTGTAGCTCAAGATGTAGAGGAAGCACATTATGCCTAGGAAGTACAAAGACCTGAGTCCAAACCCTGTAACACCCCCCACCCCAGAAGAAACACAAAGTGTGCTGGTATCACATGTTGTTGAGCATGTGAATTAAAAACCTGTAACATTTATACATTATGTCAATATAAACTAGTACAACATCAGCAAACAAGAAACAACTTGCCACTATCCAATGTAATTGGGGGTGCACCAGAACATGCATGCTGGGAATTCTACCCCTAGTTCTACAATCTTGTAGAATACTTTTAGTAGCACACTGTCAAATACCAAATATTAGTAGATTAAAAATATAGGTCCATGAAGATTTTTCTGATAATCTGAATATAATTCTAGGCCAAAAGAGAATTGTGAGAATTCTTACAATAGTAATTCAAAGTACTAAATTATAGAATAATTTCTTTCACATGGAAAGAAAGTTGAGTTCATTCTGCTCTGTGCTATATATGAATCTAAATATAAACACAGTGAACACGAAACCAGGATCATATTACCATTATGCAACAATAATGTAGAATAATGTTTTCCATATGGAGCAAGACATTTGTTTTTGTTATTCTTTCTATGGCAAGAAAACCAGAAACAAAACAATAACAAAGTATTCCCGTGGCATTCCTAGAAAAGGACCGAGGCTTAATATCCCAAGAATGGGTTCTCCTGGGTCAGGAGACCAGGAGACCCAGGAGACTATGAAGTCACAAAGACAACTTTCTCCATCTTCATCTGTTGAGAGAGTGAAAGTTCAAGTGTCTGAGGCCCTCAAATTTGTATTGTCTTTGTCTATAGAAGTATCTAGTGACTATTCATTTCATCTAAGTGGTCTACCATGAACATTTTAAAATTGCAGTTGTAATAATAATGAACTTCTGTGGCTTTGGGTTATCTTTGAATGTCTTCATTTCTCTCTTACTGATGAGGGACAGGTTTTCTGGGTATAAGTTTCTGGATCAGTCATTTAATTAATTAATGAAGGAAGGATGCTTGCTATTTATTTTCTGTTTGTTGTGAGTTATAAGGTGAAGAAAGCTTGGTAGCTGGGAGAGGAGGACCTGTTTGGACTTCCTGGACTTTTTGTTTTGTACACTGCCTCGTGTACAGAGTGAATGCAGGGTAAGGCTTCCAACCTGAACTTCTGAAGCCTAAGTTGGTGGTTCTGTTATTGGAATCAGTGCTCCAGGGAGGACATCCCCCAAAGGGAAACTTCTACCAGGCTCTTGGTAAATGGGCTCAGATGTTGAAAAATTAAAAGAAAAATTATGAATAGGAGGAAAACGAGGTGATAATGGTATAGGAGGAAGAAGAGGAAGAGGAGGAGAGGAGCTGGAGAAGAAGAGGAGGAGGAGAAAAAGAAGGAAGATGAGAATAATAATGATGATGATAGCATTATTATTGTTCGAGGATGTATGGAGGTAAATCCAATAAAGATTAATAGTAAAGCAAAGTATATAAAGATAAAGAAAGGACCCAAACATGGGTGGCAATATCTCTGATAGTTGGTATAAGGAATGCTCTAACATCACAAGTAATTAGGGTAAAATGTGGGTTAGGAGATGGATCCTAATTTACTCTGGGGAGAGTGCATCCTTTGTTCTGGATACCTGGCATATTCATCATATTCTTCACCCCTTCTCAATGCAAACAGGGAAGTTTATCATACTGAGTAAATATCCTGCGGTGTGAGAGCACAAGAATTTGTAGACCACTCCACATTCTTGAGCTGAGGAATCATATCCATGAAGGGCTATACTTGGTTCTCAGACTTTGCAGGGGTAGTTTTGCTTGTACCACTAGTTTGCCTGAGTAATAACTGGTTAGTAGCTTTCAGGTGACCAGGAAACAAACTTCTTAGCTTCAATGAAGCTGTGGTTGGTGGGCAAGTCAGGATGCTTCCATAGATGAGAAGTCTGGAGTTCATAATACCTGTGTTGATGGAGCTCAGGAAATGCACTTCAGAGCACACATGAGCCACAGCTTATAACAGATACACTGCATAGTGTCAGCATACAGAGGGAAGTAGCCACTTGCCCTAAGATAGGTCTCCAAAAGGCTGTGTGCAGCTGGGCAAAGCACCTCCAATTGTTCTCATATACTTATGCTGCAGACCAACAGTGTAGTGCAAGGAAACAAGCCGAATATTAGCATCATGGAAAAGGAGCAGTCTTCCTTCAGCCTTTCCTCTAGCGCCTCCTACAGGCAAAAATTAAAACCAAGCTTCCTACAAATGAAAGACTACTTGGTCTATTATGTCAGAGTCGGTTCAGGAAAGTAAGTGGAATGGTAAGAGGCAGTAGCTGGCACAGATGGCAGAAGCAAGTTACAGTTTGGGGAGGTATAGTCTTGAATCTTGCATGAAATGTGTATTTTGTGATTTTGTATGTTCTGAGTCTGAGTCATATGAAAACATTACCAGAAAAAGAAAGTGATATGCATAGGATGAGAGATCTTTAGAATCTATATTTTTAGTATTGGTATATAAAGCTTACTTATTTAAGTTCTGCAAACACTATTTGAAAGATATCCTTTTTCCTTTTTTATTTATTTATTGTCAAAGTGATGTACAGACGGGTTAGAGTTTCATACATAAGGCAGGGAGTACTGCTTTAATAATAACAGCATTTGAGATACATAAATTTTATCTAGAAAAATAATTTCATTCACTTCTCTTATAAATATATGAGAACTAATTATGTTCAGCCTTCCACTACTTATCCTCAAGCACAAAAATTATTGTGCATGTGAGCCTTGTCCCATAAATACCATGCTCTCCGCCTCCCCCCCCCCCCAGATGCTTACATTTCATTGGGCTGTTTGAACGTAGTTCTATTTGATCTCTGTGAAACTGAATAAAAGTGCTTGTTGTACAAACCTTATTTAGAATGTGATATTTTCTTTCCCCCTGATTGTATATATTTTGTAGTAAGGTTTCCCTATGAGATGTGAATGAATTTGGGATAGTCACCAAGACTAAACATACTTTAATTTCCAAAGCCACAATCCTGACGGTCCAATTCCTGTTTACTAAGGAATTAAAACCTACTGAAACCACATAGTACAAAGTACAGAACTTCCTAGTGAGTTTTAAAAAATGAAAGTATAGTTTACTTAGGGTCATTGACTATCATTAGGTTTAGAGAGTAAAGTGTCTATGTAAACAGTATGTGATATTTGCAGTTGGTTAGATATAATATCATTTCCAATTTCTCAAATATATTCTTTTTATAGCATATTGAGCCTATGAGGTAAGTGGGAATATGAACTTGTGGAGTAGAAAATAGTGTAATTAAGGCACATCTTTGTTTTTTTCCCTTATTCTTGTTCTACTTCATATGTTAATTTATTAGTTCCATTGGCCATAATTATCATCATGACTTCTGTCATCTCTCCACATCTATCTCATCCCGAATAATCCTCTCAATTTAACAGGCTCCACTTACAGATACATATTGGTTATTGTTACTATACCTACCTCCTGTTCCTCTCTTTATTTAATCCCTTAATTTTTCTTTAGAGTATTAAGTGATGCACCTTATATCAAAATGTATCTGTGAAAATACCCATGTTAAATCTTGTTGAAATATTATCTTTATCCAAAAGTTCAGCTTATGGTTGCAGTCAGCATAGTGTTCACTCTTGGCTTGTGAACTTTGGAAATCCTTATTCTTTGCAGGTGGTTACTCTGAGCATCTCTTTTACTGATTTTGGCTATGTTTGCTCATTTTGAGGAGCTTTGCTTGTTTGTTTTAAATGGTCTAGTATTTTACTATTTTTCAGTTTTCCCCTTTCTCAATCCTCCCTCCCTTTTTTCCCTGTGTTGAATTTCTTATTACTGACTCATTGTAACATGTTCCTCATCATTAGGGTGCTAGTCAGCTTAGACATTCCACATACAATCATTTGATTATTCTCATTATCTCCAAGCTCATAGAAATTCTTCTTTCTCATTTTATATCTTCCCCAACACATAGTAACTTCTTTGAAGTATTGAACAAATGAATGTACAGAACTATTTTTATATTTAGAACACAGGGTTTGGTTTGCTTGTTTATTGTTTTGTTCTTTCTTTCTTTCTTTCTTTCTTTCTTTCTTTCTTTCTTTCTTTCTTTCTTTCTTTCTTTCTTTCTTTCTTTCTTTCTTTCTTTTTTTGGTGCTAGTCATGGGGCTTGCACTCAGGGCCTGGGAGCTGCATCTGAGCTTTCTTTGCTCAAGGCTAGTGTTCTACCACTTGAGCCACAGCTCTACTTCTAAATTAGAGGTAAGAGTCTCATGAGCTTTCCTGCCCAGGTTTGCTTCAAACCACTATCCTCAGATCTCAGCTTCCTGAATAGCTAGGATTAGAGGCATGAGCCATCAACACCCAATTTAGAATACAGGTTTTTGAATTAGGATTTTAATGATGAGATGGTATTGCTCTTTGAAAGAAAGTCATTGTCAACAGATGTCCTCTGAAGTTAATTTGAGGACCAGCTTTTACTTTAACATACGGGGAAAGAATAAAACTGTTGCTTTATTTTCATTGTGATCAAGAGCAGCATCTCTACCAAGCATATTCAGCATCATTTACTACAAGTAAAATGGAGTTGTTGAGTTTTTGGATTGATGTTTTACCCATTTTCCCCAGCGCTTACCTATTTACACATGAAATTAACATCTTCCTGATATGTCAGTACAGGAGATTAAAAGAGGTTATTTATAGATCTCCTGACACTTCCTCCTGGTCTTGACCTTTTCTTTCTTCCTTACCCACCACTCATCTTGTTTGAATATATGAAGAAATTAATTGCTTAGCATTTGCTATGTCATTTCACATTTAGCATTTGCTCTTTAGTGTACCACCATTGCATCTTACAGTCCTTTCTTGGAGGTTTTGCTAAATGTGCTGCCTGCAGAAACATGAGTCATCCCAGCCCAGGCTATGTGTTCTCATCTTCACTCTTCTCGTGATTCCTTTTCCCAACAAATGTGTGCCATATATTGTTCATGATACGGAAATAAACCATGGATAAAATTCTCTCTGTGTCTCACATAGACATGCATATATGAAACATATGACTTACATTCTGCATAACATATAGAGACAATGATTTATAAGATTATGTGTTACATCTAATTAGGTAATTGTTTAGATAGGGTTGAACCAGAAGAACTAATGAAGTAGATGGATAATTTTCTTTATTCTCATCTTGAATATAGTCGTTAAAATAACTTTATCACTTGCAATGATGTTTTCCAAAATGAGGAACCCGTGATAAAATTGAAGTATATGATTTCTTACTCATGCCTAGTGGTTTCTGTCTTAGAAATGTTTGTGTATATGCATATGCATGTTAGATTATATTATAGAGTAGTTAAACACTCAAAAGGATATATATGTCAATATTCTGAAAATTTCTTTATGCAGCTGTATACATGCTTTATTTTCATATGCATATATGTATATTCACTTATACACTGCTAGGAAGTAGACTGTGTGCCTAATGCCCACTTCTTGAAAGAGAGTAGTATACTTTTGTTAGTCACATAAAATATGCATGGAATTTTTATCCATGTATCGCCTCAAATGCTAACCTGTGCAAAAACAGCTATAATCCCAAGTAATATAACATTTTAGGTTATGGCCTCTTCAAAAATACAATTTGATAGTAAAGTCTGTTGCGTGTTGGTAGTGTGGGGTGGATGTGGTGTTCTGTAGCTAGGAGTAGTAATTTACTTGATGGAGCATTTTTGTATTCTCCATATTCCATAGTCCCACTTTCCCTATTAGTGAGCTATTAGAAAGCATAGACTAACTTCAGTATGCACTTGAATACAGTACTTTATGTTTCTACTATATAAGATGAGAGAGGAGGGAAAATGAGTAAAGAGCACTTGCCTTCTATAGAAAAGTAAATGAAGAATGAGTCCTTAATAAATATTGTTAGTTATGTACAGGTTCAATACTAGCTTTTATCCGTGCTGCTATGTGTGTGTGTGTGTGTGTGTGTGTGTGTGTGTGTGTGTGTGTGTGTGTGTGTGATTTTGGTCCTTCAGGGGGTTCTTTCTTCTCAAGAGTAAGAGTTTTAGATCTTTGTGTTTGATGTGGAATTGTTTATAAATTCCCTCTCTCTTCCAGTTACAGTTTTTATATGAATTTTGTTCTTTTGCAATGTATTTCTTGTTCTTTCCTTGGCAACATTAACAAACCTTTTAGTTTAGTTAGTGGAGTTCAGAACAGAAAGTGTTTGTTGCACATCTGGTCGTCCATTACAACCCAGCTTTAAAGGAAGGGCAGTGTATCTTGACACGTCTCCACTCAGCATTTCCCAGGGATTATCCATGATGACAGACAGGAATCAGGGAAATGATATAGTTGGCTAGCAAACATAATAAAGTTTGCCAACCTGATGCCATTAGTATTCACTGGACTATCTGTAGCATTTTTACTTTTGCTGTGGTTACATGAATATTATTAAGACTAGGAACATTATATTTTATTATTCAGTTTGGGCCTGTGTATGGAAATTAAATGAGATTTTTTTCCTTTTCATAATGGTAGTGAATATGATTGTTTTAAATGCTAAGAACCCTGGTTATTACTAAAACTGGTTTCGATGTATTATGCTTAATAAGCTCATCAGTGTTGCCTTCCTAATTTCATGTGATTTATCTAAGTGGGAAATACATTTCCTAAAGGAGTAAACAGTTCTCTTAATGAGGATGTAGAACTCCTATCATGTCTTTTTTTCACTGACTTGATTTAAGAAGTTGAATGATTCCAGATGGTTTCATGTGTGTTCTGTTAGTGATCCCTCTAACTAAACTGGAATAGTTTTGAAGTGCTCTCTAGGGTTCTTACAAACAGGAACAGTGATATGCCTTTAGGGGGAAATCTCAGTGTTAGGCATTTTTCTAGCATAAATTAAGTTGCTGTTGGCCATTGATATCAGCATTCACAGATCAACAATGTGGTAACAGTAGGCAAAGAAGGATGGCACTGAGATAGCGTATGGGACCCTATACTTCCTTGTGGAGCAGTAGTTTGGTGGTGGCTAGTTTATTGATGCTGCAGCTTGAATATGGTTTGAATGTATCCCAAATGTTTATGCATTTGAAATTTATGTTCCTGTGAGAGTGGTGGGAAGTTAAGAAGTGGAGCCTGTGGAGAGTCCTTAGGTCATTGGTACATCATCTGCCTGACCAAGTGCAAGGCCTCAAGTTGAAACCCCAGTGCTGCCAGAAAAGCAGATTTAGGCTGACAACACTTTTAGTTTGCTATGATAAAAGGTGACACAAAAAAAAGGAAAATAAGGCTGAAAGGTTTGTGTGTGTGTGTGTGTGTGTGTGTGTGTGTGTGTGTGTGTGTGTGTGTGTTCCAGCCCTCAATTTGGAACTAGGGCCTGGGTGCTGGCCCTGACAGCTCAAGGCTAATACTTTACTTTGAGCCACAGCCTTATTTCAAGTTTTTCTGTAGTTAGAGATTAGAGGCTTATGCATTTTCCTACCACAGCTGGTGGTGTTAAACCATAATCCTCAGATCTAGGCCTCCTGAGTTGCTAGGATTACAGGCATGAGCCACCAGAGCCTGACTGAATGTATTTTTATCTTAAGAAAAACAAGTTCTGGGGGCTGGGGATATGGCCTAGTGGCTAGAGAGCTTGCCTCGTATACATGAGGCCCTGGGTTCGATTCCCCAGCACCACATATACAGAAAACGGCCAGAAGTGGCGCTGTGGCTCAAGTGGCAGTGTGCTAGCCTTGAGCAAAAAAGAAGCCAGGGACAGTGCTCAGGCCGAGTCCAAGGCCCAGGACTGGCAAAAAAAAAAAAAAAAAAAAAGGGTTTGAAAAACAAGTTCTGAATAAGGATCAAAATATTTTATGGACAAGCACCAGTGGTTTACACCTGTAACCATAGCTACTTAGGAGCCTGAGTTCTGATGATCACAGTTTGAAGCCTGCCTGGGCAGGAAAATCCATTAGACTCTTAACTTCAATAAAATACCAAAAATGCTTAAAATGGAGGCCTGGCTCAAGTGGTACAGGGCTAGCCTTGAGCAAAAGAGCTCAGGGGTAGTGCCCATCCCTCAGTTCAAGCCCCTGGACCAGAACAAAAAAAAATTTTGTTATTTGTCTTAGTACATTAATTATACTTTCCTTTGTCTCAAATACCAGAAGCAATATGTATTGGTTGAAATAGCTAAATAAGTTATAAAATATTTCAGATCAAAAAGTACATCAGAAGTTCTGAAAACAGAGCTATTGCATTCAAATGAAATTATGGCTCTCTAGTAAGTAGTTTGCATTTACAAAGCGCACAGTTGCATTATTATTGCTCCATTGAAGTACGGGGTGGGGAGGAATCAAAGGAGGGGTAACACTGTTCAAAAAGAAATGTATACATTATCTTATGTAACTGTAACCACATCACCTTTTCAATAAAATAAAATTTAAAAACAAAAGAACACTCTGTTTGAAGCATACTTTAAGGACTGAGTGTTTTGCAGATTACTAATAGTCATTAATATTTGGGAGAATTGGGAATGATCTGATTTTTATTAAATAAATATATATATATATATATATATATATATATATATACTTTATGATGCCTTAGATTAAGTCACTTTAATTCAGATGCTAAGAAATATATAGATTTCCCCCTATATTAAGATTATCATTATATAAAGGATAAAGTTGAGTAGATATTTTTGTTTTCTTTCTTTTTTTTTTTTTTTTTTTTTTGGCCAGTCCTGGGGCTTGGACTCAGGGCCTGAGCACTGTCCCTGGCTTCTTTTTGCTCAAGGCTAGCACTCTGCCACTTGAGCCACAGCGCCACTTCTGGCCGTTTTCTGTATATGTGGTGCTGGGGAATCGAACCCAGGGCCTCATGTATACGAGGCAAGCTCTCTCGCCACTAGGCCATATCCCCAGCCCTGAGTAGATATTTTTGAAAAAATGTTTGGCCTTTATTTTTTCAGAGAGCCCAGTCAGATGAACTGGAAAAAATTGAAAAGCATGGCCGATCATCCAAAGACAAGGAAACTGCCAAGTCTCTGGACAAACCTGAACAGTAAGCTGCCTCCAGGGCCTGCGGGAGAAATCCAGGCGAAGGGTGGCTTTGCATGCAGGAATTACTATGTCTTAAGGGTGTAATTGTTATGAATTACACAAGGGTAAACATCTGTCTATATGAATTATATTTTTTTCTCTGAACTTGCCTTTATTTCCTTAGGTTCCTTTATGAGCTGTCACTCATCCCCAACTTTTCAGAGCGAGTCTTTTGCATCCTCTTCCAGTCCACGTTTTCAGAAAGTATTTGCTCAATTCGTCGCAAATTGGAATTACTCCAGAAATTGTGTGAGGTAGGATCTGGTACAAAGAACATAGAATTTGAGTTATGAAACTTAATTTTGTTCCATCGTGTTTTTATTTCAAAACAGGCCTTTTTCCAGGAAGTACTGATTCAGTGTGAGTGATGGTAATCACCCAGATGGCAGCTTTTTTTTTTTTTTTAATTGCATTCCAGATCAAAGTCCCATGTTTCAACTTGCATGCAGGGCTTCAGGATCACATCAAAAGAATGTGACCAGGGTGCCCTGGCCTCCAGAGGTTTGCATTTCCTCTGCTTTTGCCAAAACCTTACATTTTTCCTGTCCCACTCAAACATCAAACTTGCAAATAAATGGCATTTGAAGGCAGGTTATTTACTTGGCTTTACTTTTTGGAATGGGCCCTCCACAAATAGTTAATATTTCCTCTAACCAAACGATTTAGTAACAGCCATTTGACTTGACAGAAGATATATAGTCCTCTAAAAACAAAGAAGAAATGTTTGTTAGAAATGTCCAATATGAACATTTTGAACAATCTGTCAAAAATCAACAGTACCCTTTGTTCTGTTTGGAGTAAATCATTTTGAAAAGAAGAAAGTTGTTACCAAAGATGTTTTTACAGGCAATGATACACAAATTGAAGCCAAACTCAGTGTTCTGAAAGAAGTAAATATGAATTCTTTTGGGTAAACCAAAGTTTGGAATTTCATTTTTACAATGAATTTTTGTGCTGGTGATTCACACCTATAATCCTACTGACTCAAGAGACTAAAATCTGGAAGATCATGATTCATAGCTAGCACAAGGTGAAAAAGGCTAGGAGACTCTTTGATTAACCAGCAAAAAACAAAAAGAAACAAAAAAACAGGCTGAAGATATGGCCCAAGTGATAGAGCCTTGAACAAGAAATTTTAGTTCAAGCCCTGAAACTACCACAAAATATATAGGGCCTAATACTTTGGTGATATACAATACATACAAATACTTAATAATGAAATATGACATAGTTTAGCCCATTCCCACATTGTTAGTGCAGTATGAATAGCGGATGTTGTATATGTCATGTGATTCAAAAGAATGCTATGTAGGAATGCAATATTTGTTCTGTTTTCCTGTCTTTACAGACATTAAAAAATGGTCCTGGAGTGATGCAAGTCCTGGGTTTGGTTCTTGCATTTGGCAACTACATGAATGGTGGCAATAAGACTCGGGGGCAGGCAGATGGCTTCGGATTAGACATTCTCCCAAAGCTGAAAGATGTGAAGAGCAGTGTAAGTATTTTGTCCTAGTGCAGAGAGACAAGTGTCTTGCTCATGCTGGGGTGTTGGACAATGTCTAAACCTCTTTGTTGCAAACCTAATAATTTTTTCTGTCTTTGCAACATTTATGTTTATTTAAAATTAATATCTGAAAGATTGTGATAGTGACCATAAACATCTAGTTACACATGATTGTTAGCATCACAGAGTAAAGTCATATTGGTAAACCTAGCAAATAGGACACAGGTTTCCCTGAATAGGGAATCACTACACAGAATACTGTAATAAAAGATATTATTAACACATGCGTAAAATATTGAATTTAAATAAATTTGCTTGCAGAAATGAAAATATAAAGAATTATCCTTTCTAGAAAGTAAAGCAATCTACCTGGCAGGAGATAATGATTTTGGTTTATGTGGTCATCAAACTTTCATTCATTGATTTATATGATATATATGCATATATTCATTGAGACAGTTTCATTGCATGCCTATAACATGTCAGGAACTGTGCTTTTCCATAACTTAATAGCATTGCTTCTTTCTTAGTACATGAGCAACATAGGATTTTTTAGTGTGTGTGTGTGTGAGAGGGAGAGTGTGTGTGTGTGAGAGTGTTTATGTGTGTGTGTTTATGTGTGTTTTCATTGGGAATTAAACCTGGGTGCTATGCTTGGTCAGCTTTCTTGCTCAATGCTTGCACTTTGTCCCTTGAAGTATAGCTCCAGCCTGACTTTTTACTGGTTAATTGGAAATGGAGTCTCGTGATTTTTTTTCTGCCCAGATTGGCTTGAAACCACAGTCTCCTAGGGCTTGGCCTCCTGAGTAAACTAGGATTACAGTGGTAAGCCATGGGTACCTGGCTCAATTTTTCTGACTTTTGTGATTATTGTAAAGAAATAAATATAGGCCAGGCACTAAGGGCTCACACCTATAATCTTAGATACTCAGGAGTCTAGAATTAGAGGACTGAAGTTGAGAACCAGCCTGGGCACAAAAGTCCATGAGGCAAACCAGAAAAAAGCCAGAAATGTGCAAGGCTCTATGTTCAAGTCCTAGTACTGGCACTGGGGTGCCCCCCCCACCCCAACACACACCCCATGTATATTTCAAGTGTTATTAAATTTGTATGAGAAACATTTTCATAGAAATAAGCCTCAAACTAAAAGTCTAATAAATCACACTCATTAAAAGGAAAATATATTTTTCTAAACCTGGAAATTTACTTTTGAATATTGTTTAATAGCTGCATACTGAATTGAAGCAACTTTAGCGAAAAACATTGAAATATAAATACATCAATATAATATTTACCATATAAAAAGCATAGTCAAAGCTAGGTACTAGTAATTTTTTCAGGAGCCTGAGACCTAGAGAATCAAATTTCACATCCAGCCTAGGCAGAAAAATCTGAGTGAGGGGGCTGGGAATATGGCCTAGTGGTAGAGTGCTTGCCTCACATACATGAAGCCCTGGTTTCGATTCCTCAGCACCACATATATAGAAATAAGACAGAAGGGGTGCTGTGGCTCAAGTGGTAGAGTGCTAGCCTTGAGCAAAAAGAAGCCAGAGACAGTGCTCAGGCCCTGAGTTCGAGCCCCAGGAGTGACTCCCCCAACAAAAACAAAAAAAAAGTGTGAGTGACTCCATCTCCAAAAGTTAAAAAAGGACAATAATAGAAAATTAGCAAAAACAATGGGCAGGAGGTATGGTTCAAGTAGTATAACACCAACTGAGCAAGACAGGTGAGCCAGCTCCAGGCCCTATGTTCAAACTTCAGTATCAACAGAAGTGTTTTAAAAAGTTAATCATCACTAGTTATATACCAACACGAAATTTTTTTATGACATATTCTATATTCCATGAAATTGAGTTTTATTATATGGAATAACCTAGATCAAAAGTAAAATACTGGGGGCTGGGGATATGGCCTAGTGGCAAGAGTGCTTGCCTCGTATACATGAGGCCCTGGGTTCGATTCCCCAGCACCACATATACAGAAAATGGCCAGAAGAGGTGCTGTGGCTCAAGTGGCAGAGTGCTAGCCTTGAGCAAAAAGAAGCCAGGGACAGTGCTCAGGCCCTGAGTCCAAGGCCCAGGACTGGCCAAAATAAAAAAAAAAAAAAAAGTAAAATGCTGAACCGAAAAGCAAGTATTTTTTTTCTTTCATTTTTTTTGATTTTGTTTTTGTGCTGGTCCTAGGGCTTGAATTCAAGGCATGGTGTTGTCCTTGAGAATTTTTTTTTTTTTCCATTACTGGGGCTTGAAGTCAGAGCCTGGGCACTGTCCTTGAACTTTTGTTCATGGCTAGCCATCTACCACTTGAACCACAGCTCCATCTCTGGAGTTTAATTTGGAGATAAGAATCTCACAGACTTTCCTACCCTGACTAGCACTGAAATACAATGCTCAAATCTCAGCCTCTTGAGTGTTTAGGATTACAAGCACAAGTCAGTAGCTCCTGACCCACCTGCTCCCAGGAAGAAGCAAGGATTTTTTAAGCATTGTTATATTTGCCATCTCAGATGACCTATATAAAGTCTTATAGAAATGGTGCTTCCCCCCCCCCATAATCTAAATGCCACCCTATCTACTATTCAGTAATATTTGTCAACATTAGACTGAGCTATTATCCAAGTCACTCAGAATTTTCTCTTAACATGACTATCAGCAGGCTTTTATGAAATGTTTTATAATTTTTCTATTGTTGTTTTATTAACATTTAAGTTAGGAGATAGAAAATACATTAGTTTGCCGAAGTGATTTTAGAAGGAAATCTAAAGGCTATATTACTATCTCATATCAAACTTGGTTATGAAAAAGTGCTGCTCTTAAATTTAAATTTATGTTTAATTCTTAGAGGCACAACCATTCCTTCAGGTGTTGATCTTTTTTTTTTTTTTTGCCAGTCCTGGGGCTTGAACTCAGGGCCTGGGCACTGTCCCTGAGTTTCTTGTACTCAAGGCTAGCATTCTACTACTTGAGCCACAGCACCATTTCTGGCCTTTTCTGTTTATGGGGTACTGAGGAACTAAACCCGAGGCTCTATGCATGTAGGTTCAGGTGTTGCTCTTTTTATAGAGGAAATGCCCAGGTTTTTTAGCAGTTACATTTAACTGTTGCTTTACGTCAGAAAACTTTTTTAGACCAGACTGTCAAACATTGTTCAAAATGCTATATCCCACAAGTGCCATAAGTTCTATTTATAGCCAGAGATCATGGCAGCAGGTGGCATATTTACTTGATATGGCCATATTTTGTCAGCTTTCTGTTTCTGATTGGCTAAAGTTCATGTACTAAGATTGGCTGAGACTAGGTTGTCTCTGGTATTCGTGGATATATGGTTCCAAGAAGATTACCACTGAAGCAATACCAGGAGTGCTCAGGATACATAGAATTCATGCAGTCTTGTGGTGTAGAAAACTGATTTTCCCACCACACTACCCAACTTTTATGAAAGACATGCTGCCTTTCAACAAATCTGAAATCTATACCTAATCACTTACATGCATGGGATGCTGAGTTTCAAAAGTGAATTTCAAGGGAACACAAAGCAGATTACAAAGCAATTTAACACAGGTTACAACAATGAAGGACTGACTGAAAGCACTTCATATCCACTAATCTACTTACACACACACACACACACACACACACACACACACACACCGAGGAATTCACATTTTTTTTGAAATTGCTTTTTATTTATTTTCCATTTTTGTCTCTTAAATATTCATGTTCTCTTTAAGGACTTGTACAAAGGAGTTGCCGTTATTGAATTATTTTCTGATTTTTTTTTTTTTTTTGCTGCATTTGGCCAAAATGGCACATCATAAATCTGCAAATAATGCAGGCCTACCATTCTGTTAGGGTAAGCTGAAAGCTAACTTTCAGTTTAGTATATAAGGAGGCTACTTTGAGCCAACATGTACATTTCAAATTTGTTTAAGCAGAACAAATGTAGCTGTCAGAGTTTACTTTGTATCTTAGACTTTTGGTTAAGATATAATGTGTATGTGTATGTAAAGTACAAATGTTAATTAAATATTCATGCCCCTAATGTGTCAGAAATTAATGAAAACCTATTTTTGAAGAGAGTTATGAAAAATATTTTTAAATATGGAAATGTACACAGTCTCTTATTTATTTGTAACTGAGTAATTATTTTGTCTTCAGTCTCAGTTGTTGATATAATGAATTATAGATGCAGTGGCATTTTGAAAAAGTGACTGATGTTCAAGATATACTATGCATAACTGGAAATGTGAAAATGAAACTTCTAAAGCTAACTAATGCTCATAAAAACATCACTGGAAGACCCAAAGAAACATGGACTCTATGGCCTCCCTTATTGGGAATAATTAGTACAGGTTTAGGCAAGCCATAGCAGAGCATCACAAGGCCCAATAGCTATACCCTTAGGAACACATAAGATGATGCTAAGTGAAATGAACTCCATGTTATGGAAACAATTGATATATCACAGTTGTAACTACTTTCAACGTCCTATGTGTATGTGTAGTTTCTATTATTGATGATGTTCTTGTATCACCTTCCTATGGTTGTACCTACACTATCTCTGTAATCTTATCTGAGTATATTGGAAACCGTGTTTACTGGTATTGGAAGTAGGAAATTCAAAGGGAATACCAAATTTGAGAGACACAGGGTAAAAAAAGAGAAATAACTACAAAAGCAATACTTGCAAAACTGTTTGGTGTAAGTGAACTGAACACCTGGGGGGGGAGGGAAATGGGGGGAGGGAGGGGGGCATGAGGGACAAGGCAACAAACAGTACAAGAAATGTATCCAATGCCCAACGTATGATACTGTAACCTCTCTGTACATCAGTTTGATAATAAAAATTTGAGGAAAAAAAAAAACATCACTGGATATGGAATAAATAAGCATAAATTCAACAATAAATAAAACCTCTCACATACCTGAAATAATACTTTTCTTTTTCCTTAGTGTAAAGAATAATGAACTTTATTGTTCTTAGATTTGGAGTTATAGCAGCTATACACAACTACTAGTAATATTTGCTTATGTCTTATATTGTCCCTATTATAAATGCTTTTATATAATTAATATACACAAAAACTGAAATAACAGGAGAGTAAAACAGGCTGGGCTGGGGGATGGGTACCACTGGGTGTAGGGAAAGTGTTTAGGGGAGGGTGCATGAAGATGAATATGACCTGAGAAATTTACTTGGATATGAACATGTAACAATTTTTGGAAATGTCACAATAACAAATGTATGCTAAAAATTATAAGCATAAAAAGTAATGAACCATATTCATTATAACAACATTAGAGAAAAACTTTAAAAGGTTCCTCATTATAAAAGCAGTGAATTACGTACAGTTGAGACTCTTGCCTTTAAGCTGTGTCTTTGATTCTACATAGAATTTAGATAGGAATAGTGGGAAAATTCTTTGCCTTTAGTTTTTTTTAGATATGATGACTCTAGGCAATTCCAAATGTGAAATTTTACTTTCCACTTAAAATACTCACATGTATATATTTAGATTTCCTGGAATTTATGCTAGCTAACATAGTACATTGAATAATCTTCAAAATCATATGTTACTTACTCTCATCTCTCCTCCAGGACAACAGCAGGAGCCTTTTGTCATACATTGTTTCATATTATCTTCGAAATTTTGATGAGGTAAGACCATTTGTTTGCTTGTTTTTCTGTCTTCGTTTTTGCTATAGTGGCTGTTGTATAGTTCTTACTTGTATGGATGTTCGTTTGTTTAAAAACATCTCATTTGTCATTAGGATGCCGGAAGGGAACAGTGTGTCTTTCCACTGCCAGAGCCTCAGGACCTTTTTCAAGCATCTCAGATGAAGTTTGAGGACTTTCAAAAAGATCTCCGAAAGCTAAAGAAAGACTTGAAAGGTAACTTCAGATATTGAATTTAAATTATTTACATATTTCAATGAGAGCCGACAGACTTATCAGTGATTTTGAAGCATCAAAATGGCGTGAAGCCTAATGGAATTATTTAATGGAACTACTTTTTTTCTGTGTACGTGTGTTGGAAAAAAATTGAAAATATTCTCTTTTTTTTGTTGTTTAAAAAGTTGTATGTTCAAATGCTGTTTGGTAAAGAGCATCTTTTAGGTCATTTGAATAACAATCCATTTCACCAGGATTAAGTTAAGCATGATGCTTTATTTTATAACCAAGAATAATTTATATTTATCATGTCATATTTGGGTATTGTTAATAGATAAATAGTTCTTGCTCACACCCTCTCCCCCCTTGCCATACTTACCCAAGGCATGTGGCTTATGAACATATCTGGACAACACACACACACACACACACACACACACACACACACACACACACACACTGAAGCTTTATATCAACTTATTTGAAAAAGGCATAGTAAGAAATTCCACAGAAATGTCAATGGGTGGGCTTGGTGTGGTAATGTACACCTATAATCCCAACTATTCAAGAGTTGAGACAAGAGGTAATGAATTTAAATGGTACCAGAGTTTGAGTTCAAGGCCTCATATTTACTACCTCACAATTCTACCAATTGAGCCACACTTCCAGCCAAATGACCAAATGCATGTAGTTTCTTAGTTGGAAATATCAAGTATGTATTACCCGTGCCTATAAATTCCTGAGCTGATTCCTTTAAGTCAGCAAAGTTTATCCAAATATATTCTCTTTAAAGGCAGTTAAGCTCAGATTGGCACTTACTGAGCTCTTTCTCTTGCTGAGATATTTTCCTTGATGCTTGGAGAGACATGATGAGTGATAAATGGTTTCTGTTCTTTAAAAACAAATCACTACTTAGGCACTTCAGAAACCAAACACACAAACATATTTGCATTGTACTATACTTATAATGGTTATGAAATAGGAATGTCCAATGTAAGTTAGGCCTGATTCTATTTGATTGTCCAGGAAGGCTTGAGTTAGATATTGCTTCTAGCAATGAGTCATGATATAGGAATACTTTACCAGCTAAATAAAATAAAATAAAATTTTATTGAATAGATTGATCACCGAATTCAATGAAATAAGCATTTTTGGACATGGATAGTAGAGAATGGTTTTAATTAGAAGATGGATACAATGCAGAAAAGACACAGATAAAAGAATTTGCACTGCATCTGAAGTAAGAATCAGGTAGTTGATAGATGGATTGACTGTTTCCTAAGGCATCTGTTGTACAAAAATTATTTTACAGCAGGATTAGGAATTTCTCACCTATTCCAAATGAATACTTTTAGATAGGTTTTATAGAGACATTTATGAATGGCTTAAAAGCTGTATTAGCTGACTTATGAGGCTGTAGAATATGGCAGCAAGGAAGCCTAGGTAAAAGATTTCTGAAAGTACAAATACAAAAAATAAGGGCATTTGCACCACAATAAAGTAGGCACAAAGAGGAAAGGGCCAACCTAAGGAGTATTTGGGAGGTTTTATGAAAAGATGTTGGAATATAGTAAGCAAGTGAACAGTTTGTTTTAGCTTGAGTTTTGAGCCTAGGCGGTGGTACCATGAACCTAAGGAGTCAAGATGTAGATGGCTGTGAGGACTTCAAGTTGGTGAGTGTATAGGAGTCTGGAGTAATGAGAAGCCTGGATTGGGAATATGGATTGGGATTCACCAGCATCACAAGGGAGCCCAGGCAAAGGACACAGTCAGAGAGGTACATGGGGGTTCCTTGCAATAGAAGTTCACAACCTATGCCAATGAAGGTGGTTAAAGGGGTATTATTATAACACTGGCTAAGGTGATTTTAAATCGGTTTGATGCTCCCTTAACATGGTGATATTCTAAACAATGTCAACCTCCCCTTCCAGCCTGTGAGGTAGAAGCGGGAAAGGTGTACCAGGTCTCCTCTGAAGAGCACATGCAACCCTTCAAAGAGAACATGGAGCAGTTCATCATTCAAGGTGAGTCGCAGAGATCTGGTGTTTTCCTTCCTCATTAAGGACACACTGCCTTAAAGGGGATTATTTAGACACTGTCCATACATATACAAATAAAACAGATTCAGTATAATAGTGGCACAGGATATGAGTTGGCAGCAAGTTTCTAAGCATAGTGTTCTGTGGAAATACTAACTTTTAGTCTTATCCATGACAGTTAAGTCTACTCCATTGTTTAAAACCTTATGTATTTATGAAGATATTAAATTGTTTATTTAATTGTTCAATATTTGTTTCATTCAGTTGAGTGCTGGTGTTCATTCCTGTATGTAACCTTGCTACTCAGGAGTCTGAGATCTGAGGATCATGGTTTGAAGTCATCTAGGGCAGGAAAGTCTGTGAGACTCTCATCTCCAATCAAGTGCCAAAATAACAAAAAGCCAGAAGTAGAGCTGTGACAAAGAACACTTTCCTTGAACAAAAAGTTCAGGAATAAGACTTAGTCCCTGAGGTCAAGCCCCAAGACTGACCCTACCCCTGTCTCCAAAAAAAAAAGATTCAAGCTGCCCCCCCAACCAAATAAGATACATTGTACTCATAATTTGACATTTTGAATTGAAACCCCTTTGTACAACTATTTAACTTTTAAAATCTACTTGTAGCTCAAAAATTATATGCTTTTTGTTTTAAAATTTGATACTATTTTAAGGTGTTTTATTTTTGTTGTTGTCATTGTTGTTTCTTGTAGTGCTTTGAAGATAGTCCAGGGCCTCACCTACATTAGGCATGCACTCTATTACTGTTCTATGTCCTAGCCCCTTCTCTTAACTTTTTACTATTCTTATGACCTTAGTTCAATCAGGTACTTTGTTTGCCAAAACATTGTTTCTAAAAGAAAAAGTTATTGATGTTTGCAATCTTTACAATAATCTTTTTTAATAATTTGTATTGTTAAGATGATGTACAGAGGGGTTATGGTTACATACTTCAAATAATGAGTACATTTCTTGTCATATTTGTTACCCCTTCCTCATTTTTCTCCCTCCTTTCTTCTCCTCAACACTTTCCCCTCCTCTCTCCTCTCTTTCCTTCCCTCCCTTCTCCCCCTCCCTCCTCTCCTTGCTTTCATCACTTTTTTTTAACCGTCCCAATGATGGACATCATCCATTATTCTAGGACTCTATAAACATTCTTAAGGACTCTATAAACAGTAAAAAAAAAAAAAGAACAGTTTCTTCCAGGTCAGGTGATATGTACATTTCTTTCCTTTGACTTAGTATAACTGTTCCTTTTTTTCTCATTTTATCCCTTTCTCCACTGCCCTTGAGTTGCTTCATTTGCTTTCATCAATGTCCATTGCAGCTGTTGGGCACCCTCTTTTTTTTTTTTCACCCAGTTTCCACTCATTCTGTGTCCTTCTCCCAGCTTCCCTCAGATGTGCACCATATGTGAGGTAAAAAATATAGGGTCCTGTAAATACTATAAAACTAATTAAGAAGAGGTCCTTTGGTTTCTTATCTTTGGAGTTCTTTTCAGTCTGCATATTATTTTTGGTACATATGAAGTAGTGCTTGGGTCTTACTTTTTGGTGCATTTCTTCCAAGACTGTCTTTTTTGGTCTCACTGTGTCTTAGTATCTTGGCTCCTGTTTTCTTTGTTGTGTTTCTTTGGTATTTAATTCTAATACCCACATATCAGGGAGACCATGAACCCTTTTGTGTCTCTGTCCTTGGCTTGTCTCGCTTAACCTGATTTGTTCTAGTCCTGTTCATTTGCCTGAAAATATCATTATTTTATCATTTCTAATAGCTTTGTAGAATTCCATTGTACATAGGTATCACATTTTCTGCAGTGGGGCATCTGGGTTGTTTCCATATCTTGGCTATTGTGAATAGTGCAGCAATGAACATGAAGGTACAGGTGTCCTTGTCATATCCTGGTTCCTGTTGTTCAGGATAGATGCCTAGGAGCTGTTCGGCTGCGTCATAGGGTGTGTCTATGTTTAGTTTTTTGAGGAACCTGTAGCCTGCTTTCCAGAGTGGTTGTACTAGTTTATATTCCCACCAGAAGCTCAGTAGGGTTCCTCTTTCTCCTCATCCCTTCCAGCATTTGTTGTTGCCTGAGTTCAGAGTATAGGCCGATATTGTTTTTGGTGGTGGTGGTGGTGGTCATGGGGCTTGAACTCTGAGCCTGAGCAACTGTTCCTGAGCTCTTCAGCTCAAGTATAGTGCTCTACCACTTGAGCCACAGTACCACTTCCTAAAAAAATCTTAACACCTTTCTTCTAGGAAGCTTGCAAAATATCATCTCATTGGTTCTCAGTATATTTCTATATAACAATAGTGAAAACATTTAGTAGATACTAAAGAAATATTCTTTGCAAGATACAGAAACTTTTTTTTTGTATGTGGAGCTTGAACTCAGTTCACTGCTTCACAATCTTACTCCATTTACTTCCTCAGCTAGTATTGTACCACTTGAGCCATTCCTCATTCCTACTTTTTGTTGGTTATTTTTAAAATGGAGTCTCATAGACTTTTGTGTGTAGAGCATCTTCATATGTTGGTTTTATAGAACTCAATCTCCTGATCTGCTCGGATTAAATTTCTCAGTCACTGGAACTCAATGCCTTTTCTTTTTTAAGTTTATTTAAAAAAATATGTTTAAATATTTGAACAAGGCAATTTTAATTCTACATGTCAGTTTGTGTATACTGTGCATCTTGATCAGTGTCACCGCTTCTATTATTTCCTCTTCCATCTATCTCAATCCATCAGTCCTTTCAAGATCCATTTTCACATATGCAACTTAACTTTTTTTTTTTTTTTTTTTTTTTTGGCCAGTCCTGGGCCTTGGACTCAGGGCCTGAGCACTGTCCCTGGCTTCTTCCTGCTCAAGGCTAGCACTCTGCCACCTGAGCCACAGCGCCCCTTCTGGCCGTTTTTCCATATATGTGGTGCTGGGGAATCGAACCGAGAGCTTCATGTGTAGGAGGCAAGTGCTCTTGCCACCAGGCCATATTCCCAGCCCACGCAACTTAACTATTATGATCAAATTAGCCCATAATTTCTTTCCCTATCTTTCCATTCCTCTCCTCTTCCTTGAAACATGTCAGTTTGTTAATATTCATTTTATAAAACTGTCAGTTAATTGTTCTCAAAAGAAACTTAATGGTTTTTGAAATTTTCTGAGAGCAATTCATTGTTTATTTTAGCAGATTGTTATAATAAAATATATTCATATTGCTGCCTTTTAAATATGTTTACATAGAACATTTATTTTATTTTAATATGGCTAATGATTGAATTATATAAATTTATGTAAACAATGTAAAGTACAAAAAGTAAAAGGAAAGAAAAACAAAATTCCCTACTGCCAGTTCAAATGATCCCTGTGATGTTTTGAGAATCTTGTTAAATCTTTGAAACTTTTCTCCTATTCCAACCAAACACTAAGTTATGACTTTGCAGATATTGTATATACCTTCAAGAAAATATGGTCTTGAAATACTCTTTAAACATTAATCAGCCCAAACTGCAATATTGTATTTTAAGTGGTGACCTAGATACTTTCCTAATTCCCTAGTGATAGTTTCTTTTATTTTTAATGTACATTCAATTTTTTTATAATCAACCTCCCCAGCTCTACTTTGTCATCTGATTTCTCCAAAATGTCATAAATATGACTCAAGGGGAAACCACTATGAAATAGCATCTTCTTTATTTACTCCAGCCTTGCCTGCCCACCCTCATACCTTCCTTCCTTCCTTCCTTCCTTCCTTCCTTCCTTCCTTCCTTCCTTCCTTCCTTCCTTCCTTCCTTCCTTCCTTCCTTCTTCCTCCTCCCTCCTCCCTCCTCCCTCCTCCCTCCTCCCTCCTCCCTCCTCCCTCCTCCCTCCTCCTCCTCCTCCTCCTCCTCCTCCTCCTCCTCCTCCTCCTCCTCCTCCTCCTCCTCCTCCTCCTCCTCCTCCTCTTCCTCCTCTCCCCCCCCCCTTTCATCACTCTTGAAGCTTGAACTCAGGGCTTCAGTGCTTTCCCTAAGCTTTTTCACTCAGGCCTAGCATTCTACAAGTTTGAGCCACAGAGCCACTTCTGGTGTTCTGGTGGATAATTAGACATACGTCTCATGTACTCTCCTCCCTAGCCTGGCTTTGAACCACCATCCTCAGACCTCAGCATCCTGAATAGCTAGGATTACAGGCACAAGCCACTGGCGCCTGGCTAGAATTTATTTTTAATTGATTTTACTTTCTGTTCCATTGCTCAGTGATTTTGAAACTGAAGGTCATAAACTATGAAGACATCTATTTATCATATCACAACTGAGGTTTCAAAATTTTACAGAAAAAACTAACATTAGGACTACATTGCTTAAAATGACAATATTTGGGAAAGTATGTGTGCAGAGAAAGAGAATAGTTACATAAATTCCTAGAATACTTGCCTGTCAAAATAAAATTGAAAGTCATTACTGTATTTGTTTTACCTAATGGAATTTCTGTGTAGTTTTAAACAGATTGAGGTATTGGTTTAATCTCTTTTCTTAAATTGATCTTTGAGTTTCTGTCAGACTACCATGCTTTACTTTCAGACAAAAGTTATAATGAACAAAACTAGAGGCATAATTTTATAGTACAGTGCTTGTCTACCTTATGAGAAGTCCAGGGCTTAAACCTTGCAGAAATAAAAAGCAAAACAAAACAAAAATAAATGGAAAAGATCATAGTCTATTCCCTTGTAATTCTGCAGAAAGAACACTATTGCAAAGAGTTCCAAATTCTTACCATTACTGGAGGAGGCTGAATATCCTTTCTGTTCCTTTGTTTGTTTGTTTTCACTTGGTATTTGTACATTTGCTTGAGGAAATTATTCTAATTAGTTGTTGAAATTTAAAACTTATCACATTGCTGTATATGACATGAATGTTTAATTCTCTCATGTTACTGTCACTTTTATACAGAAATTAAATCTGAAATTTTTGGTTGTTATATAAACACTTCTGTGTATAGAATATCATCTAATATTCAAATTTATGTCTGTTTTGTCAGTCATATAAAAGAAGTGTAAACTGTGAATTTGAGTATTAAAATTAACAATTTGAATTAGTTATAATTAACAATCATTGGGCTGGGGATATGGCCTAGTGGCAAGAGTGCTTGCTTCGAATACATGAGGCCTGGGTTCAATTCCCCAGCACCACATATACAGAAAATGGCCAGAAGTGGCGCTGTAGCTCAAGTGGCAGAGTGCTAGCCTTGAGCAAAAAGAAGCCAGGGACAGTGCTCAGGCCCTGAGTCCAGGCCCCAGGACTGGCAAAAAAAAAAAAAAATTAACAATCATTTAAATACAATTTGTTTTGTTGATTATATTTTACTTGAGATAGTATAACTATTTACCTATCTCACATTTTTTCTTATATATTTAGCTAAAATTGACCAAGAAACAGAGGAGACTTCCTTGACAGAGACACATAAGTGGTAAGAAATTGCTTTCCTGTAAAAATTGTATTTCTTTCCACATTATGCTATAAAGTGCTAGTATATTTCATATCAAGGGAACAGTTATTAGATAAAGTTTTGTTTCACTCTTAAAATACAAACCTGATATAGTAATATGTTTTACTTCCATAAGGAGTTGTCTGAGTTTTTATATTTTCATCTCTATATGAATTACAATTCTATTAAGTACCAAATTATTGAGAATAAATCATTAATTTCTCTAATAGGATTGAGAACTAGTGAAACACAATGAAAGAAAGCAAGAACTTGTTTTAATGAAAAGTGCTCATGAGTTTTTAGTATTAACAATAAAATCCAGGGAGAAAAACAAGAGTTTCCCTTGGTTGACCCTTCCCATCCAGAATGGAGATTTTCTATCAGGCCAAGCATAGAAAGTTCATCAGAAGTCTCCTTCCTCTCAGTCAAATTCTTCTTTCTCTCTTAAGCAAATTCTCCAGAAAAAAAAAATGTATGCGTACGTGTATACATACATACATAGTTATATAGGTATTTACACACGTGCATATGCATATGTATGCACATTACATTTAAATTAGTATCAATAGCTCTATAGATAGACAGAGGAATAGACAGACAGATAGATTGGCATCAGACGGACAGAGACAGACAGACATTGGGATCATAGGAGCTGCAAGTGTGGAATTAGCTAGGCAAGCTGACAATTCCAGTAGCGGCTTGTAACCCTGGGTGGACTTGCAATGGTCCCAATCCTGAGTCTGAAGTCTGAAGACAGTTTGGGGCCAGAATTCAGGCTATTTGAAGGTTGAACCTCAGTTGAAGGCCTATACTAACCAGACAATATAAAGGAATCTGCTTTGTAAATTGTACTGATTCAAATGTTAGTCACATCTAAACACTAACTTCCCAACCACTTGACTAATGTTTGACTCAAATTGGGGATCATAACTTATCCAAACTGATGTGTAAAATGAATCATCACACTCACTAGAGGAATTCTATTACTATTTAGGAAAGTTTTTATTGAAAAAGTTGTCATTACTGTGTCAGGGAAAGTACTTACATTCTGTGAACAGATGTCAATATTCAGTTCTTGATTTGATATAAAATATTTTGCTAGACAGATGGGTACTCAAAATTACTCATTTTCTATAGAAAGCAAAAACTAAAGTAAAAACTAAAAATGAATAGATTTCAATTCATGGCTCATGACAAAATTATAAGTAAAAAATAGAAACAAAACAAAAACAGAAAATATATTTTTAAAAAGCTATTTTTAAATTCATAAATGAAAGTAAGAGTCTTAGTTCATAACATGGTTTACGTTCTATTTGTTTGACATTTTCCCAAAACTGTTTGTCTAAAACTTACCAGCAGTCCTATATAACCTGGGAAAATTCAGTAGTAATTCTATGCGGAAATGCAGAGAAGCTTTTGAGAGTTTTTTGAGTTTTGATTCTTGCTCTTCTTAAGTCATGGCTCTAATAACTGAGAACAATATTAAATCTTCAGCTAATAGAATTTACTTTATAGGTGAGGATTAAATGAGGAATCTTAGTATTTGGGAAGCAATCAATGGTTGTTAACTGCTATCCTATTTGCACATTATTTTGATAATAAGTTATTACAAAAAGTGTAATGGTAGAAATAGACTTTGTGATGCTAGGCCTCTGATGACATGGAGGCTAGGGGCTTCTCACCTCTATTTTTGCTTTTATGGAGTCACCTGCCAGAGTGGACCCCAATGCCATTCCTAGCCTTAGCTTTCACAGCAGTGCAAAGAAGTCCCACCCACATCTCTACAGCCAAGAGAACTGATGTGGGGGAGGGCAAAGAGAACATGGAGAATTTGATACTCCAAGGCTCTGTCAAAATCCATGGTATCAGCTTGCTGTTAAAGATATTGCTATTTTGTTCTTGTGTTCTGTGGCTTTTGCATCAAATGCTGGAGCAGCACGTTTGTCACACCAACCCTATTATACCTTAAAACACACATAGATGTAAACGCAATGATGTTTGGAGCTTCAGCAGATAATTGTCACCAATGGAGAGATCATCTAATCAAACACTCCATAAAGAAACCTCAGAGTTAGTTGACTGTTTTGACCAACTGAACTTAGTACACAACTACAGAATATTCCATCCAGAGCTTCACAATACACATTTCTCTGGGCAGCCCATGGCACATTGTCTAAAATTGTGCTTTTACCAAGAAAATAACTATAGTTGTACAGTAGATAATATATTGTTCCCGGTCACTTTTTGAATTCATAACTAAGGATATTCAAAAGAAAAAAGTTAGTGTGTGTATTAAAGCAAGACACATCTCTTCTGTGTTCCATTTGTTGACATAATAATTCCATGTGCTAATTCTCACTTTTTATTCATGCATTTATCTGTTAATTTAAAAAGTTGAAAGTGAAGTTCCTGTTTAGCAAGGATAAAAATATATGGTTTTAAATACAAAGTTTGAAGTCTTCAATCTCCCAGAAATTGAAGTGGTAGATGAGACTCATGCAGAATTCATACATTGCTTATTTCAGTTATATTATCAAACTAAATATGATTATTTTCACTTTTCTGCAGAACTACTTAGTACTCATGTCAGCTCATGAGGAAAGAATGCAGTAGTTTTAGATTTATCTAACAAATGCTCACTCCTTTGTATTTAAGGGAGTAATAAAAACAACCACATTCGAAAGTTTTACTAACTTACAAGTTATGGCTAACCTCAAAATGTTTTCTGGGTTTTAAAAATTGCACAGATAAAAAAAATCAGTTAAAATTAAGTTTTGAAATAAAAAATGAAAAGATTTCAGAAACACAGTTTATTCCAGATATACATTACTTCAATTTCACTTTAGGCCTGAAAAAAACAATATAGTAATTCAAAAGTAAATTTACATTTTGATCTGAGAACTTACGTCAGCTAGTTTAGCTGGTGCTCTGGACTAAAGGAATCAGGATAAGAAGCTTTACAAGCTGACAGAACCCTCTTGGTTTAAAGACAAGCACAATACAGGAACCTTCTTCACCTCTACATGGATATTTTGTTTGTGATCCTTCCTACTTGTTGAAGCATTTGTTTTGAAGATCTTTTCAGCAGTATACACACACATATACATCATACATATACACAGAGACTGAGACCCTGAGTTCAAGCCTCAGTACTGGCACAGAGAAAAAGAACAGAAATTATTTCCATTCTTCTAAAAGCTAAAAACTACAAAGAATAGATTGATGGCAAATGTGTGTGTGTGTGTGTGTGTGTGTGTGTGTGTGTGTGTGTGTGTGTGTATGTGTGTGTGTGTGTGTATGTATATGTTGGGGGAGACTGCTGTGGCTTGAACCAGAGTCTTAACACTAGACCACTGGCCATAATCTACCTTGTAAGTAACAATCATACCATAAGGTAGTTAGTGAAGTTGTTAATCAGAGAAACAATTAGCAAAATCATATAAGAAGACTAAATTGCCAGGCACCAATGGTTCACACCTATAATCCTAGCTATTTAGGAAACTGAGGTTTTAGGATTGTGGTTTGAAGCCAGCCCAGGCAGGAAAGTTTGTGTAACACTTGTATCCAATTAACCACCAAAAAACTGGAAGTGGTAGAGCACTAGCTTTGAGCAAAAAATGCTTAGGGACAGTACTCAAACCCTGAGTTCAAGCCCCACAACTGACAAAAAATAAAAATGAAAAAAAAATTGTTGCATTTTAGTGTTATAAGATGATTTGACTCATCAGCTTGCAAAACACACACACACACACACACACACACACACACACACACATCATAGAATCTTTTAAATTAGCCACCTAATCAAGTATGTGCTTCTTAGTTATTTGACACAAGATCTCACTATACAGACCCAACTAGCTTGGATTTCAAATCTTTCTTCTTTAGTCTTTTCATTGCTGTGTTTACAGGTGGGCACCACTGTATGCTGTGGGTCAGCTTTTTCTCCCCCTGCCATTTAATTCTTTAGGAAAATTAATGAGGTTCGCTCTCCAATTTAACTTCAGTGTTAGCAAAGGCATTTGAAAACATTCAATAACCAAAGGCAAGAAATAGTAATGGAAGAAAGGACATTTGTGAGAGAACATGAAATCACATTGAAAAATGCTATTTCTGCCTATATTATTGCTTCCATGATATTTTGCCAGAAACATGACTGCATAACAAATGTATTAAAATGGAAAATTAATCTTTCATGCAGAATAAGGACAGAACAAGAAAAAAGGGAATCAAGGCAGAGGAATGTTGGTTCCGGTAGCTTCATATAATATATACACTGTTAGTCACAGTAGAGAAATGTTTAATCAGTCCTGAACTGATGTACACATACTTTATTGTGTCTAGTGACTTTCAGAGTGTCAGTTTGTAAAGTGTTTATTCAAGAAATGGATTTCTGGCACATGGGTAAAATGAAATGTTTAGTTCCTATTAGGCATATTTTCCAGAATCTTTCTGAGTAACTATCAGGAGATGAACAGAAAGACAGAAGACAGGTCTTTGTTTATCTGGCTTGTGCTAGCAAACCACGCAGGCTCCAGCCTGGTATTAAAACTGAAGGGCCATGGGAATGTTTCTGCAAAATCCCCAAACAAGGACATCATTCCCTTCCCAATATTGATAAAGCAAAACATATTTCATTATTGTTCAATTTGGATTTCTTATTTAATTACTTCATGTCCTATAAGGAAGAGGCTTCAGGATTCCTAAGATGAATGGGAGAAATCTATATTTCATGCCTTTTACTTCAGGCCATGTGGGAAATTTTAGGTCCTGCACTTATACAAATGAGTTTTCTGTTACTGTCTTATCTAAATTGCTATAAAATCCACGGAGACCTTCAACACTGTGAGGCACCATGATACCTTTCAATTATACCAGGAACATACTGAGGTGAAGGTATTTCCTGAAGTCCTTCTTATTTGTTTATTACACGCTGGATGAAAGGACCTCTGTACAGTCCACTTCCAATTTAGATGGATCATTACAATGGCAAATGCATCTAAAAAAGTTTTATTGTGTAAAGAGAAACTTGCCTGCTACATAAGGTCACATAGATCTATTCTATTCTTGAGTCCTAAGAGGTTAAAACTCCTAAAGATTTTCTCTATCAGTGAACTGATATGAATTACTAAGAGAGATCCTAATCACTGTGTTCCTGAAATGCATGTGTCCAGAAATTTTTCTAAAAATGTTACTTTCTCCACTTTGTCCACTGATTTCTACTTGAAGAATACTACATTTTTGTTTTCCCATAATTAATAAGTACAGTAATGTGCATCCATAATAAGAGGATATAGAAGTTTAACGATGTAAATATTCTTACAATAAGTAAACCCTTCAGCTTATACAAAGACCACTATATATTTTCATTAAATTTTCTCTTTTGAAGATAGTGGTATCCATAACCCTTGTTGTTCCACCATCTCTTCTTTTCCTCAGGAAACAATGTGCCTTGTTTTTCTTTACACTGATTTAAAAACCTTGCCTACACACTGCCCAATTGGGGTCATCACTATGCTTCATGAGCCTATGTCTCCCATCCAGGAATTTACAATTATAGTTGTCAAGAAAACACAGATTTAAATCACTAGGGACAATTGTCTCTAATAAACTCCGAGAAGTAAGATACCATCAAGTAATTTTCCTCTGCTTATTGTGTCTAAAGTTCTAATCTAAGCTCCTTAATTTAGACATGAGAAAATGGACATGCCAGAGTTCCAATAACTTTTCAAAGCTAGATAACTGGAGGAGAAAATCAAAGTGATAAAATCTGGATTCCAATTGAAGATTGGTTCTTAGAGGTAAACTGTAACAAAAGCAATACTATGGGAAGGGGTTCTGTGCTCACATCTGCCTCATGTCTGTTCCTCTTGAGGCTGCTTCTGGATTCTGGAAACCTCTAAGAAACCCCTTGTTGATGAATCTCCATTTAACAAGGATCTATGTGTCACAGCAAGCCTTCGAAATACATGCCCAGTTTCCCTGGTGAAATGTAGATAAAAATCATCTCTAGTTTTTACTGCTTCATGTTTTCATTTAAGCCCCAATTTTCAATTTTTCTTTGTTTTGAAAATAACCTTAGACAATTTTCATAGACTGCAAGTATTTCATTAGTATTCCTTAATACATAAGCTAGAAGCATATTTTATCAAGTTTTATGACAGTTAAATATACTTGATACACTTAGTTACCAAATTTTTCCCCTTCTGCTTTCTGTTTTGTTCCATTTTTATTAGCATCAATTAGGTTTGTTTGTTTTTGGAATGATTTTTCTTACCACTTATCTTGAAAGAAAATATAATTTTGGTCTTTGACTAGAAGAAACTAGAGCTAGGGGCAAGAAGTAGCCATTATAAATTCCAACACTGTTGAAGATGGGCATCTGTGTCAGTGCAGAATCACTATTCTGTCCAGGCTTAATTTCCTTCATTTTGGGGGGAATTCAGTGCAATCATGTGTATATTGTATTTAACACTATAACTAAAAATGCAGAAAGTGAAAATTATTGTATTTAATACTGTAACTCAAAATTCAGCAAGTGTAAAGTAAATGCAGATTTAATTTTGCTCAAAGAGGATGCAATTTTCTCTTTAAAAGCAGCAATTCTTTTCAGTCACAGCACTTTCCACTGTTGCTCTCCTGCCTCCTTCTCCTCCAAACAACATTCTCCCATCTGGGTGAGATGAAGGTCATCCTCTCATTATTGGTCACAGAGTCTCCCAAGAGAAGCATTAGCACATTTGCTAGGAAAATAAGTTTTAACTCCTCTAATCATACTGTGGTATGGTAACTTGTATCTATACTTATTTTTTTTAAACAAAGATTATTCCTGGCACCCCAAGCCCTAGCTCAGTGTGCATACATGTAAGTTTTGAGTGTACTTGCAGAAGATTGCACATCTCCTGTTGTGTACTCTTAAACTCACTGAAACACCCTCCAGACTGACTGAGAATTATATTACAATGTTATGAAATACTTCTTTACAAAAGAGTTTATTTTTTTATTTGTTTGATTTTGGTTTTAGTCTTCGTATTGTAGCATGAGTATTACGGGGGGAGATTAATGATTTGGTGGAATTATGTGATTTGAAAAATGTGTGATTAAGGAAAAGAGATTGGGAATGCTTGACAAGTTTTTCAAAACTGGATTAAGCCAAAAGATCAGACTCATTCTGAGTTTAAGAATCCACAAGAAAGAGAATATTGGATTAAAAAAATGTAACTAAGAGTAAAGTATTACTTGCTACTCAGAAAATTGAGATCTAGAGGATTATGATTTAATATCAGCCCAAGTAGAATAATCTTAGAGAATCAAACTCCAAAATAATCAGCAAAATGTCAGTCTGGAGGCATGATGTAAGTGGTAGAACCCAGCTGAGCAAATAAGGGGAGCAAGCTCGAAGCTCTGAATTTAGCTACCTCCTTTGATCCCATACTGAAAAAAAAATTAACAGAGATTAGAACTATTGATAAATGAGAAGAGGAAGCAAAATTAAAAGGTCAATATAAATAGGAGAATAACAACTTTTTCCCTAGGTATTTTAGGGGCTGTCGTCAATGACTATCTAGTACAGCATTATACATGAGTCTTAAGGTACTTGTGCTGGTGGATTACACCTTTAACTTTAGCTATTCAGGAAGCTGAGATTTAAGAATCATGGTTCCAAGCTAGTTTGGGCAGGAAAGTCTGTAAGACCCTTATGTCCAGTTAGCTACTAAAAATCTGGAAATGAAGCTGTGGCTCAAGTAGTAGAATGGGACAGTGTCCAGGACTGGCACCAAAAAGAAGTCTTAGGGATTTATCTGCCTACACTTGCTCGAAATATCAATCTTCAGATCTCAGCCACTTGAGTACCTAGAATTATAGATATGAGCCACCTATACCCACTAGCTTTTTTTTTTATTACCTGAAGCTTAAACATAACCCCTTTAAAGATGATTTTTTTATTTTCAGAATTTAGTAACAACTGAGCAAAGATGAATATGAGTAATATATGACTGTAGTCACTGGCATAAAGAACTTATAGTATACATTCATTTTAAAAACAGAGGTAAGCCAAGCAAAATATAGTATACCTGCAATCTAGGCACTAGGACTATTTCAGCAGAAGGACCGCAAATTTGAAACCAACCAAAAATCGTATCTAATTAATCAGCAAAAACCTGGAATTAGAAATGTGGTTCAAATGGTAGAGTGCCAGCAGTAGGCCAGAAAGCCACAGAACAATGTGAGACCTTGAATTCAAGCTACAGTACCAGCCATAAAGAAAAGGAAAAAAGAGAATATATCGAATGTACCACACTGGAAAGTAACCATTACTTTTATGTTCTTGTGTGTGCTCTGACAGCTTTTTAGAGACTACAGCCTATTTTTTCATGAAGCCAAAAATTGGGGAGAAGGAGGTTTCCACAAATGTTTTCTTCAGTATCTGGCATGAATTCAGTTCTGACTTTAAAGACTTCTGGAAGAAGGAGAACAAGCTTATTCTCCAAGAGAGGTAGGTATTGGCACAATGGCATTGAAAGATGACATTTTATTATATGTGACGCCACTGAGATTGCCAAGATTTATAGCATGGATGAAAAAATTACATAGCCCTCACCTTGGAGTAGCAAGTGGTTGAGGGCATTGACGTTTGGTAGAATTTAATACTTGAATAGAACAGTGAGTCCAGAATTGTGAAAGCACTGAAAATAAGTGGGGGCTCCAGGACCATTGTCTGTTAAAATATCTTCTAAGAAGAATTACACAGAAAGTAACTTCATAGAAAGCATCCATATAACCTGTAGGATGATAAATCATTTCACTTCCAAAGCTGGAGAACACAGACTATAAAGGTAGGACAAATAGTTTTGTGTTTGCCCTTGTTCAGTTTCTGGAATATTGTCATTTCTGCTAATTCTACCAATGTTTCACCTAAAGGTCTCCCAAGGTCAGATGATAAATGTTGCTTAAAATATCTTTGAGATTTTCACAGAATTGCATTGTTTCCTGAAACACATCTTTCCAAGAATAAAGGAACATTTTCCTTAAGTGTTTAAATTAACATCTCTGTGATTATGAATTTCCCCAGTCATATTAAATATTAAGTTCTGACAAAGCTAACTCTCAAGGGCAGTCTGCCTAAATAGCTAGGTCTATTGGGAAAATTAATGAGAAATAGAATTAACTATAAAGCAAGGCCTAATACTAAACTGATTAACATAACTCCTAACATCCATGAGCTAACAAAAACTCTGTTTTGCATCTTTAGGGAACTTATATCTTAAGGGACTAGGTTTACAATGATCACAACATTCCACAGCGTTCTGCTTATTGTCCTTGTTTTGTTCTAATTAATACAAAACCATCATATGCACCTAGCTTTCATTCATAAGTTGGTTCTGTTATCTGGTGATATTGAATGCTAAGATTTATTGATCATGTGTGTCATGGATGGGTACGAAAGGCCCATGTATCATTTGTTACATGAAAGACAAATATGCTTCTCATTGTCTGTCCACTCAAAGCCAGTAGAGGCCTGTCTACCTTAATAACAGTGATAATTATGTATGCCCAGTGCAATATATTTTTCCCAGGCAAAAATATGTTGTCCACCCATCTAAGTGATGGCAGAGTTGAGCTCATTCAGATAATCACAGGTAGGCATTACTTAGCAATGAGGATTCCTGCTGAGAAATGAGTTGTAGTTGAGTTATGATTATCTGAGCACCATAGACTATGTACATGAACTAAAATTGCTCTGTATCACCAGGTAATAACACCTTCGCAGCATCATATATATTCAGTCATTTGTTTTGTTTACTGAAACATATTATGATTTCTTAGGTTCTATATACTTGTTATAAAAGAAATTATGCCTCTGAATAGCATATGGGAAAAGTCAAAGGTTGAATAGGAAGAAAACACTTTCAACCCTACTCTAAAGATCCTGAACTGTGTCTCAAAATGAAACCTTTGTAGTTAACATAGTTTGAGAATTTGGTCAAACATCCTTATAGCAGAAAAATAACTAAATATAAGCATATTTGGGGTGAAGACATGGCTCAATTTGTAGAGCATTTGCCTTGTTAATAGGAGGCCCTGAGTTAGATTAATCCCTACTACTAAATATTTTTGAAGCAAATGGAATCATTGTTTGGTTCCTTCAGCCTTATATTAAGTGATTTTTGTGTTGTTTCTTTGTTTTGGCCAAAAAGGCTTGTTTAGTTTAGAGAATATAAAGATTTGTTTTTAAGGAAGAAACTTTTTTATAAGCACATCATATCACATACAACTTCCCCTTCTTTGATTGCTAAGTCTTCATTTCCTCCCTTTAAAAAAGAATTTGAAAATCATCACTACTAATATTCAAATGGGAAGTATAAAATTGCATAATCTCTAAACGTGGGAACTTAAATGAGATGGAACATGTCGTGATTGAGGCATCAACAAGACAGGATTCAGTGCAAGTCCAGGTACATATCACATAAGCAAATGTGGCACAGCAGGAGGCTGGTGGGACAAGGACATAGGGTTACTCTTATTGTTACTACCACCACACAGAACATAGGATACCTGCCATCTTGGAGAAAATGTTGTACTTCCCAAGATAGATGCAAGTCCCTGTAAACACTCATAGTCTCAGTCCAACATGAGTTTCATGCTAGTATTGTGCTTTTAGGCATTATCAGCAGCAATAGTCATCTGTTTTGTGGTATTATGTACATATAAGATGCCCTTAACAAGCTTTGCTTTCTCTTCTATGAAACTCATAATAAATTTCTCATAAACCATTGGCAGGAATATAAAATAGTACAGCCACCTTGGAAAATAGATAACTCCTCAAACAAACTGAGAGAGCTGGCATAACAGTGGCTCATGCCTATAACCCTAGCTTCTTAAGAGGATGAGAGGATCATGGTTCAAGGCCAACATATCACACTAGAGTCCCTTCCCTTGTCCTTCTGAATTCTTATTTATTAATAGAGTCAATACCTCTGGGTAGTACTTGCATCTTTTGCTTTTATGTGTCGTGCTTAGAAATTGGCATGCCAGAAAGCTGCTGGGTCATGTAAGAAAGCTGGTTTTATAGAAAGAAGACATTTTTAGGAAAAACATTTTACAGAAAAGTCTTTAATATTATTCATAGGACAATACCCATGCTGATGCTTAAGAACTGGCTATCGAAATACCATGAATCTTAGATGTTGATATTTCCAGTCAAGTCAAACGTATATCAATTAAACTAACTACATCGAGAAAACTAGTATAATACCTTGGGTTCTTTTGTTTATGTAGAAACTGTTATTTAAAGTTTTCTTTAAAGTTAACTACAAACCGTCATAATTTAAATTATATATAGTATTTCCTAAGCTTTGAGGTTTGTAGCATAATTACTAATAAAATAACATATACATATATACACATATACACACATACACACATATGTTTATGGTATAAAACATAATGATTTCAAATACAGGTACATTGTGAAAAGATTGCCACAATTATCTTCATTTGTTTTTTCTCCTTGTGGTATAATTTCAGCGAATTTCAAGTATAAAATTCATGTTGGTTTGTTTTTGTCGATATAGAGGATTGTACTCAGTGCCTCTCAGTTGCTAAGAGGGTACTCTTGCCACTTGAGTCATACCTTTGGCTCCTATTTCTGTGGGTTTCTTTTGAGGCTTTATGTTTGGCCTGGCTTGGGCTACAGTCCCCATACCTCTGCTTTCCCAAGCCCTTAGGGATGACAGGAGTGTGCCACTATGCATAGCCTTTGGTTGAGATACCCCCCTCCCAGACTTCTTTTTGTCTTGAAACTCATTCATTCTATCTCCTTTTCCCAAGCATTACAGGCTTGGGCCACTGAGCTTAGCTATAACACATATTCTTAACTAAAACCACCATGATATACATTGATCACAGACTTACTCATTGTGTAACTGAAAGTTTGCAATTTAGACAACTTCATTTGTCCCATTTCCTAACATGTTTTTCAATTCATAATGAACTTCTAATATTTTTGGTGGTGTGGGAGGTGTAGTTTTGCTTTTTCCCCTTTGTTTTGGAACCTTGTCTTGGCTCTATAGTCCAGGCTTGAAAACACCTCTTGAATGCTAAGGTTAAACACATATAACTTTACATACAGCTTTGATTTTGTATTTTAACAGTACTAAGGAACCAGCTGTGGTTCATTAGTAAAACCTACACAGGAGGAAGAAGCAGCAGAATTCCAAGTTTGAGACCATCCCACGCAAAATTAGCATGGCTATTTCAAATAAATAAGCAAACAATTAAATAAAAGCTGAAGGATTGGGAACACAGCTTTATGTGGTAGAGCACTTGTCTGTCAAACTCACATTTCTAGGTTCAATACTCAGTAACACATAAGTACTAATAGGAAGACATAAATAGTATGGCACCTTAATATAATTGTTTAAATTTTTTTGTGTTTTTTGGCAGTTTGGCTTATCTGATTTTACATTTAATATTTATATATAGATATACTAGTTTTTCACTTATAATATCATAATTTTATTTTATTTCACGTAATCCTATTATTTACATTGATTTTGTTTCCTGAATAAGATCTGTAATAAAGCATGTAGAATCCCTGATATCTTAAATGCCTCTCCTAGTTTTCAAAGTTTATTTAATTAAATTCATCTGTCATTGTATCTTGTTGCTCATGTTAAACATTCTCTAAATAATCCATCAGCCCTGCCTCCATCCTCTCCCACTTGGCCCTGGCCATGTTCCACCAATCATTGATTAGAGAGGACACTCCCTTCCTTTAGGACTAGCAGTTAAGCTGGCCCAGTGTCACGTACTGGACCTTGATGAAAGAATATGTTCCTGGCCAACATGTCTCCACAGCCCATTGATCTCTCTCTTATGTCTCTTCACTGAATCTTTTCTTGAATGATTTAAAAACTTGATGGTGAGCTAAATTAAGGCCTGTTTATAGCAGTCTGCTAACAGCTAGGGTCATTTTGAGAGTTGCTACTTCTGCCTTTGCACAAAGAAGAAGGCACGTGTTTGCATCCCTGTTTTTCAAAGGGATTGGTCTATAGTTCTTTTTTGGTATGTCATAATCTGGTTTTGAAATGCATGTAATGCTAATTTCATAGAATGAATTCACTAATGTCCTGTCCTTTACTGTTTCATGGAAACATTTGAAGAATATTAGCATTCGTTCTTCCTTAAAAATCTTATATAATTTAGCTCTGAATCCATCAGGTGGTGGGATTTGGTTGTTGTTTTGAGGAATTTTTTGTATTACTATGTCAATTTCATTGCTTGTTATACATCTCTTTAGATGGTTTGTGTTCTAAGTGAGGTTATATGGAAATGCAGTAATTTCTACTAGCTTACCTAGTGTAAAAAGTTTTGAAGCATTTTTCAAGATTTTGTCTTTTGCTTATGTTTGTCATGCTATCCCCATTTTCATCTCATTTTATTCATTGACTCATTTCCCTTCTCCTTTCAGTCATGTTAGTTTATCAACTATCTTTCAAAAGAACCAACTTTTTGATTCATTAATGTTTCATATAAATCTTTGTAGTCCCTGCTTCATTCATTTCTTCCTTCATACTTAATTATTCCATTTCTTCTGCTGGTTTGGGATTTAGCTTCTTTTTGTTTTTCAAGGAGATTGATCTGCATCATCATTTTGATTTGATGAAGTGTGTTTGGTTATAGCTATGAACAGTTACCTTAGAACTATCTTTATAGTGTCTATCACATTCTAGAATGTTCTGTTTTCATTGAATTCTAGGAACTTTTAAAATTTCCTCTCTCATTTATTCCATGGCCCACTCATCATTTCAGTCTTCTTAAGTCTCCTATGGTTTCTTTTGCTGACAACTTTCAGGTTTATTCTATTATGGTCAGGTAAGGTACAGGGAATTATTTTACTTTTCTTGTATTCAGTGAGACATGCTCTACTCCAGGATATGATCTTTTATGGAGAAAGTTCCAAAGTTTTGCTACCAAGAGAAATGTGCACAGTGAAGCTGCTTAATAAAATAGTCTGTGGATATCACTAAGTCCTATGGTTTTCTAGTATCACTGAAATTGGAGGTTTCTGCGTTGACTTTTTGCCAAAATGATGTATGTAAGTGGGATGGTGATGTCTCCTATTACCATTGTTTTGGGGTCATTTTTTTTTTTTTGGCCAGTCCTGGGCCTTGCACTCGGGACCTGAGCACTGTCCCTGGCTTCTTTTTGCTCAAGGCTAGCACTCTGCCACTTGAGCCACAGCGCCACTTCTGGCCATTTTCTGTATATGTGGTGCTGGTGAATTGAACCCAGGGCTTCATGTATACGAGGCGAACACTCTTGCCACTAGGCCATATCCCCAGCCCTTTGGGGTCATTTTTAAGATGAGTATGTTTAGAAACGTTGGGTTCCCTAACCTTTCAACTAGTGGTGTCACACTCCTTATCCAAAGAATAAAAACCTTCAGGTGTTTCTTTGTATTTATGGCCAAGCTGCTTAATAGGCAGGTTGAATGGTGCAATCTAACTAAATTAGAGGATTTTTAGAAGACTATATTCTTCATCTTTATGCCTCTAATATACTATTACTAGTATATCTGCCCCGGGCCCCCCAAAAGCAGCTGTACACACTAAAGCATGTATGATTTGGTAACAATAGCAAAATACCCTCTGACAGTTCAAATTATTGTTTGCTAGTCCAGAAATGCCAGTCATCTTGCTAGAACTAAGCAAGTATCACAATGAGTTACTTGGGAGCAACATTAAAATCAGCTTAGGTATCTGGCTCTCTCTTCTAGAGAAAACAGAAATTATTACAAGAAGATGAAGAGTCATCTTAAGACAAGTGTGCTGGCTTTAAGGAGAAGGGACGGAACTGCCAGCTGAGAAGGAAATACAAAATGTCCAAAGTGTACACAGAGGGAGCAAAGTCTGGAAGCTAATGTGGGCACCTTAAATATCTCATGAATTGTACGAAGTTGACCATGGATTATAGCACATTTATAACAGTGAACACAAGCTAACAAGTACAAGTTTATATTGGGCTGTTCATGAAGACACCATGCTGTTTCAAAATTATTTCTGTGTAAAGATTGGTCCTTGAAGGGAAAAATCTTTCATTATTTGGGATTTATATATATATATACACATATATATATATGTATATATATGTATTCATTGTATTTTTTTACAAGCAGTGTCAAAAGCTACAGCTTATTTTTGGACAAAAATTATTTTACTCATTTTTTTCTGTTTTGTGACTTCCCATAATTAAATGTCCTCTTACAAAGAGGGTGTCATTTTCACTTATTCTTAGTCTTCTATTGAAGGAGTAAATATAGGCATTGGGATTACTAAACAAAGTTTTATGTGTTCTGAAGACAGTCAAGGTTACTGTGGAAAAATAATAACATAAAAATTTATGGCTGTTAACTGCCAATTAGTGTTCATTTCTTCCTTTTAAAATATAAGGCTGTGTTTCCTATGTTGTTGTTTAGTTTTTACCAAAGTCACTGAAAGTGATTTTTAAGTGTTTACTTTCATTATCCTATGATTTATTATGCTTATAATTTCCTTGCCTTGGAAGTTCCCTTTATGGTAATAAAACCCACACTGAAAGAGATTAAAAAAAATAATAATAAAGAAGTCCCTGCACAGCACCCATTGATTCCTCTATACTGGAAGTTAGACTCAAGTGAGACAAAAGTTGGCAGGCTGTGGACTGATTGATGGCTTCAGCCCAGCAACACACACCCTTCACAGGGTCCCTTCTCTGTCCACAATGTCTACATTTTCTTTGTAAACCTAGTCCTGTTCTTTATTTCTTTCCTCTCACCAGGCATGTTTGGATTTGCCTATTTTGGTTTTTTGTATGAAAGGTTATTCCCACAATGCCTTTCCACTTGGCATCAAAGTCATAGCGATCAGTCACCATATCTCTGTTGGCAGCTGGTGAAATCTCACTAGTCCAAGTGGGAAGATGCTGAGGTCAACAACTTGCTCTTTTCATCATTTTCCTGATTTCTTATTTCTTGTCAATTCTATCTTGTACCATCACCTGAACTCCATGGGTACCTTTTTTTTCCCCTTGTTCAATTATGGTATGTAAAAGGTTTCTTGTCAGAGTTGTATAGAAATTGAATTAGTATTTGGAAGCAAAGTAACATTTACTAGGGAAGCTCAGGAGTGGTGGCTGTCACTAAGGGCTGAAGTGATCATGGTTTTGTGCTCTGGCTAGAGAGCCATGAGGAAGCCTTGTTCTGGAAGGTCATTCAACTGTGCATATGGTATTCTGAGAGTGAATGCCACAGTTTCACTGCCTGGTGCACAGCACCTCCCACCACCACCTCACCTGATTCTCCTGATTGCTGCTTCTAAATGGAAACTGCGTGGTTAAAGTCAGAATGTGTAAAAATTGGCCTATAGAGCATCATTTAACAAATTCTCTATGATTTTTTTACTCTTCAACTATAAGAGTTAATTGTTCCTTCTGCTGCTCAGTTTGCAGGTCTCTAGGTACTTTATGCCTGTAGGTGCTTAGGGTGAGAAAACTGACATCCTAGTCAAATGTACAAAGCTAAGGAATTAACCAGAAAGCCAGTTTGCATATCTAACTCCAGTGGTATAGGATCCAATGGGATCTTAGTCACAGTTCTCAAAGTTCAGAATGGGGTGCTTTGACACTTGATCAGCCATTGCATATGCCATTCCAAATGTGCTCTTTCGTTTTTCTTTCTTTCTTCTTTTCCCTTCCTTCCTTCCTTCCTTCTTTCTTTTCTTTCCTTTCCTTTCCTCTTTCTTTCTTTCTTTCTTTTGTTCATTCGTTCATTTTGCCAGTCCTGGGGCTTGGACGAAGGGCACTGTCCCTGGCTTCTTTTTGCTCAAGGCTAGCAGTCAACCACTTGAACCACAGCACCACTTCTGGCTTTTTCTGTGTATGTGGTGCTAAGGAGTTGAACCCAGAACTTCATGCATGCTAGGCAAGCACTCCATGGCTAATCCACATTCCCAGCCTTAAATGTGCTTTTTCTTTTCCTTCATCCTTAATCTCATTTTCCTTTCATAAGTATGTATTATTGGGATTTCTCTTGAAACAAGACTCAACCATCAATATACTCCAGAAAAATTTTCATAACTCCTACCCACCAATCCCAAAATAATCTATTTTGGAATTCAGATATAGTTTATTTAAACTTAGGTGATTGTCCTAAACATGCCATTGGTATTTACTTGCTTTTCAGAGGTTGAGATGAATTACTCTCATAAAGTTATTACAAGATCTGCCTTCAAAACCTGGGCTGGAGTTACTGCTTTGTATGTAAATCACTGACAAATGAATGGGTGAGCAACAGGGTCCAGTGAGGATTCCTTGACACACAACCTCCTCCCTTTCAGCTTTGTGCCCTAAGGAATGATTGAATTTGCTTTTGTGTACAATTAGTTACATTTGTATTGGAATCAGCTTTCTGTGATCCTTCCAAAGATGTCTTTTAAGAATAAAATAAAATAGGGTAGAGAGATGGTTGGGATTTGGGGGGGAATTAAAGAGTTGTGAAGAACAATTTTGTTTTGTTTCTAATTCACAAAATACTTTAAAGATCTCCAAATGTAAGAAGCGATCTATTTGACTTTTGCTGAAGGCCAGGTTTGCTTAATTCTCTATCCAAACACTTGAAATTAAATTTACAGGCAGATAGTTCAAGGAAGATGAGAAGTCTTTCTTAGTTTGTTATAAAGAAAATGCTTTTGTCTTGCAAAGTTTAGGAGAAGGATTAAAGGCAATTTATAGCTCAAGTAGAAAGTGGTAACAATGGACTATCATCATTTTCTCAAATTATTAACAATGTCAAGCCAGCAGAAATTTTTACCTCTAAAAGGAATTACTTTCCTTTGTTCTGCTTTTTGGCACACCATGACATCAATACGAAGTGTTAGCCTGGACTCTTTGTTTCCCTATTATTGAGAAAGGTCCAGTCAGTTGTATGGGAGATAAAAATCTGTCATTAGATCATTTGCTATAGAGTTCAAGAAAAATATTCATAATTAATCCATTTGGAGAAATTAATTAAAATACAGGATCTATATAAAATGTACTTTCTTAAGATCAAGCCATAGTCTGTTTAACTTTCTAGAAAGACTTTATTTTTAATTATCAAGCAAAATCACCAGAAATGTAATACAACTGGTGTTGATGGTTCATGTCTGTCGTCCTAGCTAATCAAAAGCCTAAGATCTGAGGGTCATCGTTCAAAGCCACCCAGGGAAGAAAAACCTTTCAGATGCCTAGCTTCAACAAAGCAGCAAAAAGCCAGAAGCAGAAGTGTGGCACAAGTGATAGAGGACCAGCCTTGATTTTAAAAAGCCAAGTAGAGTGTAAACCTTAGTTCAAGTACCAGGCAGGCAGGAATGCAGGCAAGAAGGAAGGAGTCTTCCTTTTACTCATCTTTGTATTTAGATTCTCAGCTTATATAGTTCTTGCTCTTTAAGATAATTATAACTTTTGTAGTCTTTTATAATTTAAAAACTTTGTAAATGAAATTATATTTAATTTTTAATACATTACACATATTATGCACAGTAATAGAGTAATTTTTTTATATGTGCTTGTTGGGAAAATGGAGAACAGAAAAGGAATGGGCCAGAGTCAATCATCAACAGGCAATGACTGTTTATTGCAGAACAGCAAGGGGCACAGACCTTCCCACAGGTTCTGAGGTTGTGCTGGGGATGAATTCGGGACCAGGCACATAGGGGTCTGAGCAAGGAGGCAAAGGTTATTGAAAGCACCACTAGGTCTAGGAAGTTGGTAGCTTGTCCTTGGACCAGTAATGGATTGTTTACAGATGGGTTGTTTACAGATGGGCTTAGGTAAAATGCCCTGCCTGCACATTAAAGCACATACCTGAGGTTTTATCTGCTGCCTGTATGCCCCTGGGACAATAGGGTGGGGGTCAATCCTTCAGTGATGAGACTTTCATTATTTGAGACTACTGAAGTTTAAAGGTATTAGGATATTACTAATGTCAAATAACAATACACTCTAGCAAAGAGGTCATCTCTCAACAACATACTTTTTTCACTATACCTTTTATAATTCAGTCCTGTTTTCTTTAGAAAATACTATATATACTAAATACTGTATATACTAAATGAAATCTAGAAATGTTGTGGAAAAGTCATTGCTATATCTTTCTCATTTAAAAAAATCTTGTTAGTGTGTATTAAGTAGTGTATGATAAGAATTTCATCATGTCATTTCCACATGTTTCATATAATAGGCTTTGATCTTATTCACCTCTATGGCTGCTTTACATCCCCAGGAATCCCCCTATTCCTTTCCCTCTTCCTTCCTCCCTCCTACCATTTAAGGTGCTACTACCCTATGGTATCTTACTACCATGTTCCCTTTTGCCTTCCTCTTCCTTTTATGACCTTACCTGTTTAGTTTTATTTCCCTTGATTTCCACAGATGAGAGAAGACATGCACTGCTTCTCTTTGTGGGCCTCTCTTACTTATTTTTTTAATTAATTTATTAATTTAATTTTGTTGACAAGGTGTTGTGCAAAAGGGGTACAGTTACATAATAGGGCAGTGTGTACATTTCTTGTGATATCTTACACCCTCATTTTTCTTTCCCTTCCCTAGATCAGGTAGGCATATATACAATACCCAGTGTACCAAAAACATATACAGTAGCCACGTGGCATATGCCAAAGGAAATTCACCTAGAACTTTAAATATAACGTCAACAATAGAGTTTGCTTATCCTGTCTTATATGATCATACATACACAGCTTTTGAGCTATTGTGATCCACTGAGAGGTCTATTTAAGACCTTTTTTATGTTTAGTACTTGTTTGGTTTTAGTTATATAATGTAAGGTCGCTGGCCCAAACCTGTGGGAAATACCATTTGACAAGAAGTTTTTTGTTTCGCAGACCTGGTCTCTACACCCCTCCTCCCCCCCAAATAGCAAGTCATATATCAAGGAGATCATGCCCCTTTGTTTTCTGTGTTCTAGGCTTGTCTTGCTCAACATTATTCGTTAGTTCTGACCATTTCCCTGCGAATACCAATATTTCATCATTTCTAATCGCTATTCTTCCATTTTGTATAGGTACCACATTTTTTGGATCTATTCATCTGTAGAGGGGCATCTAGGTTGTTTCCATTTTTTGGCTATTGTGAATTGTGCAACGATAAACATGGAAGTACAGATGTCTTTTTGATATCTTGAGACCTGTTGTTCAGGATAGATGCCTAGGAGTGGTATGGCTGGGTCATAGGGTAGGTCTATGTTGAGCTATTTTTTTTTTTTTTTTTGCCAGTCCTGGGCCTTGGACTCAGGGCCTGAGCACTGTCCTTGGCTTCTTTTTGCTCAAGGCTAGCACTCTGCCACTTGAGCCACAGCACCACTTCTGGCTGTTCTCTATGTATGTGGTGCTGGGAAATCGAACCCAGGGCTTCATGTATGTGAGGCAAGCACTCTTGCCACTAGGCCATATTCCCAGCCCTATGTTGAGCTTTTTGAGGAACCTCCATACTGTTCTCCAAAGTGGTTGTACTAATTTTCACTCCCACCAACAATGGAGAAGGGTTCATCTTTCCCCGCACCCCGTACAGCATTTGTTGTTGCCTGAGTTCAGAGTATAGGCCATTCTAACTGGAGTGAGGTGGTATCTCAGGGTTGTTTTTATTTGCATTTCCTTTACTGCCAGGGATGTTGAACATTTCCTCATATGTTTCTTTGCCATTTTTTTTTTTTTTTGGCCAGTCCTGGGCCTTGGACTCAGGGCCTGAGCACTGTCCCTGGCTTCTTCCCGCTCAAGGCTAGCACTCTGCCACTTGAGCCACAGCGCCACTTCTGGCCATTTTCTGTATATGTGGTGCTGGGGAATCGAACCTAGGGCCTCGTGTATCCGAGGCAGGCACTCTTGCCACTAGGCTATATCCCCAGCCCTTCTTTGCCATTTTTATCTCTTCTTTTGTGAAGTCTCTCTTTAGCTCCTTTGCCCATTTCCTAATTGGTTTACTGGGCTTGGAGATATTAGGCCTTTGTCTGTTGCTGTGCTGCTAAAGATCCTTTCCCATATGGTTGGCTGTCTTTCTAGTTTGGTGGCTGTCTTTAGCTTTGCAGAAACTTTTTATTTTGTAGTAGTCCCATTTGTCGAGACTCCCCCCTATCTGTTGTGCCCCTGGATCTGTCTTACTTTTATGTTATCAAATAAATGATAAGTGCTTCCTTTGCTTGATCATGTTTAATTTTTAAAGACTGCCCACCTTTTTTGATCTTTTTTTTTTTAATTCATAGGTAGGGAATAGAGTATGGTAAATCTGAAATAATTTCAAATAAGCATGTGCATGCTTGTTTATATGCTGGTATGATGTTTTTAAGGACTCTATTTAGTGGTGCTACTAATAATTATGTAATAGAGAAAATTTTAGGAGGCTCTCCTTTGTCCAGATGTTGAAAACCTGAATATGAATAGTCCTGTATAGCTTCAACAATGTATGTTTAGACATCAGATATCCACCAATTTGCAGCCTCGCTGAATTGAAACTTGGTGCCTATTATAAAGTTGGTTGTGGTGATCTATGTGGGTATTTGTTTAACTGAGTTGTCTTCTCCATCCTCAGAGTAAAGGAAGCTGAAGAGGTGTGTAGACAGAAAAAAGGAAAATCACTTTATAAAATAAAACCACGACATGACTCTGGAATTGTGAGTATTTAACTTTTAATCTCGTTAATCCTATTTAAACAATATATACAAATTATACTATATATATATATATATATATATATATATATATATAAATTTCCTCTTAAAGGTGGATAAATGTTGGGCTCCCAATTTCAAGAACCATATTTTTAGGCCTCCTACTGGGCTCCGAAAGTTAGGATAAAAATGTTTGATATTTGAAACAAATATTCAAATGAATCTAAGCTATCCACAGGGTCTTGTATATATTGTACGCTGAGAGCCACAAGCCACCTTGTACTTTCTTCATTACTGACAGGTCCTGGCCCAAGGCTGAATTTGAATCTAGAGTGACTATGATGTGAGATTTCCTGTAGTGGAGTCTTAAACATGTTGGGAATAGCCATGTGCAGGGTTGTGTTTGGCTTCCTGCACCCAGATGTCATCTGTAATCCAGTGGCTCTAACAGAGCTGCTGTCTGAAGCTGCTGGTCTACAGATTGACTTGAATAGCCAGACCCAGCTTTCTTCCTTGGCCTCTTCATTGCCCTCTCTCAAATAGAATATCATGCTGTATACCCCTGGAGAGGAGGGCTTGACACCTTTCCTCTTATGAAACTGGTGAAGTGTTGTATAATGTTTTGAAGCAATCATGACTTGGTATCATTGTAAGTAAATGGTATAGTTCTAAATAGAAGTTACACTAGGCATCCAATAGGAACCTACTGAATTGGGTTAAATGTAAAATGCTTAAATGGAGAAGATTTTAAGATAAAGCAAATTGAGAAATAACCAAATAGCCCTAGTTAGAAAAAGTTAGAACATCTTTAGTTAAGAGCTGTTTTCCACCTATCTGCTGAGGCTCATGCCTGAAATCCCAATACTCAGGAGGCAGAGATTGGAAGGATTGTGACTTAAAACAAGTATGAGGCAAAAATTAGAAAGATCCCATCTCAATAAAAAAAAGCTTGATGTGATAGTTTAATGCCAGTGATCGCATCTTTGTGTGAGGTCTAAATTTAGAGGATCATTGTCCAAGGCCAAACCCAGGGAAAAAAAGGCAAGACCCTCTCTGAAAACTAAGGCTTAACAAGACTGAGCCATGGCTCAAGTAGTAGATCATTCACTGCATGGACTATGAGGCCTTGAATTCAAGCCTCAGTGTTGCCAAGACATAAAAAGAAAGGTTATCCTCTCAGATTTTCTATATCAAACTTATCTAACGATCATTTATTTTTGCCTTTTTTCTCATTAACAGTTTATTGAGTAAGGAGGAATAATTATTTACTGGCTAACATCAGCCAAGCTATCAGAATAGATGAGAATTAAGTTTCATTGCACTTGAGATGAAACAGCTTTGTTCCGATTTCATATTTATGTTTGTATTTAGAGTCCAGGATGAGAAACACAGGTATGCCCTCTTTGATATCAGTTAGAACTTAATTTTGCATGGAGGAAGGCAGCTGCAAAGGGCTCAGACTCAGAGCTTTGAACTTTCTCTAAGCTTTTTTCACCATGACTGGTTCTATACCACTTGAGTCATATTTTCTTTTCTTTTTTTCTTTTTTTTTTTTTTTTGTTTTGGCCAGTCCTGGGCCTTGGACTCAGGGCCTGAGACACTGTCCCTGGCTTCTTCCCGCTCAAGGCTAGGACTCTGCCACCCGAGCCACAGCGCCGCTTCTGGCCGTTTTTCTGTGTATGTGGTGCTGGGGAATCGAACCTAGGGCCTCGTGTATCCGAGGCAGGCACTCTTGCCACTAGGCCATATCCCCAGCCCCGAGTCATATTTTCATCATAGCTTTTTTGCTCAGTAACTGGAGATAGAATTGTATAGACTTTTCTATCCTGGCTTATTTCAAACAAGGATTCTGAGATCACAGCCTCCATAGTAGCTAGGATTATAAGCATGAGCCAGTGGTGTCTGGCTGGTGATTTATTTTGATAAAAAAATTAAAAGATGAAAAACATACTGTACATACTGTATATATATATACATATATGTATGCTATGCATGTACTTCTCATATGATTGGTACATTTTTAAATTATTCTTGAAAAATGTAACTCAAACAAAATGGTCTTGTTTGGTATGTTCCAAATACCTTATTTTTTTTTAAGTTCTTTCTAACTATAACTCTTGTATATTTATTTTCAGAAAGCAAAGATAAGCATGAAAACCTGAACTCTAAAACAGTCACAGCAGCCACTTCTCCAAAATTCATCTGACTTGAGTATGGGAAGGAAGTCACATCACTCTGATTATTTTTCATCTTAACTTCCTGCATAATCCTTGTACTTTCTATACAGTTCACTGATTATTGAATTTTACTGCATATTCATTTAAAATGAAAAATCAGTACACCGGTGGAAATTTTCCACTTCTTTTTGTAAAAGCTCATGGTATATTATACTGGTAGACCTGAAAAGCATGTATGAGAGGCAGTATCTGCATTAATTCTGAACATGCTAAACATTAACCTACAATTTACTTTTGTGGGACTCTTCCTAGTCACAGCAAAATCACTTTTTTTTTTATTGGCAACCAGGAAACCATCAATATATTTAGATATGTGGATCAATGTTATTTCTGGTGATTGTACTCATTTCATATCTACCATCTACATAGACATTTTCTATTTTAGAATACAAGCACCATTTGTATATCATAAACACTGCTGTCCCATCTCTTGAGTTGTCCTCCCTTGATGCCCTATGAGAAGCATGTGTGCAACCTGGTAAATTACATCAGAGTTGTGCCTCTGCTATCCACCTTTATACACACACAAAGTACCACTGGTATTTAGAAGTGATTTCAATAAACAGTACTCATAACATTGACACAGTGACTAATTCTCATTAGCAAAACAGAACAGAGATCGGAGCTACCTAGACCTGCACCCTGTTAAATAAGCTTCTTTCTCTGAGAATTTTGACATGATAAAGTTTGGCATTCTGTGTTGTGGTGGTTAGTTAGGCCTGCAAAATGAGAACAGCTACTTACTATCTAAATGAGTCTACAGGATAAAAATAGAAAAATCTCCTACTTTTTCTGTGAGTATTTTGAAGTCAGCTCATGATGCACTGTGGTGGTTCTGTCTAGTACTAACAGTTTTTCTCTAATTATTTTGAATGGTATTGGCAGTTACTGATTTGGGGTGAGAGTTGTGGCTATAAAGAAAAGAGGAAAATGTTATTGTTATTACAAACCAATGATGGAAAGCAACTCCAACAATGTTCTAAATCATAACTATGTTTGTATTTATGTAAAATATGGTCTCATCTTCTCTGTATTTTAAGTGTCAGGAAGCAGTTGTGGTTCTTGGTAATTGTTGCTTTGTGACCTTCCTGTCTCCTCAATTTCTCCAGTGTGTATATTATCATTCTTCAATGAAGTAATAGGGCATTTAACAAAGATCGCTATGTGCAATACTGTATTTAGTGTTTCTATTTCAATTTTTTAGGATGTTAATTTATATGAAAATAAAACGAATAATAAAATATTTCTGTGACTATTGTGAGCATATTACATGAAGATTCTTGGAAAATATAGCCATCTTATTAAATGTTTGTTGGGAGGAGGGTGGAGAAAGGAGAAAAAATAAATTATGAAGTAGAAAATATGCATAGCTAAGTAAAACAATCCTGATAAAATATTTATTCTCAATCTAGGGTTTCTTTTCCTTTCTTCAGAAGACTTCTTGGTCATTCTCAATTGGGTGTCTCAACATACCTTAAAATTCCGTGTGTGCTAAATCAAACGCAACTTGTCATTTTGTCCCACTAACCCTGCTCACACTCCTGTGTTACCTGACTCTGAATACAGCCAGGATCCAATAAAAAAACCTATCATTTCCACATATTATTCTCCCTTCTCTCTCCCCTATAACCTACCCCCCTTAACAAATGATGAAACCCTGCTTTTTCTAAATTTCAAAAAGTACCTTAATAATCTGTTTTTCTCATATGCCAAGATTTGTCTGTGGCCTACATTTACTTTTCCTGGGTTTCCTAACACTGTAGTTGTTGGGATCCATCTTCCCCCTTGATGGAAGGGGCTTGCCGCACTTCCCCCAGCCCTGGGGAATGCAGCCCTTCTACCCCCTCTGGATTGGAATCCAGAGAAACCGGTTGGGCAAAAAGCCCCCAACCTTCTAGCCAGCCAGGCGCTCTGGTTCGGCACACTCGAGTGACGTTAGCCCTTGGGGGTCAGGTGATACCTTTCAGCCTATGGACATCCTGGCCAAACCCCTCCCTCGGAATCATATCCCCTTGTCCTTCTCTTAATAAAGTCAGTTCGCTCTAAGAAGCCGGCCCCGTTGCATATGTACGCCAGACTTCTAGCGTAAGGTGGCGATCACGTATTTGTGGCAGATCCCGTGCACATCAGGTCGGAGCTGACCCCCGTTCCACTCTAACTTACCTGCAGGTCGGGTGATTAGGGGAGAGGGCGAGAAAGGAGGGTGGAAAGAAAGAAGGAAGAGTTCGAGCCGGGAGGGGCAAAAAAAAACCCAACAGTAGTAGTCTGCTTTTACTTTGGTCTATTTGCTTTTTTTTTTTTTGCATTTCCTTTCCCTAATTTGTTGTGAAAGGTTGGAGCCCCCAAGGATTTTTCCAGAATTGTTTGTTTAGTCATCCCATTCCTAAGACTTTCATGACTCCAAACAAAAGCACTCTGATCCTACACCCTACACTTGCCACCTGACATCCCCAAAATGTCATGTAGCCACCCAAATTCTCTTCTGGTAGTTCCTATGCAACACACTGCACAGCTTCTGTTGTTCTCGTGAGAAAGCTGAGAGACCAGACCCTGTTCATGTACCAGCCATGTCCTTATTCTTGCTACAATTTTTCTCAATCTATTGGATTCTAAATTTGCCATAAACCCACATACTCCAGAAAAGAAAGTTGGTTTATCTAAGCCATTTGGTTATCCCAGTCTTTCTAGGTGTGATTGATGTAGACATGGATAATAGTAAAACTATGGTGAATGGCATTCCCTGGAGAAGTCTGCAGGAAAAGAATGCCATTCCCAAATAAAAAGAGACATGCCAGGAGAAATTTCTACTCCAGCTTTTGCTTGTGGCTATAAAGGATTTAATATCAGAGACTGTGGCAGCCTTCATGGGGTACAAATAGGAAGTAAAAGTCTACTTAAAACATAGAGCTCAGAATGAAAGCAACTGCAGTTTTTTTCTCTTTTTCTTCCCTCCTCCTCTCCCTCCCACCTCCCTCCCTACAGCCCTCCTTGTTTGTCTGTCTTTCTCTTTTTTCTTTCTTTCTCTCCTTCTTTCTCTTTCTTTCTTTCTTTCTTTCTTTCTTTCTTTCTTTCTTTCTTTCTTTCTTTCTTTCTTTCTTTCTTTCTTTTTCTTTCTTTCTTTCTTTCTTTCTTTTCTTTCCATGTCCTTCCCTACTTTTTCTCTCTTTCCCTCCTTCCCTCTCTCCATTTCTCCCTCCTTCCCTCTCTCCTTCTCTCCTTTCCTGCCTCTGTGCCTTTTTTCATTTTGTTTTGTGCTTATGGTAGAGTTTGGTCACTAGGCTTCATACTCTAGCTCGGCTTTTCAAACTCATGGTTGACCTCTGCCATTTGAACCAAACCTTTACTTCTGGCTTTTTCTGGTTAATTGGAAGTATGAGTCTTGGAATTTTTCTTCCTGGGCTTGCTTCAGTATTGACGCTCAGGTCTCAACCTCCCGTGTCGATAGGATTAAAGGTGTGAGCCAGTGGGATCTCGTAGAGCTACATTCCTGATTATATTGTTAAGGTATTGAATTAACCAAAATTAATCAAACCTAGATCTCCTTACCTCTGGACTTCATATGGGAGTTTAGTCTTTAATATTGATAGCACATAGCACTTTTGTTTACTAGGGATTATCCTAGTTTATTTTCTCACATAGTTAATCCATCAACAAGACCCATTGCTTTTGTTTTTGTTTTTGCCTCACTTCTAGAACTATTTTTACTACTTTGGTTCCGGTCCTTATCACGTGATTCTTACACAAGAGCCTTCTCCCTAACCTCCCAGCCTCCCGACTCACACAGCAGAATCTGTCAGATTTCTCTCAGAGCGTATCCTGTCTGTGTTAATGGTTTCCCTTCACAAATCTGTCAATACTTCCTCTTATCGCTGTCCTTCTCTGATCTCTTCACAGTATGCCTTCACCTTATACCTTATTCTGGGAATTCGAAAACCTCCATGTTCAGCTCTGGACCTATTTTTTTCGACTTCACACATTTGTGGCTACCTAATTCACATGTGACTAGCAACTCACTAGCAACCTCACATGGAGGTTGTTTCTGTGATCAGAGTTAGTTGGTTGGGTGTCATTTTTATTGGAATGATTATGAAATCATCCATTTTTCTCCTGTTCTTCATTTTTGCCATAGTAGCGGCTTCCCTGTTACAGCTAACAGTCACATGTGTCCACTGTATCTTCTCCCCTGCTTGAATGAAAGTCACTGAAAGATAAGGAGGTTCAATATTTATTTTCATAGCAATTTATCTGGAGGATAGTTCTACCTACAGCATTAAGGATGCATTAAAGATGTGTGTGTGTGTGTGTGTGTGTGTGTGTGTGTGTGTGTGTGTGTATGTGTCTGTGTGTCTGTGTGTCTGTGTCTGTGTCTGCCTGTGTGCTGGTCCTGAGGCTTGAGCTCAGGACCTGGACACTGTCCCTGAGCTTTTTTTTTCTTCCTCAAGGTTAGTGTGTTCTACAACTTGAGCCACAGCTGAACTTCCAGTTTTTTGGTGATTAATTCTCCAATTAAGATAAGAGTCAGACTTTCTTTCCTGGGATGGCTTTGAACCATGATCCTCAGATCTCAGTCTCTTAAGTAACTAGATTTACAGACTAGAAACACCTGCAGCTAAAGATAAAGATGTGTTTTTAAAAATAATTATTATTTTGCCAATACTGAAACTTGAACTCAGGGCTTCATGCTCTCACTTGGATATTTTGATCAAATCTGTCATTCTACTGTGTGAGTTATGCCTACAGCCTAATTTTTTTTCTGATTAATTGGAGATGGAATCTTGTAGACTTTTCCACTTCCATTGGCTTCAAACCAAGATCCTCTGTACATAAGCTTCCCAAGAAGCTAAGATTGTAGCTATAAGCTGTTGGAGCCTGACTCTTCTTTAATCATGATTCAGTATACATCAAGCTATCAAAATCAGAACTGAGGGGCTGGGAATATGGCCTAGTGACAAGAGTGCTTGCCTCGTATACATGAAGCCCTAGGTTTGATTCCCCAGCACCACATATATAGAAAACAGCCAGAAGTGGTGCTGTGCCTCAAGTGGCAGAGCAAAAAAAAAAAGAAGCCAGGACAGTCAGAACTGAATACAGTTCTTAAAAATGGGAAAGAAAAGAATCTGAATAATTGCCCATACTTCAGTCAGAATCATTTTGCCCATTTTTTAACCTTTCTTCTACTTCAATGTGTTGTCCATTCTTTTTTTCCTGTACTACTGACTTAATATTCTTGATTATATCTCACTTTAATTATGACAGTGTATTTCCTTGGGCCATTGTCATTGAATGGGAATTTGAATAAATGCTCAATTTTAGATAAAGTTTTCCAAGGATGGTGTGTTCACAGATATTTTTAGAGAACTCCATGTACAATCTTTCAACCTGCATTTGTTCTTTCTGATCTCAGAAATCTTCATACGGAAGTGCTAAGGTTAACCAAACGTGTTCTCCTTCCTGTGCCATTGGCACTTCCTTTCTTCCCTCTGACATTATAGTGGGTTTTTCTTTTCCTAATCTCCCCTTCTCTTCTTTCTCTATTGCTTGTGTTAATTCTCTTTCTAGGCATAAACTATATCCATTCCCTCAAATATTCAGAACAAGGGATCTTCTCACATGGAGTGTCACTTTAAGAGAGGTAAGTCATTGAAATGTACAATTCGCTGTTCAAAAACTTTTGTTTTTACCAGATTAATCATATATTTATGCTACTTTGATCAAATACTAGTAATTAATCCACCAAATTATTAAATATTTTAAGTTTTATGGCTATAGAATGAAAATTAGTATTTATATGGATATTGTCACTGAAAGAAAAGCCAGAATAAAAAAAAAAAACAATTTCAAATATAAAACTAGAATGAAAACTAGAATGATGGGTTGGGAATGTGGCTTAGCAGTGGAGTGCTTGCCTAGCATGCATGAAGCCCTGAATTTGATTCCTCAGTACCACATAAACAGAAAAGACCAGTAGTGGTGCTGTGGCTGAAATGGTAGAGAGCTAGCCATGAGCAAAAGAAGCTCAAGGACAGTGCCAAGTCCCTGAGTTCAAGACCCAGGACTAGAAAAGAAGAGGAAGAAGAAGAATTGAAGGAGAAAAAGAAGTGATGCAAAATTTTTATTTGAGGAGTATCTCTACGTGATTTTTTAAAACTTGTGCATAAAATAGCTGTGGCATTTACAACCTTCTGGAGTTTAAAAAATCCTTCTAGAATTTTATTTTGGAACACCTAATTCATGATTAAATGACACCTGAAAATTTTGAATGCCAATTAAAAAGTTTGTTAGAGATTAGATAAAGATGTTGGAGAACATTAAACAAAGTTCACTGACATATTCTGTTATAGTATTTTTAAATATGAGACCAGACAAAAAAAGCAAGTCACCCTTGACTTCTTTGGCACATGAAAACTTTTGCATCCACATGTGATTGTATGAGGAAAGACCTGAGGCCTCATTCCTCTCTGATTCATTCACTTATGTGTCTCAAATGCTGAGACCTCCCTTTCCTGAGAGTTTTTCAAAATATTTGTTGGTTAATGAGTCCAGAAATGACTGGAAAATACATATTAAGTAATCTAATTGAAACAAGAAGTCTGGTTTGATTGGTGTTAATTCCTAGGCACCCTGCCCTTTTCTAGTTAGCTCCTATTAACAACTGATGTTGGGTTTAGACAAATTTGAGGGCAAATTTAGGGCTCTCAACCAAAGCAAACAAACATCATCAGAGACAACCAGGAGAATGAAATAAGCTAAAATATACAGTTATGCAAAAAGTGATAAAAGGGTGTTAAAATGAATACAAGTGCCCAATGTACTCCATTGTAGGCAGCAATTTTGCTAAAGTATCATTAATGGATTAATTCATTCATTTTACATGTTCATTTACTTCCTTAGGATTTCATTTACAAAGAGGAATAAGGCATGACACACACTCTCTCTCTCTCTCTCTCTCTCTCTTAATATTAGAAATAGGAAAAAGTATAATTTTCCCTTTGAGTAATCCCCAAAGAAGATGACATGGACCTGATCTAAGAGATTATGGAGATAGAGTCAGGAAGATGTTAGATATTTAGGCTTTTAATTCTTTTTCTTCTTTTTTATTGTTATTGTAGAGTCGATGTACAGAGGGGTTACAGTTACATGAATCAGGTAATGAGTAATAAGTACAATTGTTTTTGAACCATGTCTCCCCTTCTGTGTTTCTCTCTTGGTTTTTCCCTTTCATCTACACCCACAACATATCCAGTTCATTTTCCACATGGTGTTCAGTGAACACTACTACTGCATTTGCTCATCTTTGTTCCACCTTTTGTGTGCCCTCCCATGCCCTCCAAATAAAAACAGACTAACAAGACAAAAGGAAAATAAAACAAAACCAGCAACAATGGTAACTAAAACATGACCCTTGTTTCTTTTTCCTGGAGTTCATTTCATAAATATTATTTTATATGATCATCTAGATATTAGATTTTTAGGTGTGAACTTAGTGAAATGTTCAAATGAATAGAAAAAAAAGGAAGAGATAAAATGGACTTGCCTTTGGAATGAGAAGATTCTGGTAATTGGTCACTGGTCCACTTTCTAGAAAGTAGCTAAGCAGTACTGAGGTTTTAAGACTAGTCCTCATGCTTGCACAATTGCTTGTGGTGCTCTACCACTTACAACATGTCTCCAGCCCTGCTTTTTGCTGATTATTTGGGGGATAAAGTATCATCTTCGTTTGTGACCCTGACTGGCTTCAAACTACAATCTCAGCCCCCTACGTGGTCAAGTTTACAGCCTTCAGCTATGGGTGTCCAGGGTGTTTGTTGTTGGCAAATATGGGGATAGAACCCACAGACTTACATGTATGCTAGGTGAACTCTCTATATCTATGCTGTATTCTCAGGTATTTACCACTTCTTGAAGACTTCTAACTTAGGCTTTTACTTTAGATGAGCTTCTTCATTTGCTTCTTTCAGTTCTTCTGATTCTACCCTCTCAGTTACTAGAAACACAAAATGAAAAGGAAAACTCAATTCTAAAGCCCTTTATAGTTTACGTTAAAGTATAAGACATACAGTAAGCACTGGTGGCTCATACCTGTAATCCTGGCTACTCAGAAGGCTGAGATCTGAGGATCATGGTTCAAAGCTATCCTGAACAGGAATGTCTGACTGTTCTCCACTAACCATACTGGAGCTGTAGCTCAAATGGTATCAAGTGGTAGAAGACTATCCTTGAGGGAAAAAAAAAAAAGCTCAGGAACAGTACCAGACCCTGAATTCAAGCCTCAGTACTAGTGTGTGCATCTGTGCATGCACGCGCACACACACACACACACACACACACACACACACACAAAGACAAGTTATGAGAGCTCAGTGGGAGAACTGAGCTCCATAGTCAGAGTATGTTGAATTTCCAATGATGCAAATTTAAACCTAAATTTCCCCAATTTTTTTTCCTCTGAAAAACGATGAAAAACATAGTAGTTTCTGAGGGAAAAGTATGAATCTAAAAGTATTTTGGGAACAATGGGGCATGTAGGAAATGTTCACTGCTTTTCATAGTCATGTTTGGAAAGTAGAAAAGATTTACTTGGAATCTATCGTTAGATCATGAGTATCATTAGGTACTATTTGGGGCAAAACTTGCGGGACAAGTAGGAGACCGGGAGGAACAGCTATTTAAAAAGTCTATGCAATAGGCAGCACTTGTAGATATGGAGATGCAGATGTGCTTAGTTTCTTGGGCTCTGCAATCAGTCTGGTGATCACAGGTTTGTCTTTGGGGCAATGGGCCAGGATGTGATGCCTAAGGGGTTGCAGTGTAACAGCTAAAGGCCATGGTGAGGAATATGGAACTACCATGGGAAGGAGTACTTTGTCCTGATTGCTTCCCAAGGCCCTTGTTGAATCAAAGTGATTATATTTAGTTTCTCCTGTTTAGGTGGTAGTAATGAGTGGGAGTCAAAACGCATTGGGACTTTTCATTTTTCAGAAGAGAAATAACACAATAATGCCATGATAGTTAGTGTTTACTGGGGTCCCAAAACTGTGCTAAGTATTTAACACGATCATTTTGACTAACTGATTATGAGTTAAACAATTTTTGAAACCCATCTTCATCTTCAGATGTGAAAATAGAGAGAGTGAGTGGTGCACAGGTCTGTAAGTGGTTGCTCCTGTAAGTTGCTTGCATCTGTAAGTGCAATTCCAGCCCAAGAAAGCAGATTCCTTACCTTGTGTCTTTTCTTCACCTTCCACAGCTGACCTTTCCAATTGTTTCTCCACAATTTTTATCTTATGCAGTGCTAGACCTTCACACATTCTAGGCAAATGCTCTGCCACTGAACTCATTCCCAATCCCAAAAGAGTAACTTAAAAAATCTGTTGAACCTTGTTTCAAACACCAGCTAGAGACGCGTTACTGGTAGGAAACAGGCTACTGCTTCAGCTCTGATTCCCACTGTACAGGGCCCTGAAAGGCTAACTCAATGCTGGGACTGCAGCTTCTTCTTATGCTATTGTCTTCCCTGGCACTGCACTCCTTGGGGAGCTGTGGAAAATGCACATTCAGGACTGCACGTCTAGAAAGTATGAATGACTGGATCTGAAGGTAGGTCCAGATACGTGGTTTCTTAAGCAAATTTGGGGAACTTTAGCTTTCAGAATATTACTGGTAAGTTATATGTGGAAAATGTTCTCTATTTTTTCCCCCTTAACTCAGGTATAGTAGTTTTAATTTCTCCAAAGGTCTGCTAAGAAGAGATACTGTGCCAGGAGTAAGCTTAACAATGGAACATTTTGGAATACTCATTAAGGCTTTGGCTAATGGTGTGTGTGTAATTGAGAAGCTGTTCAGCCAAGAGGGAGACTGAATCAGTCTTTAAGCAGTTAAGAGCAAAGAGATTCTTCAGTAGAATTGAGCCACCCTTCTTTCCTCCCTCCCTTCCTCCCTTCCTTCTTTCCCTTTTTTTCTGTTTACGATTTTATTTTACCTTATTTTTCAGTTGTGGAGTTTGAAGCTCCATGCTTGCTCTGCTGGCCTTTACCACTGAGCCATGCCCCTTCCTCCATGGGCCACTGGCTGCTTAGATTAATGATAACTGAAACCATAAAATATAATTTCAATCTGTACACTCCATACATGGCTCAGTTTTACTGTTCTGCTCCCTCCCAGGCTCAAAGCCTTGTCAATTGTCTTAATGGAACTCTAGTCATTCACATGTCTTTGGCTGTTTAGAGAAGCAGCCTCTGGAACTGTGAGGGTCACTCCTGCCCATGCTTCAGGCTTCTTGCCTCTTCCCTCCCTCACTTTACAATGACCAGGAGTGATTGTGCTTTAGTTCTCAAAGCTCATGGAGGACTCCAAGTCCCTAAGTCCACCCTCCCCCCCCCCCCACCTCCAGCCCTACCTCCAGGGATGGGCTCTGAATCTGAAAGTTTGCCCACATTAAGAAAAAATGGCATAATATAGAGAGAAATAGAAGTAACAGTTTAGTTACAATTTTGTCTACAATTTGGTAGGGGGCAATCAATTCTCTTTCTCCACCTCAGTCACAGTGACACACACAGCTTATATATGGAAAGGATGAAACAAAAGCCAGGAAACATATATCAGGATTTTTGTTTGTTTGTTTGTTTGTTTGTTTTTTCCTGATTCCAGGAAAACCTTATGGCTGGGGCTGCCATAACATCATTTCCTGTTTCTTTAAGACATAGGAACTCACTGTTTTGAACCCCTGGGCTGCAGCCATATTATCTCAACTGAAAATATAGCTATGTGCCACGATTTCCTGTTCCTATTTAATTTAGAACATGCTTGACTCTATTCAAGGCCTTCCATGTTCTTGGCTTCTCCAGTTTCCCTTTCCCTTCTTCCCTCCTTCCCATGTACTTCTGCTTCCTGGATTTGAGGATTTCAGCCCCTGAGGAAAACTCTTTAGTCATCCCTTTGAGCTTTAGGAAGCTTTCATTTTGTTTTAATTTTAAGTTTTATATTTCAAATACTTTGTTTTTCTTCTTTCAGGAAGATTTTCCTGATAATTATAGGATAGACTAGAGAAAATGAGGTATAGTCAGCTTACAACAAATACAGGAGGTATTCCATCATGTATGTCTCTTAAGATTAAGGGAGGTGGGGGGAGGAAGAGAGGGAGAAATGAGGGAGGAGGTAACAAATTGTACAAGAAATGTACCCACTGCCTTATGTATGAAACTGTAACTTCTCTGTATATCACTTTAACAATAAATAAGTAATTATTCAGAAAAAAAAAAGATTAAGGAACCAAAGACATTTTAGGGGAAATGAAACAGGGTAAGTTAAGAAAACTGAGGCCTGGTGAAGGTAATTAAGAAATATGATATTTAGAAACATAGAATTGCAATCTTGGCTTCAAAGAGAGAGAACAAGATATGCATTCCTTCCTGAGAAAATTGCTTGCCCACACTTAAGCTACTTCCCCCTCCCCACCCCATGCAGATAACAGGCTGCTTCCTTATCTCAAGGATAAGGATTTGTTTTATGGCAAGATGCATTCTTACCTGGAAACTCAGAAAGCAGCACTGACTGTGATTACAGCAAAGACAAAACACCTATCTGCAAAATTTTGAGGCCAGACACCCTGCCTTACCATATAAATACTCCAACAGCCTGAGGATCTGTGTGTATCTCAATGTCTCTCTCTGCCCCCCACCCCATGTCTCCCTGTGAGAGCACCCACACTCTGTTAGAGTGTGACCCTGCCCTTCTGTGTGTTTTTGTGCTGTTTGTCTGTTTGCCTGCTTATATATGCTTACTCAATAAAGCTCTGCCAAGATTTCTTACCATTGTTACTTTTCCAGAAATTCTTATTCTAAGATCGAAGTCAAGGACCCTAAGTGAAGGGTTCCTACCTTTAAGGAAAACTTCACTAAACCTGACCTGCATACAGTGGCACTTTCATTTTTTTTTTTTTTTTTTTGGCCAGTCCTGGGCCTTGGACTCAGGGCCTGAGCACTGTCCCTGGCTTCTTCCCGCTCAAGGCTAGCACTCCGCCACTTAAGCCACAGCGCCGCTTCTGGCCGTTTTCTGTATATGTGGTGCTGGGGAATCGACCCTAGGGCCTCATTTATCCGAGGCAGGCACTCTTGCCACTAGGCTATATCCCCAGCCTTCATTTTGTTTTAATTTAAAATTTTATATTTCAAATACTTAAACGTTTTTCTTCTTTCAGGAAGATTTTCCTGATAATTTTAAGCAAGCCTTCAACCTCTTCTTTCTTTTCACTTTCCTTTTTTGCCATACTAGGGTTTGAACTTAGGACTTCTGCATGCTAGGCAAGTATTCTACCACTCCAATCAAACCTCCAGCTACATATTATCCTTTTCTAGACTATATTTTCTGTGTGATGTGATGTGTGTGTGTGCGTGTGACACACTCGCACATCCGTGCCTGCATGCACACACATGTACCTTTGCCGTGACTTGAATTCATAGCCTTGATGATGTCCTATGGCTTATTCATGCTAGGCTGGCTCTCTGGTTGTTTATTGGCGATAAGAGTATCACTGACTTTCCTGCCTGGGCTGGGTTTGAACCATGATACTCAGATCTCAGCCTTCTCAGTAGCTGGGATTACAGGTGTGGGCCTCAGATACTAGCTTTTGGGTTATGTTTTACAAAAGGCTATCGAGGTTTTTAAAAAATATTTTTCTATTATCAAGGTGAAGTACACAGAGGGAGGTTACTGTTACATATATTAGGTAGTGAGTATATTTCATGTCCAACTTGTTATCCCTTCCCTCATTTTTCTCTAATTTAGACCTGTTTGGGTTTAAATTCTTCCTTCTTTATCCTGTAGTTAAATGAGTTTTAGGAAGTTACTTTGCCTTTTCCTATACAAAATGAGAAAAATAAAAGAAATTCTGAAAAAAATATTGTGATCAAATTAGGCACTGAAGTAAGAGAATGGAACAAAGTACATTATAACATCCCCATCCATAATCAAGTTTTGGCTTTTCTCTGTGCTGCATTGGTCAGATCACTTGTCTTCCATGAACTTTGGGTCCTAGGCGATAAGAAGGGGCTAGGAATATAGCTCATTGGTGGCGTGGTTGCTTAGCATGCATGAAGCCCTGATTCGATTCCTTGGTACCATACAAACAGAAAAAGAAGCTAGTGGTGTTTTCTGGTTTGGTTTAAAGGGGTGAATGTAATACCCAGTATAGAAGGTTCAGAATGTCCAGAGCCATTTCATCATTATTTTTCATGGTCATGTTCAAGGCAGGACTGTTGTGGGCAACGTTTATATTGAGTTAATTGTATTCATTCATATTTTATAGGCAGGAAGCTATGGTTGTACAGCTAAAATTCTGGATGATGCATCTATTATTTAAATCTATAAATTGCTCAGTTTGGATATCATGCACTTTTTGTTAGGTCATAAGAAAACCACTGTATGATAAAGTTCAATAAATGTGCATTTCCACAAAGCTTGCCCACTTAAAAAGAATCATCCAGGTATTAGGATACCACGCATGCTAGTAGGGGTGGATAGAAGACCAACAATGCAGGGTTAAGAATCAAACAGAGGAAATGCTGATACAAATACTACCAAAGGCTGTAGACCACAGAAAGTGAAGTAGTGAATTCTGCCTGGGAAAGTGGAAGAAGGGCTGTTTTAGAATGGCTTTTGACCTTACACTTGAAGTTCAAATAAGCGTTTACAAGGTAGAAAGACAAGTTGTTTGAAGGAGAAGGGAGAAGACTGGCTCTTGCTCAGGGACCTGAGTCTCTGAATGTTCCTTGCACAATCAGGAAGAGGCAAGCTAAGCCAGTAGCAGAAACTGGTCTGGAAAGGCAGAGGAAATACAAGGAGAGCAAGGGGGTCATCAAATGCACACTAGCAGGCTGAGTATACCTCCAACCTCCAAATCATCACACAGCTCACAGACTTAAATCAGCAATAAATGATCAGTCTCCTCAATGATTTTGATGAACATTATATTGCATAGTGAAAGAGAAGTTGTAGGGTTGTGGTGGCCATGTAGGAGATTGTTTTGGGTTTGTTTTTTTTTTGCCAGTCCTGGGACTTGAACTCAGGGCATGAGCACTGTCCCTGGCTTCTTTTTGCTCAAGGCTAGCACCCTACCACTTGAGCCACAGTGCCACTTCCAGCTTTTCCTATATATGTTGCCATGGGCCAGCTGCAGCAGTTGACAGGTTACCAAGGAGTGTGGAGTCAGTGCAAAAGTAAGAAATGCAGAGTCAAAAGTGATGAGTTAGTCTCTGGCTCAAATAGCTCAGAGGTCTTTATTTATACTTTTTTTTGTTTTTTGGCCAGTCCTGGGCCTTGGACTCAGGGCCTGAGCACTGTCCCTGGCTTCTTCCCGCTCAAGGCTAGCACTCTGCCACTTGAGCCACAGCGCCGCTTCTGGCCGTTTTCTGTATATGTGGTGCTGGGGAATCGAACCTAGGGCCTCGTGTATCCGAGGCAGGCACTCTTGCCACTAGGCTATATCCCCAGCCCCTATTTATACTATTTTTAAGCAGCAAAATGGTTACATAAAAACATCTATTTTTTTAAAAGCAAAGTATCTTTCACACATGACTCCAAGGTTTTTTTCTTTTCCAGTAAACTGTAACCAATCATTTGCATATTGCTTAGCTGTCTACAGTTATTTTAACATATCCTGTCTGACTACACATGGGCTTTCTAACCACAATAAAGCTTTGGTCAGAGGTGTGAAACATGTCTTTATCTTTTTTTTTTGTTTTTGTTTTTGTTTTTTTTTGGCCAGTCTTGGGCCTTGGACTCAGGGCCTGAGCACTGTCCCTGGCTTCTTCCCGCTCAAGGCTAGCACTCTGCCACTTGAGCCACAGCACCGCTTCTGGCCGTTTTCTGGATATGTGGTGCTGGGGAATCGAACCTAGGGCCTCGTGTATCCGAGGCAGGCACTCTTGCCACTAGGCTATATCCCCAGCCCCATGTCTTTATCTTAAAGCATGCAGTTTCTGCATTATTTTTTATTTATCCTACCAAATGCCAAATAAGTTAACCAAATATTTAACAAGGTTAGTAATTGTAAAATCTCAAAGGGCTTCTCTCTTTTTGTAATTATGCTTTAAAATCCATTATCTTTTCACTTTACTGTCAAGTTCAAGATAGGCATAAGTATATTTTTTTGGGGGATATTCTCCTGCACACATTTCCTCCTTTAAGTGCTATTGTAACTGTTTACCCATTATTCCTTTTTATGTTGTCATTTGTGCATGATGGCTTTCCAAACCGCCCTATTCTCTCCCAAATAGAAAGATTTATGCATCTCACTGTTTTGCCATTCATCATAACTTCCCTTTTTCCCTCATGGTCATAATATCCTGTTCAAAATCTTTCCAAGTTAAGTGTGGTCAACAACCTTTTCCCATTAACTGCTGCTCCTGTGGGGGCCTTCCAAATCCTACTTCCTATCATATATGCCTCATAGAAAGGTCCCCTATGGTAAGAATTAACTGTTTCTCTTTTGTGGACGGGTTGTGGGGCTCCAAATTTTGGGATTTAAGATGGGTTTTCTAGTTCTTAAAGCTAGGGGCATGGGAGGCTTATTGGACTCTGGGTCTTTCTCTTCATCACTAATAGATTTCTTTCTAAGTTCCTCATAGAGCTCTCTTGCAGGTTTTTCCCCTTGCAGCAATCCTGGGCTTTAACAGCTGTCATTTCCCCCACTGGTGAGGAAGTTATTTTTGTGACAGTCACATAGTCATGCACTTTCTTCTCTACAATGCCCTTATTTCCTGGAAAATGTGTTACAAATAGAAATATACTAATTATAAAGCATGTCTTTAGCAATGCGGGGAAAAATAGGAGAAGCAAATGCAGTCTCAGCCCTGGGCCTTGCCTACAAGGCTTTTTCTCCCCCAGATCCATGTCAAACGGATTGAAGGTGATGTGAGGCTCCTCCAATATGTGGTGCTGAGGAACTGAACCCAGGGCTTCATGTATACAAGGCAAGCACTTTACCACTAGGCCATATTCCCAGCCCTGATCACTGAAATCTTTAAACTTGGCCTGAGAGTCCTAAGGTGTTAAGATTAAATAAGAAGCAAATTCAACATCCATATCTTGATTTTGGCTGCTTATATAGAATTTCAGAGGAACACTGTTGTCAAAGATCCTAGTTTACAGCTGGGCACAATAGGTTTCAGGAACTCCTAGCTTCTCAGGAGGCTAAGATCAGAAATTGGAGGTTCAAAATCAACTTAACAAGAAAAATCCACAAGACTCAATGAGGATATCAGAGACACTAATGTTTACTTTAGTCTGTGAAGCAGACCTTGAACTTGCTTCATAGGAGAGACAACTATTTTTTAATGTTTTTAACTATTTTTGTTTGGGTTTGATATGCCAGCATCTAGATTATCAGCTTCATTCTATGATATAGACAAATGGTTCTTTTACATGACAAACCACAAAATTCTATCAAAATTTGAGACCTTGGAACTTTGGTATTACATTGAATTTGTAGGCTGCTTTCACTAATATAGCCTTTTTCAGTGGTAGTTTTGCCAATCCATTACCATTTTCTGGTGTATTCTAGAGTTTCTTTCTTCAAGGCTTGTATAGTCTTTGTTGTAGAGATCTTTTCACTTTCTTGGTTAATACCTAGGTATTTTATTGTTTGGGGGCTATTGTGTGTGCATTGTTTTCCTACTGTATCTCTCAGCTTGTTATTAAAATATATTAAAGCTACTTTTTAATTTTAGTGTTAAGTTTATATCATACTAGGTTTTAAGAGGGGTTTATCAAATCTAGATAGTTCCCTTACAATCTGTAGGGATCTTGTCAACTGCCAAAAGAGATAATCTGACTTTTACCTTCCTCATTTGATTATCTTTATTTCTTTCTCTTGCGTTATTAGTCTGGCTAGGGATAGCATGTTGAATAAGAGTAAATGTTGGGGCTAGGAATATGGCCTAGTGGCAAGAGAGCTTGCCTCATATACATGAAGTCCTGGGCTCGATTCCCCAGTACCACATATATAGAAAACAGCCAGAAGTGGCACTGTGGCTCAAGTGGCAGAGTGCTAGCCGTGAGCAAAAGGAAGCTAGGGACAGTGCTCAGGCCCTGAGTCCAAGGCCCAGGACTGGCAAAAAAAAAAAGAGTAAACATTGCTTTCTCTTTCATCACTAAGAGGAGTGATTTCAGTTTTTCTCATTAGTATGCTATAGTTTTGACATATGTAACCTTTATTGTATCAAGGTAGATTTCTTCCATTCCTAGTTTCTTCAGAGATATTATCATAAAATTCTTCTAAGAGCCAAATTAGATCAAGCTAAAGCTGGCAGACCGGAGATCTCATTTGGCCATGAAATGGTAGGGATGACAAACTAGAAATGGTCTCTCAGGACCTCTCACAGAAAAGATAAAGCAAAATATTTTGACCTAGAAAATGGCATTGAACACCTACAGTTTAGAAGGAACTACTAAGATAGTGAGATCTGTTAGATTAAAAAAGGCAGTTATCAGTTGCTCAAATAATAAATAGGAAAGACAAGAAGAAAAATTAAAAACCAAATGTTTTGTTCTCCCACTTCGGAGCAGACTTACGAAAATTTTAGGAAAAGTATCAATGATAGAATTACTTAATTTTCAGTTTATTTCCTTTTAACTGGGCTTGTTGAAATCTGGACTTTGAAAGGAAACAAAAGTTTTATGTGTGCTAAAAGGTCTTTTATTACTTATTGATAAAACAATAGATCTTACATTAATTTGACACTATAAAACAGTAGATTTGGGGCTGGGGAATATAGCCTAGTGGCAAGAGTGCCTGCCTCGGATACACGAGGCCCTAGGTTCGATTCCCCAGCACCACATATACAGAAAACGGCCAGAAGCGGCGCTGTGGCTCAAGTGGCAGAGTGCTAAGCCTTGAGCGGGAAGAAGCCAGGGACAGTGCTCAGGCCCTGAGTCCAAGGCCGGCCCAGGACTGGCCAAAAAAAAACAAAAAAAAAAAAAAAAAAAAAAAAAAAACAGTAGATTTTACATTAATTAAAAATGTATTGGGCTGGGGATATAGCCTAGCGGCAAGAGTGCCTGCCTCGGATACACGAGGCCCTAGTTTCGATTCCCCAGCACCACATATACAGAAAATGGCCAGAAGCGGCGCTGTGGCTCAAGTGGCAGAGTGCTAGCCTTGAGCGGGAAGAAGCCAGGGACAGTGCTCAGGCGCTGAGTCCAAGGCCCAGGACTGGCCCAAAAAAAAAAAAAAAAATGTATTGTTTCTCTGTAGTGAGGTTTACTTACAGCCATAGTGTGACCCAGATTATCTGGTGTGAAGTAATTGCTTACAATTAATTTCTTCCCAAGAACACAAGTATGTGTCAGAGTGTATGGCTCTATTAAAACTACACCTTCTTAGTCATTGATATATTTATTTTATAATTTCCTTGAAAGATCAAGGATTAGAAAGATTAGAACCATGATTTCTAGAACTAATATTGTAGAATTCCCATTTTGCAGAGAGAAACTTTGGATTCAGAGAAATCCAAGTGTTCAACATTAAGAATTGATATCTCAGAGTATTCCCTTATATCCATAAGTTTATTATTTTTTTATTTATTTCACTTGCACAAGATAATTCGAGAAAGGTAAGTTAAGTACTTAACCCTTGGAAGGTCCAAGCTAAATTCAGCTTGGATTTTTTTTTTAAACCACAATATTTTTCAAGGTTTCAGAATATAAGCTATCTATAGTATATAAAACCTTGTATGCTTCCTTGGATTTGGGAGAAGCTTATTTTGTGTTTATACATTTGCTTCAACATTGAGTAAGTCAGCTAGCCTCCCTTGAGAATGTTCAGAACATTATTAATGTTATATAATTTATTATCAATGCCACAAGTTGGTTAGATATGTTTCCTCTCTAATGTCTGAGTAGAAAAGAAACATTTGGACTTCAGTGTTCTTTTTTTCCTTAATAAAATGTCAACCAACAATTCACATGTCAGGCTGAGTGGAAATATATTAGTCAAATATTTGTTTTGGGTTTTTTTTTTTGTTGTTGTTGTTTTGTTTTTGCCAGTCCTGGGTCTTGGACTCAGGGCCTGAGCACTGTCCCTGGCTAGCACTCTGCCACTTGAGCCACAGCGCCACTTCTGGCCATTTTCTGTATATGTGGTGCTGGGGAATCGAACCCAGGGCCTCATGTATACGAGGCAAGCACTCTTGCCACTAGGCCATATCCCCAGCCCTAGTCAAATATTTGTAAAAAAAAAAAAAATCCTAACTCCTCGTTCCCCGTGGCTAAATTCAATCCAACAGCTGGAAGCCTTGCTTCTAGTATGACTCAGGTTCTCTATGAATGCATTACTTAACTTTGTTCTGCATCTGAGATGGAGCATCTGTTTTGTCCATATTTCCATGTAATTTCTAGGTGTTAAAATGACCAGTTAAATACTGCTAATCTAAATATTTCAATTAAAAATTAACACTAGGAATTGAGTTAATTGATAGTCATGTTTTTTATACATACATTCTTTGATTTTGTTTCTTTTGTTTTTGCAATAGTCATTTTGAACTCAGTTCCTTACACTCAGGGATTTGCACTTGCTAGGTACAACTTGTGACATTTCCTGATCCTTTGCTGCCTTTAGTTTCCTTCTTTTTTGCCAGTCCCAGAGCTTGAACTCAGGCCCTGAGCACTGTCCATGGCTTCCTTTTGCTCAAGGCTAGCACTCTACCACATTAGCCACAGCGCCATTTCCAGCTTTTTTTGTTTTGTTTATATGGTGCTGAGGAATTGATCCCAGGGCTCCATGCATTCTAGGCAAGCACTCTACCACTAAGCTGCATTCCTAGCCCTCCTGTGTTTTCCTTTTTAAAGTAGATCTTTGCTTTTACCTGGGGCTGATCTTGGTTGTGATCCTTCTATTCTACTCCCTGTGTAGTTTGGAATTTAAGTGTGCCTCACTATACTCACCTCTATTCCTGTTGCAAATAATAGGATTTATTTTTATAAAATAGGGATAAGACACTTGTTATAAAGGTTAAATGTAGATCACTATTATCTACAATTGTATTATCTATTATTGGCTTTGAATATAATACTACTTGTTTATTCTTTCTTCAAGTTATATCTTTCAAACTACCTTAGCACTATGTTCAAAATAAAAAAGAAGTTGTGTTGGGGTCAGCTGTGCCTTTAAGGGGACACAGCTGACCTTGGCCTGCACCTCCCCTTCCTGCCTTTAACAGGAAGAGAAGCCCTGCTCCTGGGGTGAGCATGTGTATAATGGAGGGGTGCCCCAGGGGCCCCCCTCAAAGGAGGTCCCCTGACATCACTTGATGGACAGCCCTCTGTGACCAATCTGCAATCCCTCTCGAGCCCGCCCTCGGGGTATATCTGGGGGGCTTCTCATTTGAATAAACAGAAGCCCTAGAGGTTTTCTCCGAGATCTCACTCGCTCCTGTCTTCCTTGGGCTGGTGAGCATGGAAGTCTCGCACCCACACGTGACTCAAGGCTAAAACCCGGGACCCCACTCCCGCGTCGATACCCTACCAGCCGGGGGGACGTGAGAGAGTAGGTATGGATCCCCCACAGAGAAGATAGATAAGCCCAGGACCCCTCCCCACGTGTTGGGGAGGGATAGAGCTAAGCCCGGCAAATTTACAGCACAACAAAGTTGTATTCTGCTCTATTGAGTGTGGTCTAGTAGGAAATAGCAGAATTCTTCTAAATGCAAATCTGTTCCAGATTTAATGTGTGTGGACAAATCTATACTACATTGGAAACCATGTTCTCTGTGAAATTAAAGAGTTAGCCAACATGATAACCCCTTTTCTAATTGTAAAGGTGATATACAGAGGGGTTACAGTTACATAGTTAAGGAAATGAGTACATTTCTTTTTGAGGAGTGTTACCTGCTGGGTCATTTTCTCCCTTTTCCCTCTCATACTGTCCTCCCCTACTCCCCTCCCTCCAAGTTGTAAAGTTCATTTCAAACATAGTGTCTAGTGAGCATCACTGTTGCCTTGGTTCACCCTTTGCCCAGCTGCTTCTGTGACTCTCCTTCCCCTCCCCAAATCAGATAAACAAAGGGTACAGAAATTTTAAAAAAGCGACAACTGGGTATAAAGCAAAGTGGGGGCGCAGGGAGAAAGGAAAAAGAAATAAATGCTAACAATACATTAAAAAACCCTCTTGTTTCCATTTATTGGAGTTCATTTTGATAAGATTTATTGTATATGGCCATATGTACCTAGATATTGTGCTATTGTGATCCTCTGCTAAGAATATTATAGACATATACTAGTTATTACAAGTGAGGGAAAACATATAGCCTGTATTTCTTTGGGTCGGGCTTGCTTCGCTCAATGTATTTTTCCCAAGTCTTTCCATTTCCTTACTATTGGTGCAATGCCACACTTTCTGATGGAAGCATAGAATTCATTGTGTATATATACTACATCAAAAATTAATTTGATTGTCAAGGTGAAGTACAGAGGGTTTACAGTTACATTGATAAGGTAGTGAGTACATTTCTTGTCATACTTGTTACCCCTTCCCTTATTTTTCTCCCACCTTCCCTACCCCCAACTTGCCCACCCTTCAGCATTGCTATTACATAGCTTTTCCTTTTATCCATTTTCTTGATAACTCTTTTTTTTTAATTTATTGTCAAAGTGATGTACAGAGAGGTTACAGTTTCATATGTTAGGCCTTGGGTGCATTTCTTGTACTGTTTCTTACCTACTCCCTCATTCCCCCCTCCCCCACCCCCTTTCTCTCTCCCCCTATGAGTTGTTCAGTTGGTTTACACCAAATGGTTTTGCAAGGAATGCTTTTGGAGTCGTTTGTCTTTTTATCCTTTGTCTCTCAGTTTTGTTATTCCCTTTCAATTTCCTAGTTCTAATACCAGTATACACAGTTTCTAATATACTCAGTTAAGATACAGAGATAGTGTAGGTACAACCACAGGAAGGGGATACAAGAAGATCATCAGTAATAGAGGCCACAGTTACACATAGCACATTGAAAGTAGTTACAACAGTGATATAAAAATCGTTTCCATAACATGGAGTTCATTTCATTTAGCATCATCTTATGTGTTCATAAGGGTATAGCTATTGGGCTCTTGTGATCCTCTGCTGTGACTTGCCTAAACCTGTGCTAATTATTCCCTATAAGGGAGACCATAGAGTTCATGTTTCTTTGAGACTGGCTCACTTCATTTAGTATAATTTTTTCCAAGTCCTTCCATTTCCTTACAAATGGGGCAATGTCATTCTTTCTGATAGAGGCATAAAATTCCATGTGTATATGTACCACATTTTCCTGATCCATTCATCCACTGAGGGACATCTGGTTTGGTTCCAAATTCTAGCTATGACAAATTGTGCTGCGATGAACATTGTTGTGCTGGTGGCTTTAGTGTGTTCTTGTTTGTAGTCTTTTGGGTAGATGCCCAAAAGTGGGGTTGCTGGGTCATAGGGGAGCTCTATATTTAGCCTTCTGAGGAATCTCCATATAGCTTTCCAGAGTGGCTGAGCCAGTTTACATTCCCACCACCAATGAAATAGGGTTCCCTTTTGGCCACATCCCCTCCAACGTTTGTTATTGTTAGTTTTATTGATATAGGACATTCTTACTGGGGTGAGGTGGAATCTCAATGTTGTTGTGATTTGCATTTCTTTTATGGGCAGTGATGTAGAGCACTTTTTCATATGTCTCTTGTCCATTCTCTTTTCCTCATCAGAGAAGTCTCTTTAAGTCTCTAGCCCACTTGTTGAGGGGCCTGTTGGTTCTTTGCAGTTTTGTTTTGGAGGAATGTAATTGTTTTAGCTCTGCATATATTTTAGATATGAGGCCTTTGTCCATTGTATGGCTGGTAAAGATCTTTTCCCAATCTGTGGGCTTTGTGTTTATTTTGCGAGCTATGGCCTTTTCACTGCAGAAGTTCTACAGTTTGATGCAGTCCTTTTTGTCCAACCTTTCCTTGATTTGTCGCATTTCTGGGTCTTTGTTAAGGAAGTTTCTTCCTGTGCTAAGGAGCCCAAGTGTTTCTTCTACTCCTCCTTTTAGTGTTCTCAGGGTATCTGTTTTTACTTTGAGGTCTTTGATCCATTTGGAATTGATTTTGGTGCAGGGTGATATATAAGGATCTAGTTCTAGTTTATTGCAGGTGTTGAACCAGTTTTGCCAGCACCGTTTGTTAATGAAGCTATCTTTCTTCCCTCCTATTTTTTTAAGCTCCTTTATCAAAGATTAAGTAGGCATAGTTTTGTGGGTTCATTTCTGGGTCTTCAATTCTGTTCCATTGGTCCTCAGGTGTAATCCAGTGCCAATACCCACCTGTTTTTTTTACTATAGCTTTATAATAAAGCTTGAAGTTTGGTATTGTAATTCCTTCATCACCGTTCTTTCTGCTTAGGATTGTTTTTGCTGTTCAGGGTTTTTTATTATTCCATATGAATTTCTGGATTGCTTCCTCTTCAACAGGTCATCAAAAATATCATGCACCATCATCAAACTGGATTCATCCCAGGTATGCAAAGTTGGTTCAATATATGCAAGTCAATTAATGTAATCTACCACATCAACAACAGCAAGGTAAAGAATCACATGATTATATCTCTAGATGCGGAACAGGCATTTGATAATATCCAGCACCCATTTATGATAAAAGCCCTGTAAAAACTGGGATTCCAGGGAACACTCCTGAATATAATAAAAGCAGTCTATGACAAACCAACAGCAAGCATAATTCTAAACAGTGAAAAGCTAAAGCCATTCCCTTTAAAATCAGAAGCAAGTCTGGGATGTCTGCTCTCTCTCCTCCTCTTCAACATAGTACTAGAATTCCTAGCCAGAGCAATTAGGCAAGAAGAAAACATAAAGGGAATCCAAATTGGAAAAGATGAAGTTAAACTTTCTCTCTTCACAGATGACATGATCCTATACCTAAAGAATCCCGTAGACTCTACTCCCAAGCTACTAGAGCTGATCCAAAACTTTGGCAAAGTAGCAAGATATAAAATAAATCCTCAAAAATCAACGGCCTTTCTTTATGCTAATGACCTGAAGACTGAGTCCGAAATCAGGAAAACAACTCCTTTATCAATAGCCTCACATTTCATAAAATACCTAGGAATAACCTTAACCAAAGAAATGAAAGGCCTCTATGATGAGAACTTTAAAAACATGAAAAAAGTAATTATGGCAGAACTAAGGAAATGGAAAAACCTCCCATGCTCCTCGATTGGGAGGATTAATATAGTCAATATGGCAATATTGCCAAAGGCTATCTACAAATTCAATGAAATACCCATTAATATCCCAACATCATTTTTAAATGAAATAGTGGAAGCAATCCAGAAATTCATATTGATAACTCTTCAAAAGTGTCATCTTGCTTCTCTTTCCAATGAAGTCTTACATGAAAGGTTTACTCCCCCTAGAGGAGGTATGGGAGTGAAACATCATCTGAGAATCAATAATCTGGATGCTTTTCAAAAGTGTAGGAGATGGGATACTATTTATTGTTAAGCATAAACATGCTCTTAAAAATAGTGTCACAAAAGCCAGGTCCTGATCTCTCATGACTGTAATCCTAGCTATTTAGGAAGCTGAGGTCTGCGGTTGGTTGGAAGCTGACCCCAGCACAAAAGTCCCTGTGCTGTCTACCTTCAATAAACCAATCAGAGAAAAAAAGGAGTGGCACTATGAATTAACTGATAGAGCACTGAGCAAAATGAAGCTCAGGGACAATGTCCAGGCCCAGGGCTCACACCAAAACCAACTAAATTAGTCTCTTTGTCTCTGTCTCTGTCTTCTGTCTCTCTCTCTCTCTTTCTCTCTCTCACACACACACACACACATACACACACACAAACACACACACACACATTTCCCATATGCGTTTTAGTTTTATTTTGTTTTTTCACATCAGAGGATAACATCAACCTGAGGCACTTAAGAGAGGCATGGTAGACAGCTGATGGTTGTTTAACTGCATTGATCAGCCTCTAATTAGAAGGATGCTAAAATGAGGAAAGAAAGTAATTCAGTTGCTACATATGTATACTTCACTCAGTAAAGGAAATAAAAGAAAGTAATTCTACAATAATCAAGAAAAACAATACCCCCTCTCATTAGTGTTTCAGTTTTTATTTTATTTTTTTCAGTCGTGATGGGCTTAATTGAGAGAATACAATTTGAATTCTCTAAATTCTACATCCAGGGAACAGATGATTGAACATACATATGTATGTACATACATACATACATACATACATACATACATACATACATACATACATATGGGGAGTAAAAAAGTTGAAAGCAATTGGTGTCAAGCAAGTAATAGTGAGATAATTTACTTTTGAGATTATGAATCTTTGCTGTAACATTTTTAATAAGCTAATTCTTTTTTTTAAAGCTAATTCATTTTTTAAGCTAATTCTTTTTAAAGATGATATGGATATGTTCTATAGGAAGCCAAAATAACTGGCCCATAGAGGGGAATATAAGGAACTAAAATTAATTATCAACTTACCCTAAAACTTCTATTGTATTACCTTATGCAATCCTTTAAATAACTTGTTATTAACCTTTACCAGATAAAGACATGCTTTTTTTCTTTTTTTAAAATAGGAGATGAGTATATCATAGATTAAAAAATGCAGTTATCAGTTGCCCAAATAATAACAAACAGGAAAGAAAGGAAATTGATAAAAGTTAAAGCTAGGATTTGCAAAACAGACACCCTGAAAACACTAAAGGAAGGAGTCGGAGAAACACTTGGGCTCCTTGGTAAAGGACGAAACTTCCTTAACAAAGACCCAGAAATGAGACAAATCAAAGAAAGGATGGACAAATGGGACTGCATCAAACTGCAGAGCTTCTGCAAGGCATAGGACATAGCTCACAAGATAAACAGAAACCTCACAGATTGGGAAAAGATCTTTACCGGTCATGCAATGGACAAAGGCCTCATATCTAAAATATATGCAGAACTAAAAAAATCACATTCCTCCAAAACAAAACCACAAAAAACAATATCCCTCTCAACAAGTGGGCTAAAGACTTAAAAAGAGACTTCTGTGATGAAGAAATGAGAATGGACAAGAGACATATGAAAAAGTGCTCTACATCACTGCCCATAAAAGAAATGCAAATCACAACAACATTGAGATTCCATCTCACCCCAGTAAGAATGTCCTATATCAATAAAACTAACAATAACAAATGTTGGAGGGGATGTGGCCAAAAGGGAACCCTACTTCATTGGTGGTGGGAATGTAAACTAGTTCAGCCACTCTGGAAAGCTATATGGAGATTCCGCAGAAGGCTAAATATAGAGCTCCCCTATGACCCAGCAGCCCCACTTTTGGGCATCTACCCAAAAGACCACAAACAAGAACATACTAAAGCCACCAGCACAACAATGTTCATCACAGCACAATTTGTCATAGCTAGAATTTGGAACCAACCCAGATGCCCCTCAGTAGATGAATGGATCAGGAAAATGTGGTACATATACACATGGAATTTTATGCCTCTATCAGAAAGAATGACATTGCCCCATTTGTAAGGAAATGGAAGGACTTGGAAAAAATTATACTAAGTGAAGTGAGCCAGTCTCAAAGAAACATGAACTCTATGGTCTCCCTTATAGGGAATAATTAGCACAGGTTTAGGCAAGTCACAGCAGAGGATCACAAGAGCCCAATAGCTATACCCTTATGAACACATAAGATGATGCTAAATGAAATGAACTCCATGTTATGGAAACAATTTTTATATCACTGTTGTAACTACTTTCAACGTGCTATGTGTAACTGTGGCCTCTATTACTGATGATCTTCTTGTATCCCCTTCCTGTGGTTGTACCTACACTATCTCTGTATCTTATCTGAGTATATTAGAAACCGTGTATACTGGTATTAGAACTAGGAAATTGAAAGGGAATACCAAAATCCAGAGACACAGGGTAAAAAACGACAAACAACTACAAAAGCAATACTTGCAAGACTGTTTGGTGTAAATGAACTGAACAACTCCTGGGGGAAAAGGGAAAGGAGGAGGAGGGAGGTGGAATGAGGGAGGAGGTAACAAACAGTACAAGAAATGTATCCAATGCCTAACGTATGAAACTGTAACCTCTCCGTACATCAGTTTGATAATAAAATTTTTTTAAAAAGCTAGGATTTGGAAATAAGTATTTAATTTTATATTTCTATTGTGGTAAAAAGCAGACTTAACTGGGCACAGGTGAGTCATGCCTATAATTCTAAAATTCTAGCTTCTCAAGAAGCTGAGATCTGAAATTTAGGATACAAAGCCTGCTAGGCAGGAAAACCCATGAGACTTTTATCTCCAATTAACTAGCAAAGGACCAGAGACAGAACTGTGGCTCAAGTATTAGAGTGACAGCTTTAAGTCACAGATCTAAAGGACATTGTCCAGGGCATAGTAAACAAAGCAAAGCAAAACAAAACAAAAATCCTTTCACTTGGATAAAATTCATGTAGCTACTTAGTACCATCTTGTTTGAAAACCATCAGAATGATGAAATGAGATGATCATTTAAAATGTTCTACAATTTTAAAGCATAGCATTTGTGAGTCAAATGTCAAGATATATTACATTGGCATAACAGTGGTTTTTTGAGACTTTAGTATAACTGTTTTTTTGTGCTAGTCCTGGGGCTTGAACTCTGGGTCTAGGCCCTATCCTTGAGCTTTTTTGCTAAAGCTACTTACTGCTCTACCACTTGAGCCACAGCTCCAGGTCTGGCCTTGTTGGCCAGTGTCCCAGGCTTTTCTACCTGGGCTGAATTCAAACCATGACCCTTAGATCTAAGTTTCCTGAGTAGCTAGAATTTCAGATGTGAGCCTTACTTACTATGACTTTTGATTGTGTTAATTTTAGGGTTTTTTGTTTGTTTGTTTGTGGGTTTTTTTGATAACTTTAAAGTATGAAATTTTGGCAAGGCACCTTGCATTTTCCTTCTCAGTCACAAGATGGCAACTCTGTACTTCTGTAAGAATTTACCTAAGGGGAAAGTTGCTGATTTAAGCCATTTCCCTCTGTGATAGGAAGGATAATAGGGGAGTGTTCCTGGGGCCTACATCGATTGCTGCACAGTTAGCCCTTAGGACTGTGATCAGAACTGCAGAAACATTGAAAGCTTCCTCTAAGCTTTACTTCTAATGTATGTTCAGTCACTTGTTTTCTCAGCTGAAGTACATTGGAATTTATGAGTATACTTTAACTATTACCCTGTCCTTATATTTAATAAGACTGAGATCTAAATATCCCTGGGGGGGGGGGAAGGATCTTATTACTTACAATAAGAGACTTCTCACCTCTAAAGCAAAAAGTAACATAGGTGGATCATCTGTAACCTTAGATTCTCCAAATATTGACTAGTTGAGTGCTCACATGATGCCACAAGTACAAAACTTTCAACCTTTATTACACTAAATCATTAAAAATATTGTATAAAATACCTACCTCTATGTATATTGTATATATGAAGGATAAATATATTTTATATTTGGACTTGAGTCTTAAACCCAAGTATCTATGCATACATACAAATTTCAGACATCTGAAAAGAAAACAAAATCTAAAATGTCGGGGTCTTTAGCCCCCAGCACTCTCCTGACCTGCAGGAGAGATGGGGAAGCTGGCCCCGACCAGGGTGGGCCAAGAAAGGAGAAGGGTCAACGGACGGCCCGCATCCAGCCCCTCCTCACTGGGAGGACAATCAGACACATCTGGAAGAATGTCTGCACAAGTCTCGCTTTATTGAAACAAGCCCCGCTCTTAAATAGGTCAGAGAGCGGCAGGAAGGGGAGGGATGTACACGCACCTATCGAGGGACTGTGAAGGGAGGCCTGAGCTGTCCGTCAAGGGTGGAGGGCCAAGGGACCAATCCTAAGAGGCGGCCTAATTCTACATCACAGCCCACAGGACTGCCTCTGGGTTCACCACCAGGTGCCATCTTGGCCACACGTGGTCCCAAGGCTGGGAGGTGGGGCCAGCTAGAACCGCCTTTCCGGGTTCCTTGTAATAGCCACATATGACCCCGGGGCCAGAAAACAGGTGGGGCCAACCAGGACTGCCTTTCTGGGTTGTGGCCACAGGTGGCCCTAGAGTTGGGAAATAGGTGGGGCTGGGTGGGACTTCCTCTTTCTGACGCAAGGCATCTGGGCATGCCCCACACTAAAATACTCTGGACCCAACTACATTAGATCAGGAAGACTCAGCCTGTATGAATTTATAAGGTAATTCAAAACCAGCAAACCAATTACCCAAAATGACAAGTTAGCAACCACCATGTAGGTCACAGTAGGAAAAGTAGGCATAAAAGGGTCAGGAAGAGAGATCAGAAATGGAATCAGTTTTATTCATCCTCAAAGTCTATATTACAGTATCATCCTTTTTAGATGCTCAATAAATACTTTGACAAATAAGCCTGGAAATGGCCAAGTTTAAGATAGGAAGAGAAGCAAAATCACTCTGGTGGAAGGGCAGTCATAACACTAGGGAATGTCTTGAAAGATATTTACCTTAATATGCTATGGGAAAGAAAGGATTTTTCTGGAAAATAAGTTTCCATTGTGTGGAAACTCAAAATTGAGTTTGGGGTCCAATTAGATATTGTAGCATTAGGAAAAGGGAGTGGACAAAGAAGCTCATTAGTTTTAAGAATGAAAATACTTCGTGTCAGGAAAGCAGAATATGATTTGCAAATGGGAAGAAAGAATCTAATGTCATTTTTCTTTAGATTTCTCTGGGCTGGTTTTTGAAGGTAAAATTAAGATGTGTGTTTGCTCTGTTGAGGTTTCAGTTGGGGTAAAACTAATTATGTCAGGCAGTGTTCTTCATGACATCTAGAGAATGGCTAAGAGTTGCAAGACACCGAGCTAAAGGAATAACTGAGCTGATAAGAGTTCTTTGCTTATGGAGGATGCTTTCCTCTTACTAATCATCCACTGCCCTGCTGTGTGCAAGAAATGTCTAATAAATACAAAAGGAAATATAACAAAATACACAACATCATCCCAGGAATTAGGAAGCTGATTAGTCAGAGGACTATATATTTTCTCTAAGAATGAATTGAATTTACAAGATGTAATTTTGCCAAAATATTTAGTGTACCATGTATTATGGTCCTTATAAAATGGAAAGTGTGTAATTGAATCACTTATTTTTGGACAGATGGAGGAAGATGAGTGGGTCAGGTAAGAGAGGAGAGTAAGGAACAGAGGTTGAAATGGGTGTGACATTGAGTTGGAACTTGGCAGATAAGTTTATGCTTCTATGTTAAGAGACCTTCTTTTATCCATATAGAGAGTGCCTTAACTTTTCAGTGATGTGGTTTCATGGATTAGCAGAATTTGCACATCTGAATATGTGGAAATGAGTTATAGATCTCCCCCCCCTCCCCCAGTCCTGGGGTTTGGGACTTGGGGGCCTGAGCACTGTCCTTGGGTTGTTTTTGTTCAAGGCTAGCACTTTACCTCTTGAGCCACAGCATCACTTCTGGCTTCTTCTGTTTATGTGGTGCTGAGGAATCGAACCCAGGGCTTCTTGCATGCTAGGCAAGCGCTCTACCACTAAGCCACATTCCCAGCCCAAGTTATAGATCATACATTTAAAAAATCCTTTGTTAATTTGAATTTACCAATGAGCAGTTTTTATACTTTAAGCTCTGAACGTATCCAAGTTACATAATAAACTTTAAAAGAGAGCAAATTAGCTTTTCAGCAAAAGCTTTACTTGAGTGTATCTTGGCTTGCTTCTTGACAGTGGTGACCTTAATGTTATAATAATGTTTTTCTTGTCTGGAAATCCAATCATTTTGTATTTGGAAAAATGTTTTTGGTGGTCATTTTGTTTCTCAATAGCAATTTGCATTTTGTGATATGTAAGTGTTTATACAATTTATAAGAACTGACCACTGCCACACACATATAAGGTTAAAGAGGGATGGAAAAATTCTGGTTGGCTGTATATAATTTTTGAGCCAACATGCATGGCGAAGTTTACCATTTTCAGTGATGTAGAATTTTAAAACAAAAAAAATAAAATAAATGATCTAAAAACTGGTAATATAGAGAGAACATTATTCATGTTGGATAAAAATCCGGTTCAATCCATAATTGTCAAGATCATATTTTTCCTTTACTTCTTTTAACAAATTGTTGACCTTTTACTGACAAGAAACATTAACATTGGGCAAACAATTTGCATAATTTCTCAAAATACCAAGTATCATTTTGGAAAAAAAAAAGTCAAAGTCGGAAGATAAGTGCATTTTTCCAGTGTCCTATCCTTAAAGAATCTGATAGACCTCCTGGTAGCTGTCCCCAGAAAAGATAGAAGAGTTATTTCCAGGCACAACAAACAGGGGAGCAGGGTGCTAACTTGAGGGTTTTCTGTGGACCACAAGGTACTTGGAAGTCAGGCTTTCTCAGTGGGTGGGGCCTTCAGAAAGTAACTTCCCTGAGCACCAAACACTAGATCCAATGGCCAGAGAATACACAACCTTTATTCTCCATAATATTCTTCAGTATTATGTAAATTTCTTCAGAAATCTCTATAAAAAGGAAGAGAATGAGCCATAGAGAAATCCACTCTTGTTGTTGACAATCAGTTCAGCATTCTCCAGAGAACACAAAGAAAAATGTTTCATGGTGAGGTGAATGGTTGCTCCCTAAAAGCAGCCAGCCAGCCCTGGGCTGATAGACCTGGATAATACAAGCCAGATAAGACGCTCAGATGACTCTCTGTTCAAAACAACCTGATCCCAGGGTATGGAAACTGCCCCAAGGTGTGGTGACACTGATAGAGGCAGCCAGATCAAGCATTCCAGAGTGTAACATATTGGCAACATACTGACAGAAGCATGGTCTTAGACAGCAACAGGACCAAGGAATCTCCTCAATTTGTGTCAGAAGGGTCATATATTGGTTAGGACAAAAGTGGCTTCATCTAAGCCAGAATGTACTTGGCTTATCTCAAATAATCGTCTGTCAAGATCATTCCTGGCACTGGCATTCCAGTGTCTCATTATAAAGCTTTACATATGACTCACATTGATTTGTCTCTTTATAGCATACCAAAAAACTATGTAGGGAAAACTATGACCAGGGTTATTCAGTGCCATCCTGTTAGTTTGAGTTAAGATGGCTTCAGTCATGTCAAACTGAATCCCTACAGAGGTCTTTTTTCTGATACCACAAATGTCCAAAAGGGATCTCTTTTCTATTTTGCTAAGAGGCCATGTAAACTAGCATGATAAAAAATCCCAGGAATTTTCTCAGTCACTGGTACCGTGATATTTGTTGTCTCTGTCTTTTTGTACTGTGCACAGAGGAGAATATAATTGTGTGGATAGTAGTACAACCCTGGTTCTTGGGCTAGGCCTCTATGACTTAGCATCCTTTTCTTCTTTATGATATTTTTTCCTTAACTATCCTTTAAATTTTGCACTTTTTTCACATCTATGGTGAAAAAGGACTACTCTGAGTAATGACATATAAGAATTGGATTTTGGGGAACTTTCAAGAATCTACTTTTTACATGACATTAATCAAGTAATATTTTTTCTTATAATCATTAGTGAGAAAATAAGAATCTTAGTTTGGTATCAGAAAATGCTGGTGAATAATTAAAAGTTATTTTTCAATGTGTGGTGAGAAAATGAGGATAATTTATACATTTAACTAAAACAAAAATAAAAACCCTCTGGGTAGATGTATTATTATTATTGGAAGGGATATGGTGGTATTCTTCTGTGATTTGCTTACTAATTGTATTTATTACCTTCCTGATTATTGAATGGAATTAAATATACTGGTCACATAGTATGTAAAAATTATTCATTAGAATCTTTCTCTTACTATAGGCTATTTAGAGATATAACACAAAAATTTCAATCGGTGCATCATAATACATATAGTTTTAGAGAAATTGTTAGTGGAAAAATAATGACTTAATATTTAAGGTGCATTAACATGTGTAATATATATATATATATATATGTTTGTGTATGTATGGACACCCATGCTTACACATGTGCCTCTCACAATTTTTCCTGTTTAAAGCCTATCTTTATAAGTTTGTGGAGATCATGAGTTATCACTTGGGAACAATATTATCATCATGCTAAACAGGATGAACATGCATGCCTCAGGCTTACAGGTATATTCGCATGCTCTTACAAAGGTCCAAAATAGTTCTTAGATTCTTATTAGACTCAATCAATGGTTCCTTTTCAAAGGAAATCATTGCTTTCTAAAGAAGATTACAATGTTTTAAGGTAATGTCCTAGAAACAAATATCTTAGAAATAAAGTGCCTGTCACAAACTTTCATCTCTATTTTCAGTTGTCTGCTTGTCCTCACTGATACTACTTAAAAAGACTAGCAAGGGCCTATGGATGCTATCATAATAGATGTGAACCACTTTCAACTTTGAAAAGAGACATTCATAGAAATTTTCATAGGATCACTCTGTGGAGGAATATTGCAACAGGCAAATGCATCTTGCTTAATTATATATATATATATATACATATATGTATGCATACATGTAACATTATATATATTAGATATATCTATATCTATACATCTATCTACCTCTATCCTATCAATATCAATCTATTATCTCTCTCTCTCTCTCTCTCTCTCTCTTCTATTTTATCTATCTGTCAAGTACCAGTCCTGATACTTAAACTCAGGACATAGGTGTTGTTCCTGAGCTTTTCTACACAAGGCTATCACTTTACCACTTGAGCCACTGCTTTACTTCTAGTATTTTTTCCCTGGTTATTTAGAGTCTCATGGATTTATCTACCTGGGCTGACCCTGAACCACCATCATCAGATGTCAGCTTTTTTAGTAGGTAGGATTATAAGAGTGTAGGTAGGATTATCAGAGGGTGGCTGGAGTCACTGACCCCAATTTCTGCCTCAGATGGTCTTGAGTGACAAGTCTTCCAGACTTCATGTTAAAAATTCTCTGAGAGAGAAAAGCATATTTAAATGTGCAATTAGAAAAAAAATCTGAATATAAAAAAATACATGATATGGCCGGGCACCAGTGGCTCACATCTAGAATCCTAGCTACTTGGGAGGCTGAAATCTGAGGATCATGGCTCCAAGTCACCCCAGGTAGATAAGTCTGTGACACTCTTATCTCTCAGATATGACAGTGTCTGCTCTGCCCAGTATAGCAATCACTACATCTCTCCCTCTGTAAGGTATTGAAATCCTTCCTGCTCCCCCATCACCATTCTCTTCCCTCCATCTCTCCCCATAGTAGGTATACCCCATCTTCTTCTCCAGGAATGTTGATACCCTTCCTCTCCCTGGAGCTGGAAATACCCTCTCCTTTCTCTTTCCCTGAAGTTTGGATTCACATATCTCCTACTTTGTTAGATATAGGGATTCCTCTTGCCCTCAGTCCTCCTGGGACTGGGGTACCCCATCTCCTCTGCTCCTGGATCAGCACCTCTACTCTCCCACAAGTTGGGAGTGGCACTTTATCAACACCACAAGTTGTAGATTTCTTCCTCCATTGCCCACTGCCTTGTATGACTTAGGGATGAGTCATCACAGATAGAGCAGCCAATAGAGCCTTGGTGGCCAATTAACTTAGTTTGGCCTTGAACGCACAACCCTCCTTTCCTCTATTTCCCAAGTGCTAGGATTGTAGGCATGAACCACTACAGGCCTCTTTATTGAACAAAGTCTTAGCTCCATAGTAAAAGATAACGTAAAAGTGAGCAAAACTTTGCACAGTTTGTCAATCTAAGAGAACTTAACACTTTTTTTTTTGGCCAGCCCTGGGCCTTGGACTCAGGGCCTGAGCACTGTCTCTGGCTTCTTCCCGCTCAAGGCTAGCACTCTGCCACTTGAGCCACAGCGCCGCTTCTGGCCGTTTTCTGTATATGTGGTGCTGGGGAATCGAACCTAGGGCCTCGTGTATCCGAGGCAGGCACTCTTGCCACTAGGCTATATCCCCAGCCCAGAACTTAACACTTTTGAGGAAGGTATAATTTATGGAATTCTCTAAGTAGAACTCAAATTTATCTGTGGATTTTTGCACCAGTTATTAAAAAAATCAATATATTGTTTGAAATCATAAGCTTCTGTCCAATGTTATCAAAGGGATGAAAAAAAACAATATCTATATACCAATATGTGGGAAGTACATATATCACTTCTGTATTACTTAATAAGTCTCTATGGATAGAAAAATCTGTTTATTAGTATATGTGTTGTTTCTTAATGGCTGGACTTAATGTTATTCATAGAAGAATCAAACCCAAATAGCACTCTTTCTTTACAATTATATCATGCAAAAAATAAGGTCACCTTATATGACATCTTTGAGTGTAGTCAGAGTAATCTCTGTAATCAGAGTTGGGAATGTTAGAATCGTAGTTTATTACGATTGTCATGTAATAATATTTGCTCCATGTCGGCTGCTGGTATAGTGATTGTCCATGCATTGGCCAAAAACTGAAGTGGGCTAGGTGGCATAGCTATGAAATTGAGAGTGAAGAGTGGGAAAAATACCCACATTTGACTTGCTGGATTTTGTGTTCTAACTAGTCATGACTCCCTGAGTGTGTAATGCGGCATGCATTGACAACAGGGTATTTGCCACATTCATTTTTACTCTTGGGTTTCATTTTACTAAATATTGTCAGGAAGCAAGACTATACATTTGGACTACTCTTATATTTTCAGTTCATTCTCCATGTAGGTGGCATGTCAGTTACATATACTGATGATCTTTTAACACCTTGCTGCAAGCTTATTTATTTACACATATTGTACCAAACTCTATTAGTGTTGTTTTCCTCAAGACAGAATCTCATTGCATAGCTCAGGCCAAGCATGAACTGACAACTCTCCCTTCTACAACCCTTAAATATGGAAATTATAGTCATGCATCACAGAACCTATCAAAAAAAATTTTTTTCTTATTACTTGAAGTTGCTGGCAGTAGAACTCAGGTCCTTCCACATGCAAGGTCTACACCCATGGACTACATCCCAGCTTTCTATTTGCTCTTCTCCCTCTCCCCCTCCCCCTCCCTCCCCCTCCCTCCCCTTCCCTCCCCCTTCCCTCCCCCTCCCCCTTTCCCTCTCCCTCCCCCTCTCCCTGTCCCTCTCCCTGTCCCTCTCCCCCTCCCCTTCTCCTCCCCCTTCCTCTCCTCTCCTCTCCTTTCTCCATTCTCCTGTCTTCTTCTTTTGTCATGGGGCTTGAAGACAGAACCTGGATGATGTTCTTGAACTCTTGCTGAAGCCTAGCATTCTACCACTTTGAGCCACAACACTACTTCTAGTTTTGGGGTGGTTAATTGGAGATAAGAGTCTCATAAACTTTGATTCTTGGACTGGTGTTGAACTGCAAACCTCAGATCTCAGCCTCCTGAGTAGCTAGGATTATAGGTGTCAGCCATCAGTGCCTGACTGTTTAGATTCTTAATCTACCTTTTCTGTAATTGGCTTTGAGGCCAGCTGGGGCAAAAGTGTGATACTCTCTGAAAAATGAAATAAAGAAAAAAATGACTGGGTCTATGTGGCTCAGGTGGTAGTGCCTAGCATGTATGAGGTCCAGAATTCAACCTTTAGCATCTGAGTAATAGAGAAGAAGAATTTCATGTACCCTTTTAAGGTGGTGTTACATGAGTCTATAGTCATCAAAAGTCCAAATAATAGTCTGATGCTAATGGCTCACAGCTATAATACTAGGACCTCAAGAGGCTGAGATCTGATGTTCATGGTCGTGGTTTGAAGGCAGCCCAGGCAAGAAAGTCCTTGACACTCTTACCTCCAATTAACCACCAAAAAGCTGGAGGTAGAACTGTATTTCAAGGGTAGAGTGCTAGCCTTGAGTAAAAAAAACCTCTGGGACAGTGCCAAGGACTGAGTTCAAGCCCTGGGACTTGAAAAATATCACACACACACACACACACACACACACACACACACACACACACAACTGAATGGTGGATGGCGGGAGGCAGTGTGGAGAAACAGGGTGCTGTCATGAAAGTACATATATTTTTAACCCAAGAACAATCTCCTAGACTAAAAAGTCAAGATTGTGGGACAGCAAGTGCAAGATAGCAAGTGTAAGACATGTGCCATAGTCAGAGATGAGGAGGCTGCCTATGCAAGGAATGTTGTAGATAGTACAGATATAGAGGAGAGTCAGGCAACCAGAACAATCACCTGACAGATGGATACATGTGACATAGGAAGTGTCAGGTCCAAAGACTGAACAGCAGAGAAAGATTCCTTCTACCTCTCAATATTATACTTTTCCTCAGGAAATTCTGAGCAGGAAGATCTCCCACATATTGCTGTAGACTGAGGACATCATGCTGTATTTGATACTATCTCCTCTTCAGTTATTAGTGGATTGAAATATGAATGATGTCTCCTCACTACTTCAAATTAAACTAGTTTGCATGAGATGAGCTCTTTGCATGTAAACAGTTTTTGCACATGTAAACTGTTTTGCACATACCCTCTGCACTTTCACCTCAAAGTATCAGTCAGATGTTTCTTGAACTGATGGTAAAAGACCTGGCCAAGCCAGGATCTGGTGGCTTATACCTTTAATCCTAGCAATACAGAAGGCCAAGATCTGGGGATTATGGTTCAAAGAAAACCTGGGAAAGAAGGTCCATGAGACTCTCATCTCCAATTAACCACCCAAAAGCCAGAAATAGAGCTGTGACTCAAAGTAGCAACTTAGGGATAGTTCCCAGGCTCTGAGTGCAAGCCCTAGGAATGGAAAAAATTTAAAAGTACTTGGACAATACCATAGTTTGCACTTCATAGAAGTAATGCGGCTACTGCCCTCCAGCTTTATAAACAAGACTGTGAAAGAATCTCCATTGGGACTGCTGACAAATTTGTCCAGCAGCCTTTTGGCATCTATCTTGGTTTTGTATTCTGCATTTCATTACTGATTTGGAGTAATCGAAGTATTTTGTTTTTATGAATATTCAAGAACAACGTGCTGCATAGTTATATTTCACTGAGGAAATTTAATTTTATGTCAGTTGATTATATTTGGAAGAAAAGTCGCTCCGTCTTGCTTTCTTGAGATATCTAGAATTTTGTTTAAGGAAAGGGCATGTTCAAGATGCATACAAATAGTTACTCTTTTATGGGAATTGTATGCTGATTGTATGTACAGACATTTAGGTACCTCATGATTCATTTCCAGGAAAATTAAGTCATTAATGTCATGGCATATCTTCATGGAGGTATATCAAGCAATTCTTCTTATATACAATTTAACTGTAAATTGTATTTTTCTTTAAATATTTAAAAAATAACAATCATTTTTTCTGTGATCTGTCTTGTTACAAGTATGATGGTGGTTGAATGTACTAGTATTCACCAAGCTGCCTGTTCCGTGTCTGCTGTCACTGTGGATGAGATGTCAGAGTGATGGTAGATACTTCTTGAGCTAGTCCCCCTGCTCTTTAGTAGCCACAGATTGGTAGTAATTATATTTATATATATATATGTATATATATTTTTTTTCCTCCAAGGAACCAAAGCAAAAGCACTTTGAATTTTTCTGTGAGCCATGTATTTAAATTTATTTTTAAAGTATAGTTTTGTTGTTATTACTAAGTTATTATACTGAGGGGCTACCATTTTTTTTAACATTTTTCATTTACACTTCCTTATTCTGAAGTAAGACACATGACAGATTAGTACTAGTGGCTTATGCCTGTAAGGTCTTCTCAGGAAGCTGAGACCTGAGGATCATAGCTAAAAGCTAGCCTGGGCAGGAAAGCCCATGAGACTCTTATCTCTAATTAGAATTCTAGAAGTGTTTCTCTAGGTCTGGCTTACTTCACTTAATATAAATTTTCTAAGTCTTTCCATCTTCTTATGACTGGTACAATGTCATTTTTTCTATGTATGCAAAATTCCATTATACACACAGACACACACATATATATGTATACACACACACACACACATATATATATATATAATATGTATACCACATTTTCTTGATCCATTAGTCCATTGAGGGGCATATGCGCTGATTCCATATCTTGGCTATTGTAAATAATGCTGTAGTAAACATGGTTGTGGTGGTGCCTTTAGTGTTACTTGTGCTCTATTGGATACATGCCCAGGGATTAAATTGCTGTAGTTCTATGTTTAGTATTTTGAGGAACCTCCATACTGCTTCCCAGAGTAGTTGAACAAGTTCACATTCATATTAACACAGATTATATAATTTCCCTCATTTGTGGGGACTACAGTGTGCCTATTAACTTAGAAGAAAACACACTGGGTGGCACCCAAGCAGTTATAAATGAATTAACTGAAGTATAATAGAGTATATGGAGAACGCAAATAGTATAATTCCTTAGAAAGACTAAATTAAAGCCTAACAAAATATGCACCAGGAAATGGGACTCACAGGAGAGCAGGGAGACAGACAGGAGTAGAAGAATAAACGGGGAAAAGAGCAGAATGCAGGCAAGAATGCATTGTATATGCAACAGAACTGAGGAAAATAAGGGAAGAAGTGGGTTGATATAGCAGTGAAGATTATAAAGGGATGGCACAGACCAAGACACATGTTGTGTACATATAGTTTTGTTAAATGGCAAGAATTTTAATAAATAACCTAAAAATTAAGAAAAGTGAGAGATGGGGTAGTGTAGAAGGGGTGGGTGAGAATGTTAAAAATGATCGTATTGGTCAAGACACTGTATTCATAAACTGCTCTGTTAAATAGCAACTCTTTTGAACAACTACTTAAAGTAAAAAAAAAAGGTATTTCAAAAAATTAAAAAGAAAAAGACAGACCTTTAAGAGGTAGAACCTAGTAGGTCCTTTAGAAGTGCTGCCCTCAGAAGGGTCTAAGGTAGTTTTCACAGGACCCCAAGTTAGTGCTGGGGAAAGGAGCATGTCTGGCTCCTTCCAGAAACCAGGTTTCTTGTCTCACCAAGTGATCTCACCATCTTATATATCTTCCTATTGTAATGTCATCCAAATGAGGCCTGCCCCGGAGCTACACCAATGCCACTGCCATGCTCCTGGACCTAAGAACTGAATAGATCTTACTAAATAAATCTCATATCTTCACTTTAAAAAGTCTGGAAGTGGAGCTGTCAGTCTCCCTTATCCCTGCTCTCCATCTTTCCCAAACCCATCTCATCAATATTCATTGTTTCATTTCCCGACATGTACCTGAATATTTTAACCATATTCATTCTCTTTCACCTGCTCTCTTCTCTCTCTCTCCACCTGCTAGCAACTAGTTCCCAGGAAGGGCCTATTTTACATCCTGTTATTTATTATTTTAATGTGTATGTTTTGCAAAGGGGTTTCAGCATGATATTTCCCAATGTATATATTTCAATCTGATTGACTCTTCAGTTGCCTTATCTTTTCATAACACCTTACCCTGCATTATTATTACTTGTTAGCATTTCCCTAGCCTCAGGTCCTCAGGTCCTCCCACTAGACCCCAGATCCACCCATACCTAATGAGCCACTCTTACTCACTACCTATTTCCCCTTTACCCCCAGAGAGAGAAGCTGCCACCTGGATAAGGTGCAGACGCCATGTAGCTCCTTCTCCAGTGGGAACTATGGCCCCACTAATAAACCTCCTTATGAACCTTCTTCTGCCTGTGATTATCTCCACATGGTCCTCTGGGATGGCTGGGACCTATGCTTTCATTTCCCTCTCCACCTGCTAGCAACCAGTTCCCAGGCAGGGCCTATTTTACATCCTGTTATTTATTATTTTAATGTATATGTTCTGCAAAGGGGTTTCAGCATGATGTTTCCCAATGTATATATTTCAATCTGATTGACTCTCTTCAATTGCCTTATCTTTTCATAACACCTTACCCTGCATTATTATTACTCAATAGCTTTCAGTGAGATTTGCTCTGCCACCTTCTAACACCAATACAATACATTTTGGCACACTAACATTCTCCATATCCCCCCAAATGTCCCATAATTACAAGCATGTTTACATACATACATAAACACACATACATGTGTATATGAATATGCATATATGTATATAAATAAGCATATGTACACACATATATGATTTTCTATGCATTTTGTATAACTCAGACACCAGCCATTTGCTCCAGAGTTGATGTTTTTCCTAGTTCAGCCATAAATGTGGATGTAAAATATTTTATACTACTAGTATTTTATTTACATGTGAACCAGAATATTTACTTTCTAAAAGTAACTAATTAGTGTTGTTTTTCATATATGTTTGGTATTGAATTAACTACGCTACACCTATCAAATTGCACATGGAGACAGTCTTTAAAAAGTTAATTTCTATCCTAACAGATTTTGGCAGATACATGAACTGTGACATTACCAGTATTCACCCAATTAAGTAAAAGTTAATCTGAGTTAATCTGAACTTTAGGCAGACAGTCTTCTTTAAGGAGGAGAACTGGAGTCATTTGCATGTAGAATGTAAATAGTGGATGGAGGCAGACACCCCATATGGTTAAACTTCATCAAATGTCAATCAAGACACATTTTATTCACCACATGACCCAAATAGAACCATCCCTGTAAAATATGCCCTAAGGAAATAATGAGCAACCATGCTGACAGGGTCTGTACTGCGCATGTGGCCACAGTGTCAATATACCCTCAGAATTAGTAAGAGTGAAGTAGTATCTGCATCATTTAAAAATATACGACAAGCACTTATGTAACCAATTAATCCAATAAGTCTCATTACAGATTTTTCCCATTTATCAGTTTAAAATACTCTGCCCAACTCATAAGAAAACTATTTATGATAGGTAAATATATTTTTTGTATCAGCCTAAAATATAATGGAAATATGATTCAAAAAATAAGAAGCTAAATTTACTACTTTTTATAAAGATAAGCCATACAGGGATTTCTTAGAATTCACATCTAATACATAGATAAATATTAAGCAATTAAATTCTGGCATCGTGCTCACTTTTTTCTTTGAACTTGTTGACTTGATTTCTAAATATTTTCTTTTTTAATATTGTAAAAATCCCAATAGTGATGAGAAAAGAAGTATTCTTTTCAGCTATTCTTACAGGTGAGGTTATAATATGACTCCTCTAAACATTCATTAACGAAGAACTAATTGCCAATAAAATGTTACTTTAGAACAAGATATGAATAGTTCACATCTGTAATCCTAGCTACTTGGAGGTCTGAGATTGGGAGAATCGTGGTTCAAGACTAGCTGGGACACGTTATGATTCTTTATACCAATGGAGAGCTTAATTGATGAATTAAGAGGAGAAGAGGGAGAAAAATGGAGGAAAGAATCTAATATATACCCTACAAAATTAAGAATAGTGAAGGAAGAGGTAGGAAGAGGTAGGATGGGTGAGAATGTTGAAAGGGGTGACATTGAGCAAGACGTATTGTATTCACAAACTGCTTTGTTAAATGGTGATTCCTTTGTACAATTGAATACAATAGTAAAAATGAAAAGCAAATGATTTTTTTTATAAAGCAAAAGTTAGGGCTGGAGGCATTGCATAGTGATAAGAAGTCCTGCTGAGCAAACACAAGGTTTATTATTCCAAAACCTCATGATATGTGTAGAATTTGGGAGAATGCATATGTTCTACATCAAATTTTGCCTGATGATGTAAAACTGATGGCTATACAAAGGCAAAAATGTTTTATTTTACCTTTGATTATTTGATTCTGATTTGTATATTTATTGCATTTATGCATTTTGAGATATTAAAGTATTTGTTATATTTTCATTGATCTCAGTGCTCAAACAATAATAGAGTGGATGGTATCTGAGAAAAGTATGCCTAATTGTTTTTTGTTTTGGTTTTTTGTGTATCAGTGCTAATTTAGCCTTTTGAACTGATGTTGGCCTTTTGAGTTGTAACTGGTCAAGGTGTGTTTGGGTTGACTTGATCATGTTTGTTTTCTTACACTGAAGCCCCCAAATAGTGTCTGAAACACCAAATATAATAACTTTATGTGGAGTTGCTCTTGGGATACATAATAAACATTTGGTACTTTGTAGCTTTGAACATCTGTTTTCAATAGAATGCATTCCAATTGTGAGCCTTAAAAATGTATTTACGTAGAAAACCACATCAAAAATGCAGTGCTATAATTAGACAAACATAGGTTTTATAGAATCTGGATTTGTTTTAGATGCTGAAAGATTTATTATTTTTGAAGTTGTTGGTTCTATATTTGTAGCCCAGATGCAATCAAATTCAAAGAATGTTACGATAATAATCTCTGTTATAATTTTCTTTTGGCTGAAAAAAAATCCTACCTCTAAATAAGGGCAAATTTAAAAGTCTAATAGCACAAAAATGAAGAAATTTAATTATGTTAATCATCTATGACTGATAGTTTTTTGCATTACAGAAATCATTTGATGAATTACATACAATTCTGTAAAATTTAATCATAATACCGAATATCATTTGATTATGTATTAATGTATACTTACATATTAAAGTTCTGTAAAATTTAATCATAATGTTGAAGAATAATTATGTAAGATTATCTATTAATATATTCTCTGATGATGTTATGATTTAGTTGGGCTAGATGTATAAAGGAAAGTTTATTGAATTTAATGGCTGGTTTCTTCTTTCTGTTCTCACAAGACTTGATCGAAGAGTATACTATGTTCTTGAAACGGATTATAAGGGACTGTTTACTGAACACCACCAGTTAGAGAAGGACAACAATACCTTAGGAAAGGTGTGTGTGTGTGAGAGAGAGAGAGAAAAGAGAGAGAGAGAAAGAGAGAGAGAGAGAAAAAGAGAGAGAGAAGAGAGAGAGAGACAGGGACAGAGACAGAGACAAAGACAGAGACACAGAGACACAGACAGACAAGGACAGAGAGACAGAAGCAGATAGAGATACAGAGATAGACAGGAAGGAAGAACAGAAGGGAGGCAGGGAGTAAGAAAGAGAGAAAAGATAGGGAGGCAGAGAGAAAGAGAGAGGGAAGGGAGTAAGAGAGAGAAAAAGAGAGAGAGATCTTTAGTTTAACTGGTAACAGTTATTTGTCATTTGACAAAAGCCCCGCTATCTTTGCTCCAGTCTTACTGTTGGGTCTTCTAAAAAAATCTGATGGCTGAAGGATTTATCCATTCCAGCAAGGAGTATGGCAGAGAGAATAATCTAAATGTACTAGATAGGCCATAGTTGTTTTTTTTTATGTACTTCAAGTGACTATACTGGAACTTCTCTTCAGATTTTCTGCTGCATACTTAAGATGGCAAGTTTTGTGGATGGTCAGGAGTTGAAGCCAGTGTGTTGGGAGCCATGTGCAGACGTAACTTTCAGTGAGCCTCAAAGAATCTACTTGTTTAGATAGGCAGAAAGAATTAAGGAATGATTTTTGAGACTAAAACAATGAGTGGAGTTTTCCTTGTATCTTTTAAACCTCAGTAAATCAATTAACACTGCAGTTGGCTTCTCCTGTATGATACTCTCTTAGACTTTAAAGGAATGTGAGTGTAGCTCATTAATATTCATTGTCCTTAGCCAAACAGGTTTATCCTTCACAGTTGTCTTCTTAGAAATACCTTTATCTGAATTAGTGAAAAGAAGGGAAATAACAAACTGGTGAGACAAAGGACAAAAGGTGAACCAATGTCACAGCAATACTCACAAGACAATATGTTAGAAATGAACTGTATGACTTGGGGGTGGGGGTGAGGTCAATGGAAAGTGGGCGAAAAATCAAGGAGGGGGTAACAAATTTGACAAGAAATGTATTCACTACCCTTGTAACTGTAATTCCTCTGTATATCACCTTGACAATAAAATTAAATTTTAAAAAAGAAAGAAGTGTAATGATTGAATTAACTTGAAACTCATTTTTGTTTCATGTTACTAGCAGTAGGATATATGTTTCTTTACCATGGACAGCAACAGAACTCTAGATTTTCCTAGAGTAAGGATGGATTTGATTCCTTGTTTGTCGCACATACTTAAAATTATAATAGCTCATACCTTTTGCCTATGGGAAGAGATGGTTACTGCTGACACTAATCTGCATGTGTAATCAAAGCTAAAATATGTCTCCAATTATTTTAGGAAACAAGTTTAAATTTTAGAAGTTAATACTTTTGTTTTCCTTTGAATTTAACATATTTAATTGAGAATATAAGTTTGCTTTTTTTTTTTTTTTTTTTTTTTTTTGCCAGTCCTGGGGCTTGGACTCAGGGCCTGAGTGCTTTCCCTGGCTTGCTTTTGCTCAGGCTAGCACTCTGCCACTTGGGCCACAGCACCACATCCAGCTTTTTCTGTTTATGTGGCGCTGAGGAATCGAATCCAGGGCTTTATGCATGCTAGGCAAGCACTCTACCGCTAAGCCACATTCCCAGCCCCAGTTTGCTCCTTCTTAAGAATTATCTTTGGCCAAAGGCCAGTAATAGTTCATGGCTGTGATTCTAGCTTCGCTGATGGCTAATCTCTGAAGACCTTGGTTAGATGACAGCCTAGACTGACAATTCTGATAGACTCTTATCTTCAGTTCAGCAAAATGCCAGAAGTGACAGTGTAGCTCAAATGATGGAGTGCCAGCCCTGAGTGATAAAGCTAAGAGAGCTGGAAGCTCTGAGTTCAAGTACCAGAGCGCGCGCGCACACACACACACACACACACACACATACACACACACATTGTATTTCTAATGTGAAATTTTTAGTGTGTCTGTCTAGTTTTTGTTAAATGTTAACATATGAACCTTTAAAATGATGTTAGGTATAACTTGAATCTCTACCTGAAGCAATAGAGTTCTTTAGAGTCCCAATGACAGAGTGAAGGGCTTAGTGAGTCTTATCCCCAGCAAAGGAACAATTTTTTTTTCCAGTCCTGGGCCTTGAACTCCGGGCCTGAGCACTGTCCCTGGCTTCTTTTTGCTCAAGGCTAGCACTCTGCCACTTGAGCCACAGCGCCACTTCTGGCCATTTTCTGTATATGTGGTGCTCGGGAATTGAACCCAGGGCTTCATGTATATGAGGGAAGCACTTTTGCCACTAGGCCATATCCCCAGCCCCCAAAGGAACAATTTAACTGGTGAAGATTACAGTAAAAAACTTACTGAAGGTCTTTAGAAATTCTTCTAGAAGCATACAGGAAGTGGAGAAGCAATCATTCGAGAAAATCTGCTAAAATTGAATAAAAATGAATCTGTGACATTTGGGGTATGACTTCATCCCATTACTTTGCAACCCCCAATCTTCTCTACTGAGGCATAAGCAGACAAGACAGGAGCTTCCTATCTCACCCCAGTGTCTGTGGCCATGGTTTTGTTGTAGAAGAGGCAGGACAGTGACATTTCTTGCTTCATCTGTCTCTCCTTGTAAACACTGTCATCCAGGCCAGCCAGAAGAACCAGCATAACAAGCAGTCAAGATTTGTCCCCAGATTTCCAGTCACGCATGGGAGATATAAAAACTGAGCCCCCTTACTGGGCTATTCCCACTCAAAGGAAAGAATTGAGACTGATAGGAAACCTTGTCTAGCCTCACAAAGACTACTAAAACCTGAGTGGAAGCTCTGCTGGAACAAATCCTACACATATCTTTCTCCAAAGACTTTGGGAACATCAGGGTATTTGGTCCCAGAAACATCCCTTTGGAAGCCAAGCTTAAAATATAATTTCACAGTTATCATTGGCAATCTGGAAGTTGTATGAATGTCTAGAAACAAATGGAAAACAAAAAGCCACACTACTTCTTGGACAAGTATGAGAAGAATATCTCTAAACTTCCTCCCCTCAATGGTTGATGGTTCAGGGGTCTATCTTTGACCAATCATGCTTATGCAAAACCATTAAGTATCAATACTGAAAGGGAAATATGAAAGAAACTATGATCAGGAATGTCATATTGTACAATGAGTCAGAAAAAGACTTTACCAAATTTATCTAACTACATCACTAAATAAATAATAAAGTGACAATAAAATCAAGTGATTGTGTGGGAAGTGGAAATGAGCAACTGGACATGCTCTATGTTTATTATCTGCAATGTCTATTTTTGACAAGAAATAGGAGACATAGCTACATATTATAAAGCATGATCTATACATGGGAAATCAGCAGGTAGCAGAAGCATTGTTTGAAGGAGCCAAGATGTGATCAAGATATAGCAGATGTGGTAAATATTGCATTATCAAGTCTTGATTTCTGTGAATCAGTGAAATTTGACCATGTTGACAGCACTTCAGGTCAGCTGAAGGCTCTCCCTTCCTCTTCCAGTTTTCTTCTGTTCTTTTACTCTTCTTCCTTCTTACTCTTTTCTCCTCTTACTAACCCCTCTCCCTCTCCCTCATCCTGCTACTCCCCTCCCTCCTTTCCCTCCTCTCTGACTCTGTGCATAGTGTGGGTCTTTGGTACTCTTGTGGAAACCAGCAACAGGGAAACCAGTGTTAGTGACAGGTTAACTGTGACTTCATAGAAGAGTTGGGAATCAATTTGCTGCTAATTATAGCAACACTGTACAGTTTATTTATGCTTAGACTGAAAACAAAGAAAAGGACTAAGATTTATGATTCTACAGAATCATTTCACACCATGGTCTGCCAGGGTCAAGAATAAGTGACTCATTTTAACTGCAGTGGGAGAAGTGTCATAAAACTATCAAGCTGTAAAAACTGCCTATTAAGTAACTATGGTAAAAACCATTCTGCCCAAAATTCATGGGAAGAAAACAAGAGGGATATAAAGGAAGCTGAAGTGAGAGCAGACAGTGCTGAAGTTAGGTGAGACCTTGCCTGGCATGTTTTTGTTTTTCATTTTATCAAGATAGCCATAAAAATCTTGTTTTAGGATGCATATTATCAGAAATGGGGGAATATCTTTCGTTGAATTAGGTGTTTGGTGTATTTGCCACATGTTTTTGTGCATTTCTCCATATATTCAAATGCCATTAGTTTTTTCCACAAAACATATATATATATTATATTTATTTATTTACTAAAAAAGCCACTATTTGTAATACTTTAATATGTATTGGTGTTTTATTTTATCATTGGTGTTTTTACTTGTGGTCCTTTCAATTTATTTAAATCAATTACCACTAGGAATCAACTTTCCATAATTAGGGTGAAATTTCTACAGCTTTTCTTTCTAGGGCAAGAAAAATAAAATGGGTGTATTCTTTCAGCAATATTAGTAGCCAGAGTTTTAGTGGAGAAGCATTTGAAACTGAGTGCTTTTTAAATTATAAGTCTTTCTTTGGAGGCCTAGATTGGCTCAAAACTCCATCTAGACTAGCTTTGGGCAATTCTGCATCCTTTGAAATGGCAAAGAAATGTAGCAACTAGTTCTGTGTGTGTGTGTGTGTATATGTGTGTGTGTGTGTGTGTGTGTGTGCCAATACTGGGGCTTGAACCCAGTTCCTGGCCTTTGTCCTTTAGTGTTTTTGCTTAAAGCAGACACTCTACCAGCTGAGCTACATATCATCTTAATGTTGCTTTGCTATTTGGTTCCTAGACCCATTTTATTTTTTCTATATTTACTTACATGAATATTGTTTTCTTAAATGATAAACTCATAAATTTTTAGTGCTTTCTGTGTTGCTCACACTTTTTAAAATTCATTCCTTAATTTTGACACTTAACTCAAGTTATTAGAAATCTACTATGTATGAATCTTTCTGCCTCAAATTTTCCTTCCCCAAGTATATGGAATCAAGTTGCTTGCTAAGATTATTTTTTATTTAAAAAAATTAAATGCCGCAAAAGTCATTTGAAGGGAGTAACACAGAAATTCATGCTGATGTTCAGAGTGAAACTGATATTTTGGAAAAATTTCCTCATTTTGAAAAACCCAATTAAGTAATATCTCCAGGAACAGGATCAACTCTCCTACTAACTAGTGCTAACATCAGACTGACATGTTCACCTGGACCAGGTTTACAGAAAGAACCACAATCGGTCTCGTCTCCAATTCCCTGAGTCTTGTGGGCCATACCAGTGATCTTGAAACTATCAAAATCAGTGTACTGCAGCTATTGACAATACTGATTATCTGTATATGTATGCACATGTGTACATGTGTATTGTATGTGTATTGTATGAGTGTGTATACAGGCTATAATATAAAGTACATTGAATTATCGAGTCAACTTTTCAAATGGGGCAAAAAAGATGAAGAGAATGGCAATAGGGAGGAGTAAGCAGGAGAAAATTAAGGATAAGGTAACAGTGCTTTAAAATAAATTCCCTCATTACATTACTTATGTAACTTTAGCCTCCCCTGCCCAACACCTTTTCAATAAAGATATAAAAATAAGCTGGATAGAATTCATTAAGGTTGTGGATGTATTTTTTCCTGGATTGTTTATCCTGAAGTTATTTTACTAATTCATAGAGAGCAATGGAAATCAGTTCATTGTTTCTACCTATCCAGCTGATCCTTTCTTCAGTCTGTTGAGTCAGGTGGATTTTCTAGAAAAACAAAGGGGTGGGGGGAGGGGAGGAAACAGGTGGAATTGAATAAATTCTTGAGTATTTTTGCATTAACCTCCCTGAGGAACACTCGTCCTCCTACCTACCCTCACCATGAATCTCATATTCTTCTCAATAAGTAAAAGATGAGAAGGGCCAAGGAAAGGTTACACACTGGGCAGAACTTCTGCTGGAGAAGATATCAAGGGTATAGAGATCTTCAGAAAATGGAAAACCCAGTGTAGAAGAAAGGGCAAGAGATCCTGGAAGGGTGAGTGCACCTGAGCACTGTGTGTGAAGATGCTGACTTGTTTCTCTAAGTCCAAAGCCACATTGAGTTGCATGTTTGTTTTATTTCTGCAAATAATGCATATTATTGTCATATTAGATAATAGAGATGCACAAAACATTTCTTATAGTCATACAAAAACAAAGGGTTAAAAAGATATTTGTATATAGACTTCATATATTGGCTATAATTTAAAAAGCATGTTGAATTTGAGGAGGAAAACTTCCTGTGTTTCTGGTTGTCCTCATGAGGAAACTTTGGGGTTTTGTGTGCTTTGCATGCTTGATCCTGACTTTATTCATCCAGTCAATGTTGCCAGAAAGCCAGTTGCACATGCTGGAATTATTTTCTTTTATTGCCTCCACTTTAGCTCTTTACTTCCTAGCACTTTACCTCCTAGTTCAAGACTGTGGAACAGAAGAAACAGGAAGCTGGAGAGACCATAATAAATCAAGAATAGGTCTTTCCTGACCTAGAATATCAACTTTATGTTGAAAGACAGTATTTAGATAGCAGCCACACATGATTGACTAGAAGCATGTCTAAGCAAAAATATTGACCTGGGAGGAAGTTAAAATTACTACCCCTTTTCTGGGTCTCTTTATGTTTCTCTGCCTATGTCTCTCTGTCTGTTGTCTGTCTCAATATGTTTTCATTTATACAAGATATTGATCTGTTAACTATACCATCTTACATCTGTGAAGGGCCTCTGTCCTAAGCTTGACCTGTCTTCAGATGGTAGGACTCACCAAATAGTGTTGAGAATAAGGATCAGTATCTATTTTTCTTTTTTTTTTTTCAAATTGTTATTATCAAATTGATGTACAGAAAGGTTACAGTTTCATACGTTAGGCACTGGATACATTTCTTGTACAGTTTGTTACCTTGTCCCTCATACCCCCCTCTCTCCTCCCCCTTTCCCTTTCCCCCCCCACGGAGGTGTTCAGTTCACTTACACCAAACAGTTTTGCAAATATTGCTTTTGTAGTTGTTTGTCTTTTTTTTACCCTGTGTCTCTCAAATTTGGTATTCCCTTTCAATTTCCTACTTCCAATACCAGTATACACGGTTTCCAATATACTCAGATAAGATTACAGAGATAGTGTAGGTACAACCACAGGAAGGTGATACAAGAACATCATCAATAATAGAAGCTACAGGTACACATAGGACGTTGAAAGTAGTTACAACTGTTTCCATAACATGGAGTTCATTTCACTTAGCATCATCTTATGTGTTCATAAGGGTATAGCTATTGGGCCTTGTGATGCTCTGCTATGACTTGCCTAAACCTGTACTAATTATTCCCAATAAGGGAGACCATAGAGTCCATGTTTCTTTGGGTCTGGCTCACTTCACTTAGTATAATTTTTTCCAAGTCCTTCCATTTCCTTACAAATGGGACAAATTCCATCTCACCCCAGTAAGAATGTCATATATCAAGACAACTAACAATAACAACTGTTGGAGGGGATGTGGCCAAAAGGGAACCCTACTTCATTGTTGGTGGGAATGTAAACTGGTTCAGCCACTCTGGCAAGCAGTTTGGGGATTCCTCAGAAGGCTAAATATAGAACTCCCCTATGACCCAGCAGCCCCACTTTTGGGTATCTATCCAAAAGACCACAAACAAAATCACAGTAATGCCACCAGCACAACAATGTTCATTGCAGCAAAATTTGTCATAGCGAGAATCTGGAACCAGCCCAGATGCCCCTCAGTAGACAAATGGATCAGGAAAATATGCCTATTTTTCTTTTCTTACCCCAATTTCAAAGTTGACTTGGCAGAAAGAATCCTGTAATACTAGGGACTCAGGAGGCTGAGATCTGGGGGATCCTGGTTTAAAGTCAACCCTGACAGGAAAGTACATGAGGACTCTTGTCTCTAATCAACAAGAAAATCCACAAGTGGAGCTGTGACTCAAGTGATAGAGTGCCAGCCTTTAGTACAGAAGGCAAGGCATCATGCCCAGACCCACAGTTCAAAGTCTCATACTCTTACTCTTTTTTTTTTTTTTTCAAATTTTTATTACCAAACTGATATACAGAGAGGTTACAGTTTCATACGTTAGGCATTGGATACATTTCTTGTACTGTTTGTTACCCTGTCCCTCATACCCCCCTCTCTCCTCCCCCTTTCCCTTTCCCCCCCTGAGGTGTTCAGTTCACTTTCACCCAACAGTTTTACAAGTATTGCTTTTGTAGTTGTTTGTCTTTTTTTACCCTGTGTCTCTCAATTTTGGCATTCCCTTTCAATTTCCTACTTCTAATACCAGTATACATGGTTTCCAAAATACTCAGATAAGATTACAGAGATAGTGTAGGTACAACCACTGGAAGGTGATACAAGAACATCATCAATAATAGAAGCTACGGTTACGCATAGCACGTTGAAAGTAGTTACAACTGTGATATAACAATCGTTTCCATAACATGGAGTTCATTTCACTTAGCATCTTCTTATGTGTTCATAAGTGTATAGCTATATAGCTATTGGGCTCTTGTGATGCTCTGCTATGACTTGCCTAAACCTGTACTAATTATTCCCAATAAGGGAGACCATAGAGTCCATGTTTCTTTGGGTCTGGCTCACTTCACTTAGTATAATTTTTTCCAAGTCCTTCCATTTCCTTACAAATGGGGCAATGTCATTCTTTCTGATAGAGGCATAAAGTTCCATTGTGTATATGTACCACATTTTCCTGATCGATTCGTCTACTGAGGGGCATCTAGGTTGGTTCCAGATTCTAGCTATGACAAATTGTGCTGCGATGAACATTGTTGTGCTGGTGGCATTACTGTGATTTTGTTTGTGGTCTTTTGGATAGATACCCAAAAGTGGGGTTGCTGGGTCATAGGGGAGTTCTATATTTAGCCTTCTGAGGAATCTCCATACTGTTTGCCAGAGTGGCTGAACCACTTTACATTACCACCAACAATGAAGTAGGGTTCCCTTTTGGCCACATCCCCTCCAACAATTGTTATTGTTAGTTGTCTTGATATATGACATTCTTACTGGGGTGAGATGGAATCTCAATGCTGTTTTGATTTGCATTTCTTTTATGGCCAGTGATGTAGAGCACTTTTTCATATGTCTCTTGGCCATTCTCATTTCCTCATCAGAGAAGTCTCTTTGCAGGTCTTTAGCCCACTTGATGAGGGGGCTATTGGTTCTTTGCGGTTTTGTTTTGGAAGAAGGTAATTTTTTTAGTTCTGCATATATTTTAGAGATGAGGCCTTTGTCCGTTGAAAGCCCGGTAAAGATCTTCTCCCAGTTTGTGGGCTTTCTGTTTATCTTGTGGGCTTTCTGTTTATCTTGTGAGCTATGTCCTTTGCCATGCAGAAGCTCTGCAGTTTGATGCAGTCCCATTTGTCCAACCTTTCTTTGATTTGTAGCCTTTCTGGGTCATTGTTAAGGAAGTTCCATCCTGCGCCAAGGAGCCCAAGTGTTTCTCGTACTCTTTCCTTTAGTGTTTTCAGGGTGTCTGTTTTGATTTTGAGGTCTTTAATCCATTTGGAATTGATTTTGGTGCAGGGTGATATACAAGGATCTAGTTTTAGTTTGTTGCATGTGTTGAACCAGTTTTGCCAGCACCATTTGTTAAAAAAGGCTGTCTTTCTTCCATACTATTGTTTTAGCTCCTTTATCAAAGATTAAGTAGGTGTAGTTCTGTGGGTTCATTTCTGGGTCTTCAATTGTGTTCCATTGGTCTTCAGGTCTGTTCCGGTGCTAATACCAAGCTGTTTTTACTACTATATCTTTATAATACAGCTTGAAGTTGGGTATTGTAATTCCCCCAGCATTGTTCTTTCTGCTTAGGATTGTTTTTGCTATTCTAGGTCTTTTATTGTTCCATATGAATTTCTGGATTGCTTCCTCTATTTCATTAAAAAATGGTGTTGGGATATTAATGGGTATTGCATTGAATTTGTAGATAGCCTTTGGCAATATTGCCATTTTGACTGTATTAATCCTCCCAATCCAGGAGCATGGGAGGTTTTTCCATTTCCTTAGTTCTGACATAATTTCATTTTTCAAGCTTTTAAAGTTCTCCTCAAAGAGGTTTTTCACTTCTTTAGTTAAGGTTATCCCTAGGTATTTTATGTTTTGGGGGGCTATTGCAAAAGGAGTTGCTTTCCTTATTTCCACCTCAGTCTTCGGGTCATTAGCATAGAGAAAGGCCCTTGATTTTTGAGGGTTTATTTTATATCCTCCAACTTTGCCAAAAGTTTTGTATCAGCTCTAGTAGCTTGGGGGTAGAGTCTATGGGATTCTTTAGGTATAGGATCATGTCATCTGTGAAGAGAGAAAGTTTAACTTCATGTTTTCCTATTTGGATCCCCTTTATATTTTCTTCTTGCCTGATGCTCTGGTTAGGAATTCTAGTACTATGTTGAAGAGCAGGGGAGAGAGTGGACATCCCTGCCTTGTTCCTGATTTTAAAGGGAATGGCTTTAGTTTTCCACCATTTAGAGTTATGCTTGCTGTTGGTTTGTCATAAACTGCCTAGATTATATTTAGGAATGTTCCCTGGAATCCCAGTTTTTCCAGGGCTTTTAGCATAAATGGGTACTGGATTTTATCGAATGCTTTTTCCGCATCCAGAGATAAAACCATGTGGTTCTTTACCTTTCTCCGGTTGATGTTGTGGATTACATTAATTGACTTGCGTATATTAAACCAACTTTGAATCCCTGGGATGAATCCAATTTGATCGTGGTTCATACTCTTATTCTTTAGTCACTCTTGATGAATAACAGTTTCTTTCCTTTCCTTCCTTCCTTCCTTCTTTCCTTCCTTCCTTTCCTTCCTTCCTTCCTTCCTTCCTTCCTTCCTTCCTTCCTTCCTTCCTTTTTTCCTTCATTTCCTTCTCCATTTCTTTCTTTTTAAAAAAGTGAATATTAGTGTTTTAATAACTTTGGGTAATCCATTTCTATTACACAGATGTATGTATATTTATTTCCTCAGCCTGCTCCAATGAAACTGTCTTACAGAATTACCTTATGTTTGCAGTGGGGATGGGCATACAGAATATGGATCCACAATTCATGGTAGAGCAAATTGAATCCCAGTGATCTATTGTGGAAGGTGAGGTGTAGGGTTCTGAGAGCAACAGCTTTTCTACTTGGTTTCTGCTCTTCACATTCACTCAGTTTTGGTGATAGATGTGTGATTTCTTCAAATGTGATTATACGCTCCTTTTTAGGCATATTCTTTCTCCTTTACCTTCAGTGAATTTGCCTAGCTTTTAACTGCCTAATTGAAGGGCCCATCACAAGGGAACAGCTTAGGTGTGGTACAATTATCAGCCTTAAATGTAATTAGTTTCTGAGTCTGTAGACCTTCTTATGCAAACCACATGTAAATTAAACTCCTACAGGCAATTCTTTCAAGTGTAGGTTTTTCTCATTGTTTGTATTTGGGGTTAATGTTACTGACCTTACTCTCTGACTTCAGATGAATTCAACAATGTTTCTACTTGTCATAGCTAACTGTTCAAGGGATGTAATTTTATTTTAGACACCTGCAAATGGTCGTGGGAAGGGTTTTAATCTTGGGTCCTTAGGGCATATTTCTATCTCTTATCCCATAAAATTAAAATTAGTTGAAAGCTTGAGTTGTAATTCCCTTTTCTCATTTTGAATTTTCTTTCCTTTCTTTTCCTTTTATCCTTCCTTTTCTTTTATTTACTTCCTATGTTTATTTTGTATTGATATGCAAACAGAGGAAAAGCATATTTATATATAAACACACACAAACACCCAGATATATATGCAAGTATTTAGACTAATGAGTTCTGATTTTTCAAAAATCAGCAAGGAAAAACAAATCAAAAGCATACTACTCCAAATAGTAAAGAGGCAATAGAAAAATGGATAAAATATGCCTGCTTTCTGAAAATCTAAGGAGATCAGACTTGGGGACAATGAGCTAGATGTCAGTCTGTGCCCACAAACTCTTCTCTGTGGCCAGGTAGGCCACGTGTCTCCTGGGGTCCTTGCATCATGTGTGGACTTTCACAGCAGTTAAAGCCACTGCTCTGCTTCCTGGTTCTGATGGAACGGACACATACTTTCCAGCCCCTGTTCCGAGATTCTGGCTCCTTCAAATGTCTGGTCCCTAATTGACGCCCCAAATGGGAAATATTTCTATTCCTGGTGACAGTCACATATTCCCATGGTGGGCCACTCTCTGAAGTTCTGACTCAGTCTTTCCTCTGTCGGACACAGTAGTGTTGGGTCAGCTCGTGACTCTTGCTGAGTTCCTGGAGCCTGGACCGGCAGGGCCCTTTGAATCTTTAAACCAGAGACATAGTCCCAGATCTTTCCAGATGGCTTCTCGCCACTTTCTCCATCAGTGTACAGAAGAAGAGAGAAGCTCCCAGCGTTGGTGTCCACCACCCTGCTGATCAGTTCAATTGTTTTCTAAGTGTCCTTTTTATCTGTCCTACCAGTTACACTACCTTCAATGACAGCCATCTTGCCTTTTCCCCCTCCATTCTATCCCCCAAGTTCTCTGTCTTCTTTTCAAAAACCGAATTTCTGTTTGCAACTGGAATTTCAGCATGTGTTTTCTGAGGCTGTTGTGTCTTTCTCTACCCTCAGCCCTGCTCTCACCCTCTGCCTTGTCAGTCTTGGCTCAGCTGTTCGCATAAACTACTTTCTGTCAAGGTTGCCTTTGCATACAACACTAGGTTTCATGCAACTGGTTGCATTTCTTTCGTGAGAAATTGTTATGGTTCATTTTGTTCATAACCCTTTGTTTTCAATACCTCTCTTCTGTTGCATTTTTGGAAGTAAACTTAGTAAATACTTTAGCTGGCCTTTTTGTGTTTGGATGGAATTGCTTACAGAGGATAACCATGTCTTCCCCTCAGATTGAGTCATGGGGCAGTGACAGAGGGGAATTTCATAGGCGCAGTAAGAGCACCAGAGATGCCATGTGGCATTCATTTATTCTACCACTGAGAGCAACTGGGAGCCAAGCACAGAGCTTAAAATCCTGTGTGCCAAGCACTGAGTTTAGTGTTTGATCTTTGGAAGGCAAAGGAGGAAGATTGCAATGTAAGATGGGCTTTCAGAAGTTTGAATGGAATGATACATGCATGGTTCCACAGGATACATCAGTTTATTTACTTTTTTCCTTACTTTTTTCTTAAATTCAAGAGAGTTATACTGAACTGGGAGAAAATAACACAATTCTAAATTAGTCTCTTATTCTCAAATTGCTTTTATATGGCTTCTTGATGAATATTATAAGATAATCTGGTTATTTAGGCATTCGATCTCATAGTTTGTCTTCTAGGAACAACTTGCCCCAAAATAATTGTAAGGGTGATGCAGAGTGGAATGCCTGAAAAAAAATCCAACCTAGGCTCACACCTGTAATTCTAGCTTCCTCAGGAAGCTGAGATCTGAGGCCTGCAGGTTCAAAGTTAGCTGGCATAGAAAAGTCTTTGAAAATCTAATTTCCAGTTAACTACCCAAAATCCAGAAATGAAGCTATGGCTCAAGAAATATAGCACTAACTTAGAGCAATAAAGCTCAGGGATGCAGCTAGACACTGAGTTCAAGTCTCCGGATCAACAAATACACATGAAAATTCAATCCAAAAAGAAACATAACAATCCAACTCAGAATGTACCAGATGTACTTTCTAAAAGTGTTTGCATATACAAAGATAATTGAGCATTAGTTTTTCAGAGGAGGTGGTACCGAGATTTTGAACTGGAGTCATGTACTTGCTAGGAGCCATGTTTCTAGCCCTAATTTTAATTAGATATTTTGGAGATGGGCTCTCATTTCTGGTCCAGATACAATCCTGAGTTATAGCTTCCTTCTGTCAAGGCAGAGTCTCATGGACATTTTTGCCTCTGCTAGCCTAGTACCTTGATCCTACCAATCACAGCTTCCCATGTAGCTTCAGATAGCAGGTACATAATGCTCTGTCTAGCTATGGCTTGAGAAAGGAACTCTTGAATTACATTGCCCCAGCTGGCTTAAACTTCAATGCTCTTGTTTTTAGCCTTCCTAGTAGCTAGGATGAAGAAGAGCCCTTGGTACAGAGCTCAAATTTACTTTACACCAAACAACTTTATTCAACTGAATATAATATATTGGAAATATATTGGAAATAATGCTCAAAATGAAAACAATGGTTGAGAACATTTGGAAGTTAAAATGGACATGGATATGGGCTGGGGATATAGCCTAGTGGCAAGAGTGCCTGCCTCGGATACACGAGGCCCCTAGGTTCGATTCCCCAGCACCACATATACAGAAAACGGCCAGAAGCTGCGCTGTGGCTCAAGTGGCAGAGTGCTAGCCTTGAGCGAGAAGAAGCCAGGGACAGTGCTCAGGCCCTGAGTCCAAGGCCCAGGACTGGCCAAAAAAAAAAAAAATAGACATGGATAAGACATTACTGTATTAAACAGTTATATTTATTAGCATGTGAAATATGTTTATCACTGTGTGCATATTTATACCTAGTGCTTCTGAATGCTTGGCAAAATATAATGTGTGAATACCAAACTTATCTGTCCCTTATGTGCCATTTTCAGTAGATAGAGTATTAAAAAATCCACTGATATGTGTAATGGCATTCTAGAAAAGCATGATATATTTAATCTTGGAACTTAGTTCTAATTAACAAAATTATCATCAGGATATTTGTAAAACTTCAAGAAAATTATTGAGAGGTATGAAATTTTATTTGTTCATTTCATTACTTGGTCTAACAAATTACCAAACAAGTATGGAAGTATTTTGGAAAACTTCTTGGTAGTAAACTCTGGTATTTAATATATATTCTCAATAACAGAGTAGTCGTAGAATTTTGGCACCTCTGTATACATGTCTGAAAGAAATAATTCCTGTGTATATGAAATAGGTGTGTAAAATTCCAAACAGAAAAATTTCAAAAGTTCTATTAATATCAAATGAAAGAATTAATTGTAGTAAAACTGCACAGTAGAATAGTATAAAAAATGAAAAATAAGAATAGTAATCTTATCTGGGTGCTGGTGGCTTATGCCTGCTATCCTAGCTACTTAGGAGGCTGAGATCTGAGGATCACAGTTTGAAGCTAGCTGGGAAGTTCATGAGACTCTTACCTTCAATTAACCTTGAGAAAACTAGAAGTGGAGTTGTGGATCAAAGAGGTAGAACTCTAGCATTGAGTAAAAGGCTCAGGGACAGTACCAAGGCTCTGAGTTCAAGCCCCACTACTGACAAAACCAAAACAAAAAATATTCTTCTAAACAGCATAGATGTTATTTCATAGACAAAAGTTAATATAAACAGTATATGTCCATTAATTTTAGTTCCAACATGAAGCAACTATAATCTGTGCCTCACAAATATAATCTTAATTATTTAAGGGGATGAAACCTGAGAATCATAGTTCAAAACTAGCCTATTAAGTTAAATTAATGAGACTCTTACCTTGATGTAACGAGAAAAAAACAGAACTGGAGGCATGTTTCAAGTGGTAGAGTACCAGCAGTGAGCAAAAAAAGCTGAATGATAATTCAAGGCCCTGAATTCACACACACACACACACACACACACACACACACACACACACACACACACACACAGAGAGAACAATTACCCAAAAATGTCTAAACAAAGGCCACTTCAGAAAAAAGTATTTTAACTTACTAGTTTGAAAGATGTCTTTAGGGAAAGGAACAGATTTGGCTATGTTGTTAGATGAGCATGTGCCGTGTCAGAATTATTGGCTACAGTATAAGTTCCTTTAAATGAAATTGTTAAAGGCAGGGAGAAAGCTAAATATATAATCTCTGAAAGTCATGCCATTAGAAAGATGACTAATGGTTGAAAAGACTTAAAATCACATATTGAAACTTTTATTCCCTAAAAATGACCATCATAAATTATCCCACTGAGAAGTCAAAGAGTTTTTTGTTTGTTTGTTTGTTTGTTTAATCAGCCAGTTGTTTAGTCAGTGTGTCATTCCCAAAAATACTTGGAGACTTGGAAGAAAGCTTTTCCTCCATGAGTTTTTATTCAAAGATATTCCACTTTGGTGTCTTCATAGTGCTGAAATTGCAGCAGACTCTGAAGACAGGGCTAGAAAGCAAGTCTGATTCTGAAAACATTAATTTTATGGTTAGTTAGTGCTAGAGAGCAAGGGACAGCAAGGTGCCCATAAGGTCCACACACTGGACTGATATTCACGGGGTCATTAGAAGCTAACCAGAACATTCCATTCAAAAATCCTGAATGCTGAAAGGAACAGTCATTTCCTGAGTGTTTAACATCTTCCCTTTAAAAACTTTATCATCAAATTTATCAAGGATTTTTTTGGGTTTTTTTTATGTGCTATAATTACAGAGGGAGGAAACTCTTGATTTTTATTTCTTTTTAATTTTTCCTGGATAAAGTAATATAAAAGCTAGACTCTCCCAATGGGTGTTACTGTTTAAGATTTCTTTCTCAGCTAACAAATGGAAAATTAATTATTCTGTTTATGTTTTATGTGTCTGTACAACACAGGACATGGATGAAATGGGAAAATGACATATGCTTGTGAAATTGTATGTACATTTATCTGAATTAGGGAAGGGAAGGGGAACATCAAAATGGTGAGACAAATGATAAAGGGAGACCCAATGCAATAATGATACTCAAAAGACAATATGTTGGAAATTAACTGTACAACTGGGTGGGGGGAGGGAAGGTGGGAGTAAAATGAGAGGGGGTAACAAGTATGACAAGGAATGTACTCACTACCTTATGTAACCCCTGTAAATCAACTTGAAAATAAAATAAAATTTAAAAAAAGAAATTTTATGGAGTGTATATTCATCATACTGGAGTGTAGAGGTAATGCAAGGTGGTGGTGGAGAGAGATGAATGTGAGATGGGGGCATACAGGAAGGAAATCTAGAGTTACACCTCCTGATTGCCACTGAGGAATATGTGTCATCCAGACAGTCATTTCAGCTAGAAAAATGGAGCATAATAGTAATTCGGTCATTGGTACTATTGGACAAAGGAACCCCTTTATTGGACACGAGATAATGTTCCTGCAATACACAATTGCTGAAATTAATGATAGTAAAGGGAGGAATGATCTTAATGGAAGCCTTTCATTCCTTTGTGTCTGTCAATAAACATTCTTTCTTATCTATATTATGTCTCTTATTTGTGAGAATTAACGACTCACTGAGAGAATTCTGAATTACAAAAGCAGATGCTAATGTCTTTATTGTGTGGCTAAACTTTATGTTGAAATATTTTATTTAGTCTTTAATTTTCCTAAAAACATTTAGTGCTAGAGATGTCACCAGGGCCTGACACATGCTAAGTGTGTACTTCATCACTGAGCTACATTCCCATCTCCAATTTCCAACTATTCTGAAAGAATCGTGAAACATTTGGATCTTGTACTTACAATTGAATGGTCTTCTGATACTTTTGGTTTAATCTAACCCTATAATGGTTCTCATTGAAATTTTTAAAATTTTTTAAAAATTTTTTGCCAGTCCCGGTGCTTGCACTCAGGGCCTGAACACTGTCCCTGGCTTCTTTTTGCTCAAGGCTAGCACTCCACCACTTGAGCCACAGTGCCACTTCTGGCCATTTTCTGTATATGTGGTGCTGGGGAATTGAACCCAGGGCTTCATGAATAGGAGGCAAGCACTGTTGCCACTAAGCCATATCCCCAGCCCCGGTTCTCATTGAATTTTAAATGCTAACAACCATGATAGGAAAACTGTACACAGGAAACCTTGAATGAAGGAAGGAATTCTTGAAGAACAAATGAAGTTCAGCAGCTTTGTATACAGTTGGATGGATGTCACATGGTTTTCTAATTACCAAGGTATTTGAGCTGGTACATGGACAAATTATATATTTTTTATATATTGTACATGACTAAGCTAATTAGTCTTGAGAAAAGTTATGAAAGTTTGTATATTATTTTAAATTAAGAGTTTAAACCATTCTGAATATTTTCTCTGTGTGGTAAATATTTAGAGTACTTGACTTACTTACAAAAGAATTTTAAGGGTCTAGTGATATTTCTTTAAACTTTTTATTGTGTGCTACTGTGTTTTTAAGTTAAGGCATGATATTTGGGAGTTTTGACCATTAGAATAAAATTTTTAATTTCAATACATATTTAGTGCCTTTTTTCTTCCTCACTTTGGGATCACATTGGACACTCACTTTTAAAATTGATTTTGCTTATTTTTGTTATCTTTTAAATAGTTGTACAAAGAAGTTGTCATTCAATAAAGCAGCTTATGAATACAGTGTGCCTTAGGTCAATGTCATCCCTTTGAAAATTCTCAGCCCTTCATCCAAGTCCCTCCTTTCCTCACTTTTCTTAACTTTGTAAAGTACATATGGAATTTTTTACTCCTTTAACTACCCCCACCCACTTTCTTCTCTTCAATCTTGATCCTTCTCCAAGTTTTTCAGGAACTTGTTTCCTTTTATTTGAGTCTGTAGGCATTCTAAATGTTTGTTTCTCTATGAAAAGAAAAATTGATATAAGCAAGGAATTGAGTTTATTATTCATTTAAATGTACCTTTTTAGTGAAAAAGAAAAAAAAAACTAAATGAAGATGTTCTCTAGGGTTTCTCTTTTTTTGAGGATGAGGTTGTAGGAAATCTTCCTGTGTACCTCAGGCTGGTCTAGGATTCCCTCCGCCTTCTCAGTTCTGGAATAACCAGCATGCACCACTATAGCCTGCTTTGCTTTTTTATCTCATAGAGAATTTCTGAGCTTCTTTCAGTTGTTTTTTTCCAGGATGCCATAAGATATGTATTTAGGAGACTATCATCTGCCTGTCTGTCTTTCTATTTCCATCATCATCTGTCTACTCTTAGAATTTTCCCAATCACTTTTTGTAGGATTTTACACTTTTTATTGATAGAGTATCTGATTTTAAAATGGTTTATAAAGGTATATTAAATGGGAGAAGACAGTAGAGAAAGAGACATTATGACCAATAGACAGTGGACAGAGCTGGAGGTCTAGTAGTTTTTATTCATGAGGGAGTGTACTATAGCCCCTTCGCAAATGTGCAGGACTTGCTTACGGTTAGTGTTAAACAGCCTGGGACATGAACAGAAACCAGTGTCCATCATGGACCAAATGTGAGTAATGACAGGAAGTACACAGAGGGTTTCAGGAGAAGCACTTATACTACTTAATTGCAGAAATGCATCCAATCTTTTAAAACAGGAGGCAGCTTTCTAAGCTGAAGTCTAAAATGAATATCAAGACCACCAAATGAGCGAATATCAGGCTGGAGGGGTAAAGAGAGGCTCTTGGGGTATTTTTATCTCATTTCCTGCTACTAGTCTTCTCTCCTGTGGCTGCTTGAGACTCAGAGAGAGGACAGGCAAAGTTGTGTGCTTTATGCCATAGCTTGAAACTAGTATTAGCTTTTTAGAATAAATAGCAGAAACTTTCATTTGACTACATATCTAAGTGCCCATAGGTATAAATCCCTGGATGACTAGTATGTGTTCAATCCATTAGCACTAAAATAAAATAACCATGAAGGAAAGAAACAAAAGTCACCTGAATTTCATAGAGCATTTTGCAATAATTTCTACATCATACAGTTAAGATAGTACTGTAAAACACTTATGATAGGAAAGTCAGAACCTATAAGAGTTTTGTGGGATGCTGGAAATGTTTTGGAAAAGCATCTAAGTTGCTAATGGAAAATAACTATTAATGATAAAAATTGTATCTGTCTATCAAATATCTATATATCAAAGATTATGATGTAGGTAGTACCAGTGCTGGGCTAAGAGCAGGATAAGGATGCTGGAGGCCACATGTCAATCTGCCTGTCACTGGGGGAGGAGAGGGTACAAACTTTCCAGTGTGGTGATGAACTAGGGGAAGGAAGGTTAAAAAAGCCTCTGTGGAACTTGATGTGTGGCTGTATCTGGAGACAGTGAGAAAGGGAATCAAGTTTCCACTGGGATGGCTGAAGATTTGGTATCCTCATAGGGAAGTGTGGGCTGTCATACAGAATTAGTTTGACAGATAATGCACACTTTCTTCTTCCCATTGGCCCTCTGCACATTGACCTCCAGGTAGACTTGGCCTGGTGCACCAAACTGTGCTTGGTGGTTACTATTAGAATTTTGGCTCAGCTACTCTGTTACCACTTCATTTCTCTGTTTTTTTGGTCTGTCCTAATATAGAATTTAAATGTCCCCTGAAGATAAATATCGACTTGATCCCTAGGGTGACAGTATTGGGTAGACTGAAACGTTTAGGTGGTAGGAGTCATTTAAAAGTATTCAGGTCATAGGGGATATGCCTTCCTAGATGGATAGAAGACCTTTAGGCCCTTTCTTGGCCTTTTTTATGGTCTTGAGATGAGTGGTTTTGCTTTGCCAAACATACTTTGATTTTCTCCTGATCATAATGTGATGCTAAGACACTGAAAGGAGCAAAGTCAGACGGGCATGGGCTGAAATATACAAAACCATGAGCCGAAATTAATCTGTTGTCTTGTAAATGTATTGATTTTGGTATTTGTTATAGTGGTGCAATGATAACTCATGCACACTACCAGCATCCCACAAGTCATTCACAGTTTAGCTAAGAGTTATAGCAAGGCAACACTGAACTCTACCTAGAGCAGCCTGAGAGGAGTATGCTCTGGTACAGAAAGAGAATTGAGCTGAGGCATTGCTGAACAAAAGGACAACTGACTGGCTATATCTGTGAGATGACACTCTGACAGCTTACTTGCTTTTTTCTATTTCTGTGCTAAACTCGATGTTAAAATGGTTAGGTATGAATTTGGTAAACAGCAAAATGTTGTTTTAATTACTATAAATAGCTTATCTTAAGTTTGTGTTATAATTGGGAAGTAATATGAATCATCGGTGAGTAATAGGACAGCTAAAATCTAGTCTAAAGCCCTCAGAATCAGAATGTATATTATTCTGATTCTCTGGATCTTTGTGGTTAGATGAGAAAGCAACTGTTCTATGCTCAAGGGAATCAAGGATTCTTGCATCTGTATTGTATTGCCCCTCTAAGTATGTTTCTGACTTGTAAGTGCTCATGTTTTTTAATAGCAATAAATATGCTATGTAAGTAGTGTTTTGTTTTTTTTTAACTGACTCAAAGATGAGCCTATTCAACAGCTAAGGAACTTTTGACCCAGATACCATCTTTATCTTTCTTCATGGATCTTTACCTATCCTCATTCTTCTGAATGGAATTTTAGAGTTAAGAAATATGGTAAGGGGGTAAGTGTGTGTGTGTGTGTGTGTGTGTGCGTGTGTGTGTGTGTGTGTGTGTGTGTGTGTGTGCGCGCGTTTTCAGTCCTGAGATTTGGACTCAGGAACTGGGCACTGTCCCTGGCTTTTTTTTTTTTCAAAAGGACAGTGCTCTACCATTTAAAGCACAGAGCCACTTTTGGCTTTTTCTGTTTATGTAGTGTTGAGGAATCAAGCCCAGGGCTTTGTGCATGCTAGGCAAGCACTCTACCCCTAAGCCACATTCCCAACCCTGTTAAATAGATTTTATAATTTGTTGAAGAGGCAAGATCCTAACTCAGTACTGTCCAACAAATACACACACACACACACACACACACACACACACACACTCTTAAAATTTTCTAGAAGCCACATTTAAGATTGTATGAAGAAACATGAAATTAATGTTACTGTATTACATAGGGTAAAGAATACCAGCTGGGTGCCTGTACTTCTACTACTCAGGAGACTGAGATAGGACATCTCCAACAGGAAATTTCATGAGACTCTTATCCACAATTAACTGCCAAAACTGGGAAGGGGGTGGGATGGAGTTAGAAATGCAGCTATGGCTTAAATGGCAGAGCACTAGCATTGAGAAAAAAGCTCAAGGACAGTACCTAGGCCTGGAGTTCAAGCCCCAGGATTGATTGAAAAAAGAAAGAAAGAAAGAAATAGAATATCTCAAGATTGTTATTTGAAAATATAAATGATATAAAATAAATAAGATATGTGGCACTCTTTCTAAGAAAAAATACCTTTTGCCTCTGTGCATATTCCAAGTATCCACTAAGCAGTATGTGAGTGGTAGCCCTATTGAACTGTGTAGCTCACAGGACTAAAGAGGAGCATTTGTTCTCTTCTTAGTGCTGATATGAGTCTGTTGCTTGTAGGTCTACCATTAAGGATTTCACCTTGAGCTCGATTATAAACCTTATGTGTTAGCTAGGTCTTAAAGTTTGGTGCTTTTCTTTCTTTCTTTCTTTTTTCGTTCTTTCTTTCTTTCTTTCTTTCTTTCTTTCTTTTATTTGAGGAATTAGTATTTAAGTTCAAAAGCTTCAAATGCTCTACCATTTGAACCATGAGCCAAGTCCTTGGTTTTATGTGTTTCAATCATTGTTAAAAGGTAAAACAAGTAAATTGTAAATAGGAACCTTTCTTTTCTTGACAATAGCATTTGGATTTTGATGTCCTCTGAGACTTCTCAAGTATATTTAAAATTACTGATCAGGTAATAGAGCTCAATGGTAGAAGTGCATACACTGGGTTCCTTCTCAGCAACAATAAATAAACAAATAAAATTAGTGGTGGGAAGTTGTGGGAAGACTAAAGTGTATCTCAGCCTTTACAATTTCTTTCAGCACCACTCAGTTCACTCTATTGAAATGGTTTGCAGAGCTGTCACCTAAAGAAAAAGGGATTATTAGGCTCAGAGGCATGGCTCAAGTGGTATTGTACTCAGTGTAAACAAGGAAGCCCATTGTAAGACCCCTAATTCAAGCCCTGGTATCAGGAGGCTGAGACCTGAGGACTGAGATTTGAAGTCAGCCAGATAGGAATGTCCAAAAGACTCCATCTCCAATTAACTCCATCAAATTAGGCTAAAATTGTGGCTGAGTTAAAATCCAGGTACCAGAAAAAAAGGGGCTGGGGACAAAAGGTTGCAGTTTGAAGAAAGAGGGCCTTTCATTTTACCATTAGTTTTTTTTAGCTACTCCTCAAAACCAAACAAAAACTCCACAGCTTTCATTGTAAGGTGATACTTGCCTTACTTATTATAATTATGACTGATAACTGAGTGAATCTTTGGAAAAAAATGAAGGTGCAATTCTGTAGGAATTAGAAATCTTCATTAAGTATTGTTTTAATCTCTAGTTCTTTTTTCCTCTATCATTTATTCATAGAAAAAGTTCATAGTTCATTTAAATGATTACCTTTTGTTTGTTTATCTGTAAAATAAATCCTGTTCATTCTTGGATGAGATCTCATGCATCATCTGCTTATGTTTCCTCACATGATTTTGCTGATTCATTTGAAGGAATGACCTGTGATTTAATATGACCTTAATGTTGAATCTGAGGATTTTCCAAGGAAGACATGGTTTGTGGGCATCACAGCCTTTGTACTCATCATGAATTTTGCTCCCATCTTTGTTTTCAAGGTGGTAAGAGAGGATCCAAAGAATTAAGGTAGACTTTGGGTCAAAGTGCTAATTGTTTTTCTGTCTGTGCTTCCCAAAATCTTGTCATTTGTTCTTGGGGAACTTCTGGGCACATGTGCCTCTTATGTTGTACTAGTTAATATCTGAATTCTAAATCCTCCCTCTGTCTTCCTTCTGATATAATTGTAAAAATCTATCATGCATCTATCTACCTATGTATCATCTATCTATCTATGTATCATCTATCTATCTATCTATCTAGCATCTATTTATTCATTCACTTTGAAAGTAACAAAAGCCAAAAGAAGAGTGGGTTCTCTACATCCTTACACCCTCCATCCATCCTCTCTGATTGTTGTGGAATATTATTTATCTATCTATTCATCTATCTATAAAATCAATGTGTGTGTGTGTGTGTGTGTGTGTGTGTGTGTGTGTGTGTGTATACACAAGACAAAATTAGGAGAACACCTACTCCAAAGCAAGGACATTCAAATCTAGATTAAACAGGAGACATTTCTCCCTACGATTTCTATGTAATTTTTAACACTGCTAGTTTTCTCTTGGAATTAGTGACTTGTGGCTGCAGCCTATAGGCCATATTTTGAGTTGGTAGCACTTCTTGGTGGTGTTTCCTCTCTTTCATAGATCATAAAACAGGATCAAAGAAATTAAGAAGCCCTAGGATTTGTAGGCCCTTGATCTGGAAGTCAGTCCCCAGGCTTGTAGCTCATCTACACATGTCTATTAGAGTTAGGAAAATCTACCCTCACTTCTGCTGAGCTGGTTTCTGCCCTCCCTCTGTATATTTGTATAGAACATATACTGCATATATTCAAACCTAACACATTTCTTCTGCTTTCTTTTACAAGGCTAGGGAGGGGAGACTTAGTGTGGAGGAGGAAGAGATAGTAAAACTCTCATGGTCATTCATACAGAATGGCATTTGAGGCAGGACAGGTGTAGTCCCAGCATTTAGGAAGGAAGCTGTGTTAGGAGGATCTCAAATTCCAGGCTAGCTTAGCCAATACAGCAAAACAACTGCCCTCAACAACAGCAACAAAAATAACAACAAGCTGGGTAACTTCCAAGAAGACAGCAGAGGAGCAGCAGAGCCCTAGCTAAACTCCCTCCAACATCCCAGTTTTATCAGTCCAGCAAAACTTTTACTCCTAGAAAGACAACCTAAGTAAGTTATAACAGTATAGGGATTCTGGCAAGAAAGGAAAAATTGACTTTGCTGGCCTGAAAACACAGATTTGAGCTCCAGCCATGTTCCACTGCCAAGCCTGCACCAGCACAGCACCTGGCACTCTGCGAACCTAAAGCACACAGTGCTGACCAGGAAGAAATTCTCCAGATGGTGGCAGACAGACACAGATTGCAGTCTGAGCACAGATGGGCCGAAATTGCAGAGAAAGCATGAATATCTCATGAAAGACATTCTCACTTGTGCCCCAGAGCAGCATCTGGAAGGTAGCCCTTTCCCCACCACCAGAGCAAAGTGCCATCATTGACTCTGGCATAGACCTGGTCAGACCAGACTGGAACTAAAGCAGGCTAGGGGAAAGCAAGGACAAAGGGGCTATCTTTGAAAAGGGAAAGAGTGACTGAACAGTGAGAGCCATCTCCACCCAGAAGAACATCCAACCCCAGGCAGGAGGATTGTTCCTGGGCTGAGGGCTCACAGACTCAGGTAAACTCAGACAGAGGTGTCCCACCCCGCCCTGCCCTGCTGACACTGTGGCTGCCGACTCTCCAACAGCCAGAAATTCTAAAATCAAACCGAAACCGGTGAGCAGCTACTGGCTGCACAGAATGATCAGACAGGAGAGTAAACAGTTCCCAAGACAGATAAAGGGCCCCTTTACATATGATGCCAACTCCCAACTCCCAGCAGCAAACTGAGCTGAATTTCATAGCTAGCCCCGCCCACGAGAAGATCACCACACCCAGGAGAGAGGAACCTCCCTCGGTGCAAGCTGCCCTCAGCCAGGTAAACCAGGCCCAATGCGCCCTGGCCTGCTGAGTCCACAGCCGGTTCAGAGCCAGGCTTTGAAGGCAGTGGCCCCACAGCAGATGGGAGGAGCCAGGGTTCCCCAGACTGTTCAGCATCCCCCAACTACAGAGGACACCTAAGTCCTACCTGCAAGCTGTGCAAATCACAGAGCCCCAGGATTTAACTAACAGAGGAGGAGAGTCAGAGCAGATCCACTGCCTGCAAACTGAAAATAGATCAAACCAGACAAGGAGCAGGAAAATAGACTGTAGGTCTTCACAAGGAAACCAGAGACAGGAAAGAGCCCACCAAACAAGGAAGACTCCATTTTTTAAAAACATTTTTTAAACGTTTTTATTTTTTATTTTTCATTTTTGAGTTGTTGTTTATTTTACTGGGATCTTTTGGTAATATTCTTTTGGTTTCGTGGGTTTGTTTTCCTGTATTTTTCCTTTGTTTCTCTTTTCACATTTTCTTTCTTCAAAATTACTTTCCTTTGACTAACATCTTTACTCTTTGTGTTGACTCTCCATTGCCTATCATTTTAACCTTGTTCTTTCTACCAATTCTATTCTTCTCTACCTTTCCTCTTCACCGAAATTAAACCAAAATCATCATCCCCCATACATTTTAGTCTATTCTCTTCACTACTCCTAACTGACCCTCCTAAATTTGCTTCCAGGACCTCCAGACTCCATCGACCCCTGGTTATCAGATAGTGTATTCCTGTTCAATCCAAGTGAGTGAAAGGGGTTCATGGAGAAATCCTGCCAGTCCAAAAAGACCTAAATATAAGAACAAAAATTGCTCATAGGGTTATAATGGTAAAAAAGTAACTACTGAATAGAGGGCTCAGGGTTGGTTGTTAAATAAAAATTGTATTCTTTGGGGACACCAAATTTGCTTTTATATACAAAAAAGAGGGGGAAGGTATCTGTATATAATTGTGAACTTCGAAGGTTTATACAAGTGCTTGGTAAGCTCTGTTCTGGGTCTTAAACGGTGCTAACAGGTGCGTGTAGGTTGACATTTCTAATCCAAATGGGCAGAAAAAGCACAAGAAAGATGGCAAACAAGAGAATCTCATCCCCTACTCAAAACAAGCAGGAAGCACAGCAGTCAAAGTCCTAGAAGAGAAACATCAAAATGCTCTACAAAATCTAGTGATAAAAAATGTTAAATGAAAGTTTGAATCTCTTCAGGCAACTATGTAGAGCATGAGGAGGTTAACCAAAAATTAATAGAGGATTTTTATGGCCTCCACAAATAGAAAGATAAATAAACTTCAAGAGTCCAATGAAAAGTACAAAAAAAAAAAGATAGCTACCCAGCTAAGAGATTAGAGAGACAGCACTCAGAATAAAATTAATGATGTAAAGAAGTCCATACAGGACCTAAGAGAAAATTATAGCAAAGACAAGGAAACCATCAAAAAAGACCAGTCAGAAGAAAAGGAGATTCAAAATCAAGTAGCTAGCCTACAGAGCAGACTAGATGAAGCAGAGGATCGAATCTCAGGGACTGAAGATTCCTTAGAATCTATGGAGAAAGAACAAAAAACAATACAAAACCAATGCAATCAGCAAAACAGATCATTCCAGGATCTCCAAGATACAATAAGGAAGCCCAATTTAAGGCTAATATGTATTGAGGAAATCCTAGAAAGAGAAGTCAATGGAATAGGCAACTTATTTAACAGAATATTAGCTGAGATCTTTCAAAATATCCAGAAGGAGAAGCCTATCCAGATAAAAGAAGCATTCAGAACCCCAAACTGACCAGACCAGAATAGAACATCCCACCAACACATTATGATCAAAACAGGATCAATAGAGTCCAAGGATACAATCCTTAAAGCTGCTAGGGAGAAGAAAATAATCACATATAGAGGAACACAATCAGAATTACCCCAGACTTCTCAGCAGAGACCGTGAAAGCAAGGAGAGACTGGAATGAGGTATGCCACACCCTAAAGAAATGTAACTACCAACCAAGAATACTGTACCCAGCTAAACTCTCATTCATAGCCGAAGGTGAAATAAAAGTCTTCCACAGTAAGGAAACAATATATTTCCACCAAACCAGCTTTACAGAAAATCCTCAAGGATGTACTACACAGGGAAAATAATCAAGATCACAATACAAACAGAAATGAACCCTAAATAGAAAACTAGAATATTAGATCAAGAATTGGGAAGACACAGCTTTTAACAAGATAGATATAATGAAAGGAATGAACGATCATCTCTCAAACCTAACTCGAAACAGTAATGGACTTAACTCTCCAATTAAATGACATAGGCTCATAAATTGGGTAAAAAAATCAAGATCCATCTTTCTGCTGCCTCCAAGAGACACATCGATCCAGCAAAAGCAAACATCTTCTAAAAGTGAAATGGCCCTCATAAGCAGGCTGGAGTTGAAATCCTAGTATCAGATAAAATTGACTTCAAATTAAAAATGGTGAGAAGAGACAAAGAAGGTTACTACATACTAATATAGGGATCTCTACTACAGGAGAATTTAACCATCCTAAATATCTATACCCCAATTACAGGAGCACCCAACTTCTTCAAACAAACACTGCTGACTCTAAAAACACTCATAGACCCAAACATATTGACAGTTGTAGACTTTAACACTCCACTGTCACCTCTGGACAGATTAACACACCAAAAACGGATCAATGAAACCTCAGAAATAAAAAACTGCATAGACCAACTAGACTTAACCGACATCTACAGAATATTCCATCCAGCAACACCAGAATACATATTCTTTTCAGCAGCACATGGAACATTCTCCAAAATACATCACATCTTAGGGCACAAAGAAAATCTGTACAAATTCAGAAGTATAGAAATCATTCCCTGCATTCTCTCAGATCACAATTGAATAAAATTAGAGCTCAACTCAAACTGGCACCAGAGAAAAACCTACAATTCATGGAAACTAAGCAACACATTGCTGGACTATCAGTGGGTCATTGAAGAAATTAGAACAGAAATTCAACTGTTTATGGAAATGAACCAAGATGATTACACAAAGTACCAGCTCCTTTGGGACACAGCAAAGGCAGTACTCAGAGGAAAATTTATATCCCTGAGAGCCTACACCAACAAACTGGAGAACCAGCAATTCAACAATTTGGTTCAATATACCCAAGTCAATTAATGTAATCCAGCACATCAACTGGAGCAAGGTAAAGAATCAGATGGTTATATCCTTAGATGCAGAAAAGGCATTTGATAAAACCCAGCAACCATTTATGATGAAAGCACTGGAAAACTGGTATAACAAGGGAACATTCCTGAAAATAATAAAGGCAGTCTCTGTCAAACCAACAGCAACCATATCCCTTCTTAAAAAAATAATACTAATTATTTAGTTAAATTTTTTATTGTCAAACTGATGTACAGAGAGGTTACAGTTTCATATATTAGTCATTGGATACATTTCTTGTACTGTTTGTTACCTCCTCCCTCATTCTCCCCTCCCCGCTTCCGCTTTCCCTCTCCCCCTCTGAGTTGTTCAGTTGGTTTACACCAAACAGTGTTGCAAGTATTGCTTATGGAGTCGTTTGTCTTTTTATCCTGTGTTTCTCGATTTTGGTATTCCCTTTCACTTTTCTAGTTCTAATACCAGTATACTCAGTTTCCAATATACTCAGATAAGATACAGTAATAGTGCAGGTACAACCACAGGAAGGGGATACAAGAGGATCAACAAGAAAAGAAGCTACGGTTTCACATGGCATAATGGAAGTAATTACAACAGTGATATAACCGTCATTTCCATAACATGGAGTTCATTTCACTTAGCCTCATCCTATGTGCTCATAAGGATATAGCTATTGGGCTCTAGTTATCCTCTGCTATGACTAGCCTAAACCTGTGCTAATTATTCCCTATGAGGGAGTCCATAGAGTCCATGTTTCTTTGTGTCTGGATCACTTCACTTAGTATAATTTTTTTCCAAGTCCTCCCCTTTCCTAATGAATGGGGCAATGTCATTCTTCTGATAGAGGCATAAAATTCCATTGTGTATATGTACCACATTTTCCTGATTCACTTGTCTACGGAGGGGCATCTGGGTTGGTTCCATATTCTAGCTATGACAAATTGTGCTGCAATGAATATTGTTGTGCTGGTGGTTTTAGTGTGTTCTACTTTGTGGTCTTTTGGGTAGATGCCCAAAAGTGGGGCTGCTGGGTCATAGGGGAACTCTATGTTTAGCCTTCTGAGGAATCTCCATACCGCTTGCCAGAGTGGCTGAACCAGTTTACATTCCCACCAACAATGAAGTAGGGTTCCCTTTTGGCCACATTTGATACTGTGAGTTTTCCTGATAATGGACATTCTAACTGGGGTGATGTGGAATCTCAAAGTTGTTTAGATTTGCATTTCTTTTATGGCCATTGATGTAGAGCACTTTTTCATATGTATCTTGGCCATTCTCATTTCCTCATCAGAGAAGTCTCTTTTTAAGTCCTTAGCCCACTTGTTGAGGGGTTATTGGTTCTTTGCAGGTTTTTTTTGGAGGAATGTAATTGTTTTAGTTCTGCATATATTTTAGATATGAGGCCTTTGTCCATTGTATGGCCGGTAAAGATCTTTTTCCAATCTGTGGGCTTTCTGTTTTTCTTGCGAGCTATGTCCTTTGCCCTGCAGAAGCTCTTCAGTTTGATGCAGTCCCTTTTGTCCATCATTTCTTTGATTTGTAGCATTTCTGGGTCTTTGTTAAGGAAGTTCCATCCTGTGCCAAGGAGCCCAAGTGTTTCTCCTACTCCTCCTTTTAGTGTTTTAAGGGTATCTGTTTTAATTTCGAAGCCATTCCCTTTAAAATCAGGAGAAAGACAGGGATATCTGTTCTATCCTCTCCTCTTCAACATTGTACTGGAGCAATTAGGCAAGAAGAAAATAAAAAGGGGATCCAAATACGAAAAGATGAAGCTAAACTTTCTCTCTTGACAGATGACATGATTCTATACCTAAAGGAGCCCCATAGAATCTACTCCCAAGCTACTAGAGCTGATCCAAAACTTTGGCAAAGTAGGAAGATATAAAATAAATCCTCAGAAATCAATGGCCTTTCTCTATGCTAATGACCCGAAGACCGAGGCAGAAATAAGGAAAGCAACTCCTTTTGCAATTGCCCCCAAAAACATAAAATACCTAGGAATAACCTTAACTAAAGAAGTGAAAAACCTCTTTGAGGAGAACTTTAAAAGCTTGAAAAATGAAATTATGTCAGAACTAAGGATATGGAAAAACCTCCCATGCTCCTGGATCGGGAGGATTAATATAATCAAAATGGCAATATTGCCAAAGGCTATCTACAAATTCAATGCAATATCCATTAATATCCCAACACCAATTTTTAATGAAATAGAGGAAGCAATCCAGAAATTCATATGGAACAATAAAAGACCTAGAATAGCAAAAACAATCCTAAGCAGAAAGAACAGTGCTGGAGGAATTACAATACCCAACTTCAAGTTGTATTATAAAGCTATAGTAATAAAAACAGCTTGGTATTGGCACTGGAACAGACCTGAAGACCAATGGAACAGAATTGAAGACCCAGAAATGAACCCACAGAAATATACCTACTTAATCTTTGCTAAAGGAGAAAAAAAAAAAAAGGAAGAAAGATAGCCTCTTTAACATATCGTGCTAGCAAAACTGGTTTAACACATGCAACAAACTAAAACTAGATCCTTATATATCACCCTGCACCAAAAAAAATTCCAAATGGATCAAAGACCTCGAAATAAAAACAGTTACCCTGAAAACATTACAAGAAGGAGTAGGAGAAATACTTGGGCTCCTTGGCAAAGGATAAATCTTCCTTAATAAAGGCCTAGAATTGCAAAAAATCTATGAAAGGTTGGACAAATGTGACTGAATCAAACTGTCGTTTCTGCAGGGCAAAGGACATAGCTTGCAAGATAACCAGAAAGTCCACAGATTGGGACAAGATCTTTACTGGCCGTACAATGGACAAAGGTCTCATATCTAAAATATATGCAGAACTAAAAATATTTAATTCCTCCAAAACAAAACCACAAAAAACCAACAGGCCCCTCAACAAGTGGGCTAAAGACTTAAAAAGAAACTTCTCTGATGAGGAAATGAGAATGGCCAAGAGAAATATGAAAAAGTGCTCTACATCAATGGCCATAAAAGAAATGCAAATCTAAACAACTTTGACATTCCACATCACCCCAGACAGAATGTCCATTATCAGGAAAACTAACAATATCAAATGTTGGAGGTGATGTGGCCAAAAGGGAACCCTACTTCATTGTTAGTGGGAATGTAAAGTGGTTCAGTCACTCTGGCAAGCGGTCTGGAGATTCCTCAGAAGGCTAAACATAGAGTTCACCTATGACCCAGCAGCCCCACTTTTGGGCATCTACCCAAAGATTACAAACAATTACACACTAACGCCTCCAGTCCAACAATGTGCATCACAGCACAATTTGTCATAGCTAAAATATGGAACCAATCCAGATGCCCTTCAGTAGAAAAATGGATCAGGAAAATGTGGTACATATACATATTGTATTTTATGCCTCTATCAGAAAGAATGACATTGCCCCATTTGTAAGGAAGGGAAGGACTTGGAAAAAATTATACTAAGTGAAGTGTGCCAGACCCAAAGAAACACTGGCTCTAAGGTTTCCCTTATAGGGAATAATTAATACAGGTTTAGGGTAGTCACAGCAGAGGATCACAAGAGCCCAATAGCTATGCCCTTATGAACACTTAGATGTTGCTAAGTGAAATGAACTCCATGTTATGGAAATGACTGTTGTATCACTGTTGTAATTACTTTCAACATGCCCTATGAAACCGTAGCTTCTTTTCTTGATGATCATCTTGAATCCCCTACCTGTCGTTGTCCCCGTGCTATCATTGCATCTCATGTGAGTACCATGGGTACTGTACATACTGGAATTAGAACTAGGGAAGTGAAAGGGAATATCAAAATTGAAAGAGAAATGATGAAAAGACAAACGATTCGAAAAGCAATCCTTCCAAAACAATTTGGTGTAGACCAACTGAACAACTCATGGGGTGAGAAGGCAAGGGGGAGTGGGAAGGGGGGAATGAGGGAGGAGGTAACAAATAGTATAAGAAATTTGCCCATGGCCTAACACATGAAACTGTAACCCCTATGTACATCACTTTGGTAATAAATAATTGTTATTAAAAAAGAAGATATCTGAAGAAAAAAATAACAACAATCAAAAACTGCTATTGAAGTTGAGCAAAAGCCAAATTGGTGGAAGTTTCTAGTGTAAATGTTGTGCTTAACCTTAAGTTTTGAATATTTATTAATGTTAATAGCATAAACTCTCCTAGGACGCTTCTTATTCAAAATTTCTATTTATAATGAGCCAAGAATGAGTGGGAGTTCAACCTAACATAGAAAAAAACCTTAATATTTCATGACTTATAAAACTAATAGTATATATATTTCCATTATCATACTCCTTCTTCATCATACTTCTCTCAGAGTTCACACTATTGGCTTAGTTTATAAATTAAATCAAATTGAAAATAAATGAATAAAACAGGCAGTAGAAAGGTGGATCAAAGATTTCACCTTGATATATCAATCACCTAGGCCAAAAATTAATTTTAATTTTAGATGCAATCTTTGCAATGTAGGCTAACAATATTTACTGTTCCTAGGTGTGGAAAGTGTTGACTGAGGCCACATGTGGGAACTGTTTGTTTATGTTCTCTCCCATGGCCTCATAGTGCACCTGGTCAATCCAGATGTGGCAGTCCCCATTAAGAATGCCAAGGAAGAACTTAAATGGAGAAAAGACTTTCAAAAACTGAAAGAATACTCTAAACTAATAAGGTTCCAAGTGTTTTTAGAAGTTACATGAGAGGAAAAGAAGATGAACAATTATTTAGTACAATTAAATGCCATGAAAAATTCATTGGTATCTTGGTGTTGATGGCTGTTGCCTGTAATCTGTTTATGTAAGAGACTGAGACTTCACAGAAAACTCCGAGAGACTCCAGTTGGTCAACAAAAATTTGGACTGAAGGTGTGGTTCAAATAGTGGATCACCAGCCAGGAGCAAGAAAGCTGAGTAAGTGCAAGATCCTAAGAGTCCAATCCCTTGTACTGACATGCACTAGGAAGAATGATGATGGAAATGACATAGCCCATGATGTATTGTACTTATAACCTGATTTTTGGAATTGAAACTCCTCTGTACAAGTACTTAAAATAAATAAATAAATACTGAACAAAGAATAATGTATGGGTTTTATTTCTTATTGTGGAATATGAATTATAATCTCAGTGAACTAAATGAATAAATTTAAGATAAAAACTCTTAAGCATTTTATATTTTGTGTTGGCTTCTTTTGGCTCTCATCTATTATAGTGGAGGCACAGCTCTCTAAGTGTGAGGGGCTTTATTCTACTGACAACCACTACAGCTTTGCTAAGTTGATGTTGTAGTTAATTCTCTAGGTGAGGAAACTTAGGCTTTAGATTCCTTGATTTGCTTTACTAGAATGAACTAGGCAAAACTAGGAGAACTCCATGTACCAAGTAGAATCTGGTAATAAGCTTGAAACTTCAGCCCCACTCATTAAGAATCATTTTTTAAAATTTCCCAGATGAAGCCAGGCATGGTGGTTCATGCCTACAACATCAGCTACTCCAGAAGTAGAGATGTAGATTATGGTTCAAGGCCAGCCCAGGCATTTATGTGGGACCCCATCATTCTGATTTTTGGCTATGAGTTTGGAGATTGTCTTAGAAGAATTTCTTTCCTTTTCATTATATCAGTTGTTACAAATTCTAAGAATGTTCTAGTTGAAGTCTTCCAAAGATAGAGAAGGGAATTGATTCCAGACAAGATTAACAAGTGAAGTCCAAACTGGTTTCTATGTGGTCAGGTTTGGTGGGCTAGTCGAGAACTGGGGACCCTTATTTCAATACAAAGACTAAAGTAAGAGAAGCTGGCTGGATTTTTGGGTGTACAACTGATAAGAGTTTGGTGTTAAACATTTCAAGTGGAGAGTTCTATGGGTAACTTAAGTCAAAATACATTTCAGAAAAGTAGGAGTTAGCTGAGTTGATGATAGAAGCATATGAATCCATTTAGGAGAAATTACAGTCCCTAAGGAGAGAATATGACTTTAGGATATGCCAAGGAAGGTGAAATCAGAATAGTTTACCTTCAATAGAATTGAGAATCCCTACCAAAAGTCCTGAGGTCCAAGGTTTACTATGTGGTGGGCTCAATATGTCAGCACTGTGAGAAACCACGTGATGAACCATTCAAGTGTCAGTGCACTTGGGGGCCAGAAAATGATGAGAAACTTGGTTAACAAAAAGGATTGTATTCCATGCAGTGTAGCTAGGACCTGAGTGCAGATATATGAATCTAGAAACCATGGTCAAGACAGAGTATATGTCTTCTGCTTTTCTGATACTTAATTTCTATTTTTTCCAATTCCAAAGAAGACATTATTTTTGCTAGAAATAGTTTAAGTAGTTGATGCATTTTCATGTTCTAAAATTTTTTTCTAGGTTAAATTTAGTAAAATGTTTAGAGAGCAAATTTAGAATAAATCTTGGGTCATTTTTTTCTCTCTCTTTGAGAAAGCAGTGCCTCTTGTGAGGTCCTGTCCCTTACTTTTTTCTTCATTTTTCCCCTCCTTTTTTCCCAGTACTGGGTAATTGGGTCTAAAGTAATTGCTTGAGTCCCTTTTAAGTTATTTTTCAAATATGATCTGTGTTTTTGCCGAGGGCTGGCCTAGGCCACAATTTTTCAACATATGCTACCTGTGTGACTGTGACTCACAGGCATGTACCTCGCTTGGGTTGTTGACTGAGATGAGATCTCCATAACTTTTTCCCTGAAATAGTCCTAAGCCATGGGCTTTCATTTCTGCTCCCTGAGTCACTGGAATTATAGGCATGAGCCACCTTGAGTGTCCCACAGTGACTACTGAAGTATGATCTTTCTACAAGTGTTTTAAAAAATGTTATTCACCATCCCTACCTTGCCAGGGGACTGGGAATGCTATTATTGCTTTGAAGAACATTGTTTTACAATGTGACCTTCTATGACAGCTAGGTACAGTTCATTCCTTTCCTGATTAATACAACTTAAAGGAAGACAAGGACAGTAAAGGTCATAGATATTAAGGAAGCTGTCACTTCTAGTACTGTGACCAGAACCATTTTCTTTCATTCATCTTCAATATTTTTCTAAGCAGATTGAAAAGAAAACAGAGCATATAGAAACTTACTGGCCTCCAGGGATGGAAACCTAGGCTAAGATTTTTCTAAACAGGATTTGGTGTTCATTCTTATTCTCTGGGAGACATGACTTGGACAAGTCAATCCTGTAGCAGTTTGTCCACTTCAGTTTAAAAGGAGCTTCTGAGGAGTGTATGTGCTCACCCTTCCTCCTGATTCCTGAGCTACCCAGACAGGCTGAGCCCATATGTTCCTTCCAGTATTTGTATTCTGTTAATTGGAAATTTCTGCACAAAATATGGGTCAAATAAAGAATGAAAAAACTTCCAGTAGATCTGAGTGCTGGTGACTCACACCTGTAATTCAAGCTACTCAGGGGACTGAGATCTGAGAATCAAGGTTCAAAGCCAGTCTGAGCAGGAAAGTCCCTGAGACTCTTATCTCTACTTACCTTCCAGAAAATGGAAAGTGGCACTATGGCCCAGAGTTCAAGCCCCACAACTGACAAACAAAAACAAAAACCAACAAACAAAACCCTTAAACCTGCTAGTACAATAGCAAGCCTTCTCAATGAACTAGATAAAAGCTCATTTTCTATTTTCTGCAAGAACAGATCAGGTCTGGCAGATTCTATGTGCATGTTGTTATTTTGCTCTCCACTTGCAGATCAGTTTTTCAAACCTTCGTGTTTACATTTCAGGTTGCAAATCATCAAGCATGTGCCTTGTTATTCAGAGACCATTCTGATTTCTTACATTATAAGAAATTTTTCTTCAGTTGTCAGTCCTAGTAAAAGGTATGACTTAGAGACCAATGTTGAATATGGAGGAAGGGAACAGTGGATTTCTGAGATTGATTATATAAAGCCCCAGAGCACTCTCTCTCTCTCTCTCTCTCTCTCTCTCTCTCTCTCTCTCTTTTAACACGAGTTAAAATTATTTTGAGTATTTGAAGTAATGACACAAGGCAACATCTCTATATTTTTTCTTTATTTAAGAAGGAAATATATTATTCAGCATATTGGAATTCAAATTAATGTTTCCCCCTTATACTTTCCTTCTTGAGTAGGTTGCCATAGTATTAAGCAAATATCACAAGCAGTTAGGATTTCAATATCTAATTTTTATTTTAAAATGAAAAACATACAGCACAGTGTCAAAATAAAACCTTAAGGGTTAAATATTTAAATCTAGATGAAACGATCTGAGGCTTGATGGTAAAATTATTTTTGTATTTATTTATGTATACTGAACTTAATGCTTCCTGTTGCTCCCATGTTTGATTTTAGAAGACACGATTTTACTTTTCTTCTTATGTGTGCTATGCACTTGAATGTCATGTGAAAGTACTATTTTGACATTTTGCCACCATGAAACTACTGAAAAATTTTTTCTCACAGTTGTAGAGACTAAAAATCCAACATTATTATTATGGAATGGTGGGGTTCTGTTTGAGGGTCCTGTTCTAGGTTGCAGATTACATTTTCCTCCTTGAATTCTCCTGAGCATATTTTATTGTTATTAATCAGTATTAATGTTTTGTATCTTCAAAAGTGTTAGTATCAGTGTGCTCTGAAACTTGTAAAATTGAATTGGAGCTAGGAGCTAGTGGCTGAAGAGTTTTTGTTGCATTTTATGGGATACGCAACCTGGGTTTTTTTCTCCCCTACTCTAGAACACTGCAAAATACTGAAAGACTAATGCCAGTTTATTATGCACAACTCTTTAGGGTGAAAAGCTGGTCTTTATTCTCCAAGGTGGGTAGGTCAAATATAATATGAACCCTCATGCTTTTTTATCATAAAGAAATTGAATTATAGTTTCCTAATGACTGTCAAAAATAGTTTTATAGTATTATATACTATATACTACATTATTTTACTTATAGTGTTGAGAAACACGGATGCAGTAATATTCTCTTATACTTTTTGTTTATTGTTTCAACTTCTTTTTGGTAGTGCTAGGGTTTCAGCTTAGGACCTTGCACGAGCTAGGTTCTCACAGTACCACTTGGCCCATTCCCCAGCCCTTTGTGCTTTCAGATAAAGTCTCATCTTTCTTGTTTGTAGCTAGTTATGGATGCTTCCCATGTAGCTGAGATAACAGGCATCTATGCTTATGACCAGTATACTGAGATGGGGACTTCCTAATGCTCTTCCCAGCTGACCTCAACCTCTAACCTCTCAATTTCTACATCCTGAGTAGCTGAGATTTAAGAAAGCATGAGCTACCACACTAAAATTCCGGGCTCTGTGTGTGTGTGTGTGTGTGTGTGTGTGTGTGTGTGTGTGTGTGTGTGTTTTGAGGCTTGCACTTAAGGCCTGGGTGCTATTGTTGTATCTTTTTGTTCAAGCTTTCATTCTACCTCTTGAGATAAAGCTCTACTTCTTGATTTTTAGTGGTTAATTGAAGGGCTTTCATGATTGTGTGGTTTCTTAAACATTGTCTCCATGCAGGCTGTGTGAGTCAGTTGTACTCCACATGCGGTACTCTTGCCTATAAGTGACACATGAAGGTGACAGTGTGGTAGACCTTGGCCTTGCTGGGACTTGGGTCATGGTGTGGGACATGAGGAGAATCTAGTAACACAGGCACGGATGAACAAGGGCTTCTATTTCTTCCTTTCATAAGGGAGACTAAATGGAAGAGTCCTTGAAGAGTCTTATCATTTTCCTGTTCATGTTGGCTTCAAGCCAAGATCTTCAGGTCTCACCCTCCTGAACAGCTAGTATTACAGGAATGAGCTACTGGTGCCTAAATTCAGTGTTACACTTTTAACAGGCTTATAATCTGTGTTTGAAATTTGGATGATTTGGATTGTTTTCTAAATAACTTTTGCATCTGCGTCTTAATACTGATGTATTTGAAAGGGCAGGACTTTGTTACAACTTTTTAACTCACAGTTCTGTATTTTGCCCTATTCTTGATAGGAATTTTTGTGCTGAGGCCTCCAGTCACCTGTATGCTGAGAGGTGTCACTCAAAGATGAACATAGGAGTTAAATTTATATTCTCCATGTTCTTTATGCTGCCCTGAGCCTTAGAAAAGATTTAAAGCAAATTGAATTATTCAATGGAATGCCAGTTTACCTAAAGGACGAAATATGGTTTCAAGTATAACACAGTCTGTATAAATCATGAGAACTTTTAACTGTTTTTTCAGCTCACCTTTTATGAATATAGGCTCTTTTTTCTTTTTTTTTTTTCCGGCCAGTCCTGGGCCTTGGACTCAGGGCCTGAGCACTGTCCCTGGCTTCCTTTTGCTCAAGGCTAGTACTCTGCCACTTGAGCCACAGCACCACTTCTGGCCGTTTTCTGTATATGTGGTGCTGGGGAATTGAACCCAGGGCCTCATGTATACTATGAGGCAAGCTCTCTTGCCACTAAGCCATATCCCCAGCCCCATAGGCTCTTTCTTCTACTGAGGCCTAAAAATTGTGTAGAATAATTTGTAAGTAGCCCCAGTGTGGTATGCTCTGTCAATTGATGAGTAACTCTTAATCACAATTCACATTTTGATTAAATTGTTTTGATGGTGAGGAGACTTCCTTGAGCTGAAACATTTGAGGGTAATAGTCATAGGACAGAAGGCCAAGCCTGGCGCCAGCAAGGACTTGCTTTGCAAAAGCTGGCAGATGTAGCCCAGTTAAGTCATAGGATGAAATCTGAAAGTAATGATATGGTCTTTTCCTTCAGTCAAATATTCAACTCGGGTTGAGCTATTAATGAGAACCGTATGAATCAAGGAGCCTGCCTGACATGTCTGTCTGTGGTGCAGCCAGAGAGTTCATTGAAAAGTTGCTTGCTTCACATGCAATGTGAACAATTGCAAGGTGTGAATGGCAGTAGTTGGTGGATCATGCAATGTTAGGTGTCAATCTTTCCCTATTAGGATGGGAAATAATTGTTAAAATCCCTTTGAAGTCCTGTATTTGTCATTTACAAAATCTGGAAAAGCAAGCATTTGTGCTTTCTATCATTAAGGACTTGTACTATATCTCTGCATTGTCTAGAGCCATAATTTCCTCATGGGAGTTGCTTGTAGCTTTTTAAATAAACCGCTTTGCTCAGGATATACCTTTACTATGAAATCCACAGATGCACAAACATCATTGATTTGGGATGTAGAAGCAGACACAAATATTATAAAATACACAAATGTGCTATTAATAAATAGAAAAGTAAATTAAGAAATATCTGTGGTTCATTCCCTTTCTCAGGGTCATCATTGATGGCATGGCTAGTCTTATACCTGGGTCTCTGCATTCAGCCAAGCATTTGCTTTTGTATCACATGCACCACCATAGATATCTGTGCTTTTCTATGATCAGGACTAATATTTCTGAAAGGAACCATATACAATATTGTTCGAATAATTTATTCTAAGTCATCAAAGTGGAAATTTTCAGAGGAGGTATGATAGAGTTCCAAAACCATCCAGACACTGTTAGAACCTATGGGTCAACTTAGAAGCTGCTCTGTGGATTCATGGCTGGCTGCATTGTGGGCTCAGGACTTCATAATTTCTTAGCTCACAGGCACTAGTTTGGCTGTTTCAATAGTTTTGGGAGAAAATACAGATTCTCTCCAGTTTTTCCCTGTCAAATTTATAGAAAAACCTAGAGTTGACTATATTTTGTAAGGTTTCTTTTCTAAAGTTCCTGTTACAGTGAAGAGTATAAGGTTAGAAATAGCAACAACAATGGTAAACAGCTTGTTTCCATACCTTGGAGTTCATTATGCTTAGCTTCATTTTATGTGATCATGTGTACATAGCTATTGAGCTATTGTGATCATTTGCTTGGACTATCCTAGACATATACTAATCATTACCAATGAGCATTATTTCTAATGCATTAATTGAAGTTATATCTGTTTTCTTTTGTTTATCTTCCCTAGGGTTTAGCCCTGTTGTCACTGTATTTGGTTTGTCTGAATCAGGGACGGGAAGAGGAACATCAAAATAGTGAGACAACGAATAAAAGGCAAACCAATCCAACAGTAATACTTACAAAAAATATGTAGTAAACCAAGTAACTGTACAACTTGGGGGTAGGGATTGGAGAGGAGTGAGGGTGGGAGAAAAACGAGGGAGAAGTTAGCAAATTTGACAAGAAATGTACTTACTACCTTACCTATGTAACTACAACCCTTCTGTACATCACCTTGCCAATATAAATTAAAATAAAGAGTATAAAGTTTGTGTTCTTTGTGTCAAAGGTCTAATCTTGGCCTTACAACTATCAGGCATTGCATCATCCTCCACCTTGAAAATGTGTGAGGTTCTTAATAACAGATACAAAAAGTTCTCAAGCACAGGCAAAGAGAAGGGTTCAGGTTCATAATTAAATTTATTAGTGCTGGAAGTTTAAGTAAGTCAATGTGTGTGTGTGTGTGTGTGTGTGTGTGTGTGTGTGTGTGTAAAAGTTCGAGGAAGGACTAAGGGACTAGAATACAGCTGTCAACCTATCTGAAAGCTTGCTTTTTTGGTATAGAGGTGTATGGTGGTGGAGGCTTGAATACAGGTATGATTGTTTGTGCTCTACCATTTGAACCATGACTCTTGTCTAGCATTTTGCTGTTAATTGAAAAATGGGTTTTAAGGACTTTTCTGCCTGAGTTGGCTGTGAACTATGGTTCTCTAGATTTCAGCCTCTTGAGTAGATAGGATTACAAACAGTCTAACCATGTTTTGCTAAGAGAATAGATGGGTAGCAGATAATCTCTGAAATACTTCAGTTTTGTAGCACAGAATAACTTAAAGACCAGGATTAAAGTAGCTTTCAGGAGAGACCCGCTTTTTCTAAGTGGGAGACCTCAAGGGTCCCGTCAGACACTGCTAACTTCTCACTCATTCATCAGTTGCTTTGTCTGCTGAGTCTGACGCATTTTGACTATAATTTGTTGTTGAGAGAGTCTAAATTCTTGCATGGACATTGATATGTGCCCCTAGGGGTCAGAAAGATGTCAAAGATGTTGCGATTGATGAAAGGTCTCAGGGCAAAAGCAGATTGTGAGTTCTCTTCCTCCTGTGGTTCTTCCCTCCCTTCAGTGTAGACAACTATTTGTTACTCTCTTGGTAGCTTTTTGGTTCCTTTCTAAATAATTGACCAATACAATCTTTCAAGCTTTTTGCAGTTGTTCATAGTAAAAGGACTGATTCCAATAACAGAGTGGTTATTTCTATGCATTGTATTTATGAGAAAAACATATAGCTTTGTAGTAGTAATTTAGTTTTGTGATAAACGAGTAAATATTTTATATTAGGTTCAATCCCTGCTTCAGAGATTGGTATGTTATTTACAAATCTTGGGTACAGTTTAATAGATATTACTAGCTCTAAAAGCATGTCAAACTCTCTAAGGCTCAGGTTTATCCCCTTTCCAACAATCTCAGGATCAAGGAGAATTTCTCTATAATTCATCATCTAAAACAAGATTTGTGTGCAAGGACAGTATTAATAATATTATCTGGATAGTAAGTATAAAATAGAAATTTAATATGTGCTTTGTTGGCACACTCACATCAAACCAAGGCAAGTTTCTAATCTAATTGGCTCTTGTCATATTGATAATTACTTATATTTTACCATTTGCATTTTATTTTAAAAATACTATTAAGTAGTTATAAGAGTTTACATGTAGTTATAAGAGATTAAAATTCTACACGATGAGCAGACTGTATATTAATCAATGTCACCCCTTCTGTCATTTTCCATCATTTGTCCTCTCCCATCCCTACCCCTAAAGTATTATGTACTGGCCAGCTGGATCAAATGCTTTAAAGGCAAAATGAAGTTGCCTGGCCCTCCATCCTTTACCTGCTTCCACCATAATCTTATCAGAAAAGTTTGCCCTAAACTGAGGCAAAATACACTGTGGAGATGGAAAGTGTTACCTTGTAACATATACCACCATATAGAAAGTAAACTAGTCCTGTTTAGGTCCTAAGCTTGAAGATCTGTACTCAATGAGAGACCCAAAGGAGTGGAACATTTCTAAGAGGTTTTAGGTAATCCACACACCTCCAGTAACTAATGTTGTCAATGAAAAGCAAGAGCAGATATCCATGTACTTTTAAAAAAAGACTCAGTTGTGGGCTTAGATAGTAACAGAGCTAAGCAGTTTGAATTACTGCTTTTGTGGCATGGTCTTTCTCACTAGTTCCTGGAAGCCATTCCGGAGGTGGGGACACTGAGGATGACAGCTGGCTGCCCTTAGAATGGAAACAAAAAGGCTCAAGTACATGGCTATATTTCCTCCCCAATATACTACAAAGCTTGTAGATATACTAGCAGATGATTCTGTGTGTACTGAATGATCTGTAGAATTAAGTTTCCATATTCTACCTGGCTGCTAGACCATGGTATCAGTGGCCCTGGTTCTTTAGTGTCAAAGCTAACTCAAATTGTGGACTGGTGAACAATGAATGATAGATTATGACTTTGTTGAAATTCTTTGCTATTTAAACATGACTGATGATAATCCTGTGTCTTGAAATAAAATGACAATAATGTCAATCAAGTTTTTCACCAAAATATAATTAACATGGACACACACATCTGCACACACATTGAACATATCTTAGAAGAACACAAAAGTGCTCAGGAATGGAAACTAGAAATTCTAGTGAAGTCTCAATTGAGACTTGTGACATATTTTAATTGACCTTAACCTTCCTCCAAGGGACTAGAAACTGAAAAGACTTACTGCAGTGACCATGGAGCAAGCAGTTACCTAAGGTTTCCTGTCAGTAAATAGAACATCTATTCTAACAGGATTCATTTGTTTTTATATATAAGGGATGAAATTAACTGTTGGTTTGAATTTCACTTCTCTTTTCTCTCTTCTTATCTTTGGTATGATTGTAGATCCATATATAAAATGACCCAGAGAAAGAAAATGAGTTTTCATTTGCCAGTGGAAAAAATTGAGCTTTAAAGAAAATCTACCTGGACTTTATGTTATAGGGCAAGTGTGAATATCTAGGTCTGTTCATTGCTGGTTTAATGTCCTCTCCACTGAGCAGAGTGCTAGCTTGTTACAGAACAGGAGGATGTTTTACTTAATACAATAGTGGGCAAAACCAAAGCGACAAATGAACATATTACTTTGGATTACTATTTCTTTTGTGTTTCAGAGATTTTAAAATGTTGGGAACTGAAAATGTAGAAAATTCTACTTATTGCTAATTCAGATTCCCTATTATTTAAAGAAATGAACTTCTGGATTGTTTTCAGGTTTTTGAATTAAATAAGAGAAAAATACTTAAAAAATTTCTAGGGACCAGGCACCAGTGGTCTACACTTGTAATCCTAGCCACTCAAGAGACTGAGATCTGAGGATTGCAGTTTGAAGCCAGCCTGGGCAGGAACGTGCACTATACTTTCAATTAATTAATTATCTTCAATTAACCATAAAAAAGCTGAAAGTACAGGGGTAGCTCCAGGGTGCTAACCTTGAGTGAAAAAGCTAAGGAGAGGCACTCAGGCCCTGAGTTCAAGTCCCAATCCTGCTTCTCCCCCCCCCCCCCCAAATAATTGTAAAGGTTGAGGCTATAGTCAAGTGTTAAAATGCTTTTATAGCAAGCAAGAGGCCCTGGGTTCAATACACAATGTGCCATAAAAGCAAACAGAAACCAACAAAAAAAAACCTAGAAAATTCTAAGTATAGCTGCTTTTCCTTGATTGAACCAGGCATAGACAACTGAAATGCAGGTAAAACAACCTGGACTTAGGCTTACTAATAAAGAAAACCACTCTGTAAGTATTTGTAAAATGAGTGTGGCATATAGGCATAGAATCTTCTGTCACTTTTCTGGGTTATGATTTGCTCAAAGATTATGTAGGCATTAGAAAGGCTGACTCTAGTATAGTCCTTGGAAACTCTTGTTTTCATTGTTTTACTTACTCTTGTAGATGCTCTGTATTTGGTGTCTTCTTAGTACCTCTATTTCCTCTCAAGTGTAGTACAACAGTAATTAAGAGAACACGTTCTGGGGCCAAGCACTTGGATTTTGTTGCCATGCTGAATATTTGTACTAAATCTCTGTGTTCATGCTTTGTTCCAAATGTGATGGTCTTTGTGGTGAGACTTTTGGAAACAATTAGGGTTGTATAAGTTCAGAAGGCTGATGCCCCCATGATATTAGTTCCTTTCCATGAAGGAGAGGGATCAGAGAGGCCTTTTATCCCTTCTTCTCCCTATCATGTGAGGACATTTTGAGAAGGCAGTTGTCTACAAGACAGACTAGAGCCTTAACCAGGTATGTTGATATTGGACTTCCCAAACATCAGAAATATAAAAATAGAATTTCTTTTTCTTAAACTACTCAATCTATGATGTTTTGTAGAGGCAGCTTGAGCTGACTAAAAGTACATTTGGATCCCATTCTATCACTGTCTGGCTAGTATACTGTAATAATAACTAAGCCCAACTTTGTTGGACTTGCTAGCTAAGCAAACCTAAACAAATTACTATATATTCTCATTCCCCCATTTCCACTTTATTATTTAAAAAAAACTGTTCAGAAAGTTCTTACCTGGAAATGTACAACATGCTCCTACATTAAGCACTCAGTTAAAGTTAGCTGTTCTATCTTTTCTACATTTAGGAAATGAAGCATGCCTTGGCTTTAAATGTTTTTGAAACACAGCCTTTAGTGCCAATGGTCAAGACAACTTAGTTTATCCTCCTTGGTTAATCTAAATAGGTCTTACAGCAAACATTTACCATGGGACTAAGGAGGAAGTAGAAGAGGTCTTCTTTCTGATGTGTGTAGGAATGAGAAAGGAGGGCAAAAAAATGGGACTTTCGGCTCAAGGTCAACATATCTGAGTTGTGTAGCTTGGATTTTCAGTCAATGTTATTGAATTGTTGAATTTAGCACAGGACTGCCACTATTTATGTTTTCTGAATAAAGATAAATATGAGAATTATTTATATTAGCGGCTCTTAGAAGTTGAGCATGCCTATATCTTTGTGTGCTTTATCTGTAAGGAGAGCAATTTGTTTAGGAAACTTAAAAGGCCAAGGGCTCTCGTGATTGTGTGGTTTCTTAAACATTGTCTCCATGCAGGCTGTGTGAGTCAGTTGTACTTCACATGTGGTACTCTTGCCTATAAGTGACACATGAAGGTGACAGTGTGGTAGACCTTGGCCTTGCTGGGACTTGGGTCATGGTGTGGGACATGAGGAGAATCTAGTAACACAGGCACGGATGAACAAGGACTTTTATTTCTTCCTTTCATAATTTATTCTTTCTGATAGTTGGTTTAAATTTGTAGCTGTAATATATAATATGTATATAAAGCATAAAAACAATTTAAAAAATCTGGAAGTAGCCTTTTTCACCTGGGAACTGGGACAGATGGTTTTAAAGTGACTTTTTTTCACATGTGTTTGGATCTCCAGCACAGCTAAGCATTGTTTTCAGTTTATTGGCCTGCTGCAGGCTGAAATAATGTTTATCATATGAATTTTTCTAGCAAACATGTTGTGGATTACAAACTCCAGGTCTTTCCCTGAGGTTTCTGGTTTCATTCTTGGAAATGATTGTTTTTACTTGACTATTAATTACCATAAGAAAGTTTATCCATAATCATTTGTTTATTTTTGTAATGTTCTCAAAAATAGATCAAAATGTTCTCCTGCAAGTTTTCCAGTTTCTAATTTCTTTATGAACCTTAAATTTCTAAGCTTTGCTTAGAAATTGCTTCATTCCTCATTCTTTCCTTTCCTTGTAATCTTTACTTTAAGAGTTTTAAAGACTATTTATTATATTTATGGAGATATTTAAAATGTAGTAATGGAGTAAATGCCCTTGGGAAGTTGAGTGAAATTGGTATTCATTGAAATATAAAGTCTGTTAGAATTAGAAATCCGAGAAGACAGAGGCTGGTGAGCCCAGGTAATCTTGTCACAGACAGTAGCCTGGTTAGTGGAGAAAAGTACATGGGGGCATAGTACATCTTCATTAAAACCTCCCTTCAGAATTTTAATATCAGAATAGTGTTTCATTTAAAGTAAATTTGTAGCTTAGAGTTTTCTTTTTGTAAAAATAAAGATTTAGGGCTGGGAATGTGGCTTAGTGTGCTTGCCTAGCATGCTGTGAAGCCCTGGGTTTGATTCCTCAGTACCACATAAAGAGAAAAAGCCAGAAGTAGTGCTGTGGCAATGGTAGAAAAGCACAGAGACTGGACCCAGGCCTTGAGCTCCAGCCCCAGGACTGGCATAAAATAAAAATAAAAAAAGACACACAAGGATTACAAAATCAAAGGCAAATGAATTATTGTAAATCTTTCAGTATAGCATCAACAAGGAAGCATGAGTTGAATTTAGCTTCTATTTTTACAATATTATTCCATACTTACACTTCTCACTTAGATTTTTATTTGGAGAAGGAATGTCAAGTTGAGGTGGTATTGAAGCAGTCATTCATTTCCTCTTTCCACAAACCCTCCACATTATGTGGCATCTATGTGTTTATGTTCTCCTTCGTGATGCCTCCTGTATCCTCCCCTAGAAGGAGCTCTGTCAGTTGGAGCCAGAGCCCATTGCGGCTAAAGCCATTACCTCCTAATGATGTGTCTATTCTTTCTACTGGGATTGTTCTGGATCAGATGGGGCATGGAACCTAAGTACTTTGAATGTTGAGTTCATGTATGATTAACTTTAATCACATCAATACTGGCTCTTGAACCCCTTTTTCTTAAGATTTTTTTTCAAAATTACTTTTTGAGAGGGGTTGAATTTGTATATATGGGGGAGAAAAAGCTCCTTTGAAAACCAGAGTCATGTTTGTATTCCAAAAGTGGGCTCTTTAAATTTCCATGTGTTTTGATATGTGTTTCTGCAGCAACTAAGATGGATCACTTCCAAGAAGATTTCTGACCTTCACTGTTTATCACGTGAAGGGTGGATCTAAGAGTTCTGGAGGGCAGGAGTGGAAGAAGTGTTTGGCATTTAATTAAGCTACATTCATTTTTATTATAAACATAGCTATAGCTATCTCCTACCTCCGTGAGCTGACAAACTCATCATATTAACTGGGTAAGACTTGAAGGTTGTCAGCTGATATGTTATCTTTGCCACAAAGACATTTTATTACCACAATGATGTTTTATTAATGGCTGACTTTCATTCTCCAGCATGATCAACTATAACCTCTACATTTCCAGTAACATTTTCACCACAATACTATGAATGCATTTTAAGATTAATATATTTTTTTAAATAGGATGGGCATCAAATGCAGAGCCTTGTGCATGCTAGACAGGTTGTCTATCACTGAGCTACATCACTACTCTTTAAAATTTACTGTACTCAGATTATTATAGACATGTGCCTATAAAAATAATATGTGCAGCAATATTTAGCAATGAAAACCCCACAATTCCCAGTTCCCTGCATGGATATTGTCACTTCTCTGATAAACTATGAAGGAATAGTTTTTCTTCTCATATTTAAGCCAGTTCAGTGTAACAGGTTCATTTGAAGAAATAGTGGGATTTAAGAGAAGATTTCCCTATTCTTATTAATGATGACATAGGCTACTCATGAATTAGGTTGAAAAGAGAATTTTTGGATTAAGTGGGATATTTAAAATGATGATCTGAAAGGCCCTGTCAATGCTGCTTTCATGGTTCTAAATGTAAACTATGCCATTGCGGATAATAGAAGCTCAAAACTGTTACTGTTATTGAGAACTTTAGTATATAGGCCTGCAACCACTCTAATTGGCAGCTACTGCTATTATCCCTATATCAGAGATGAAGAACAGGTGTAGAATTACAAATGGACTACAATTAATCACTCAGGAGCCTCTGGTTTCATAATCAGGATCAAGGTTTGTGCAGAGAACTTCTCTGAACTTTCCAAGAACTCTCACGGTTAGTGATTGATTCTGAGACTTAAGCTGTCTGCATGGTGCATGATCTTTTCCCTCCATGGTTCTAAATTATCAAGCCAGTGCAGAGTCTAGAGAATGTGTCCATCGCTCGTGTTGAGCTAGAGTAGCTTTCACAATCTGTGTGAGAGAAGAGAGGAGAGGTGGAGAGTGGACAATAAATCAGGATGAAGCAACAGAGACACAAGTATAAGCAACACAGAGACAAGGAGAAAAAGGCTCACAAAAAGTAAACTTGAGAGTTTACTATGAAAATCCATTTGTTTTGACCTCACATGTTATCTGTCAGAGTTTCATGATGTGGATGCAACTCAGGTGTGCTTGCACACATGTGACTGCCAAGGGGTCAAAAGTCTCTATATGGCAGACTTCTGTGCCAATGGCAGAGATAAAAATAAGAATGTGTTCAGACTTATCATCTCAGTAACATATTCTCTTGTGAATACATGTGACTTTTTTTTGCTGTTGAACTGTCTAGGGTCTATTTTCTACATAAAGGAAGACATTAGCATTGGCCTTAATACCTGAGGGGTCATGGTTCATTTAGTCTTTCCTTTCTCCCAACAATTCCTTATTTGGTCACTCAAATAATCAATCTTAAAGTTCCTCCTTTGTGCCATGTTCCATTACTAGCACTGGAAAACAATGGGACACAGAAATCAAAATAGACAAAATCTCATGTTCTTTGAGGTTTGCATAGCCATGGTAGAAAAGGGAAATATATGGAACAGAGAATGATAAGTATGTTTTAGGGAGAGAAACAAAAGAAGGAAATGGAAATAAGAACCAGAGTATATGGAGAGGGAGGAGTCAGGAAAAGCCAAAAAGAATGTAGCTAACATTTGGAGGATTTGAGTATAGGAACCCCATAAAATAAATAAAGGCCAAACATTATGGTAAAAAGAAATAGTGCCAGGGTCGTGTGGAAGTATTGTCCTTGCATTTTAAAGCCCCAACACATGGATCTAAAGAGACTATAAATGGGAGACTGTAGTTGGAGACGTGTTTTAGATAAATAAAAGAGGTAGAAATAATGTAGGGCCTTAACTTCTTAGGAGCTTTAATTTATTTCTTCAAGAAAAATGAAATTCTAAAGACCAAAGAGTAACTGGTCTGATTTTTGTCTTCATCTTCGCTGCTGCATATAAAGCAGAATTGGAGGAGGTAGACAAGAGGACCAGAAAACAGACTATCTTAGCAATCTAGATATAGGATCCTGGGGAACTGGATAAGAGTGTCAGTCCTACACCTGTACATGATGGCCAGATCCTCAATGTATTTGAAAGGTGCAGGTAGCAGGATTTGCTGACGGGCTGAAGGGAGGACATAAAAACAAGAATCCCAGTGTTACAGACCTAGGTTAGTAAGAAGATACAGTGGTATTTACTGAAAACCTTGGCAAGAACTGTTCAGCTAAATGGTAGGGGCTAGATCTTGTTTTCGTGAGAAAGAGTGGAAAGAGACCACAAGTAGAGACTCTGCGGAAATGAGGAATGCGAAACTGGGCGGGGGAGGGGTCTGGGAAGGTAAAGGATTCTCTTAGAGAAAAGTACAGCATGTTTTAAAATTATACAAATGCTCTCTTAGATATGGAAAAATCTATTACATAGCCAATGGGTCATATCTAGAGTGATGTCCCTGACTACATTTGAGAAGTGGGAGGAGCGAAATAGAGCCAAATGGAAGGATTAACCTTAAACAGGGCACTGACTTGTTATCCTCAGAAACAAGAAAATGAACAATAGAGGCATTGCAGAGGCAGTGAGAGAGGCAGAAGTAGTGACATGGGCATCTGGGAGTCTGCTCAAAGTGTTTCTGTTTGCTCAGGGAGGTAAAAAAAAACAAGGCTAACAATGAGAGTCAGGAGGTTGGAGATTTGAGAAAAAGAGAGAGAGTTCCTCAGTAGAGAGGCAGAATGCCTGGCTAGAGAGTGGTAGATGCTGATTAGGTAGCAATGAAGAGCCCCCTTAGGGTCTGTGGGTGTGATTTTGAGAGTGTTTCTATTTCTCTTAGCAGTCTCTGGATCTATGAGATGAGAGCATACAGTTGGTGAGGCAATGGCTTTAATAAGTTGAGGTTTTGCCAGATGAGAACAATGAGGGTGGCATAGAGGAGTCAAAGCATGAGTGGAAGGAAAGGGATAATAGTGGCACATGCTTAAGAACCTGGTATGTTGGGACAGAGAGAGTGAGATGAGGGAAACATAATAGGGAGGAGGCCTGTGTGTCATTGGTCTTCTGAGACCAAGAGAATATTTTGGTTCTTCCTGGGGAGCTATATACAAAACAATCACAACTTTGTGTCAGTCATGTGACATGTGAATACCAGTAATACCTAATAAAAGGTTATTTGGCCTTTGCATCATTGATAGAAGAGATGATCTCTTATTAGGCATTTGTCAGTATATTTTACCCTTTCCCAAGTCCTCATTTCCCTTTGTGATGGCTCTTGCACAGGCTGTACTGGGTGCTCAGGTGCCTACAAATGGAAAATTTTCCATCCTCAGGATTCTACTGTAGTCCTACTTGATCCCACAATGTGGTTCCTTACTGGGTATTCTGAATGTGATACAAATAAGATCAAGGGAAAGTGCAAGGCAAAGAAGATGTAGCCCATATACGTATACACACATATATGTACTCACATACATGCATGTACGTACATGCATATGAGTATATACATGCATATTGTATAATTGCATGTATGTGTGTACATATACTTGTATGTACATATAGGACTCTGTTCAGAAATGTGACTGTCTTTAGATAGAACCTTGAGAAAACACTTATTATATGGAGAACAAAATAAGTTTACACTGAAATTTGATGTACTTCTGGGAAGGAAAGAAGAGTTTTGTACTTGTTGTTACATGATGGAACAGATTATATTGAAAATTCATAGACCCTAATGTGGATTGCCATCTCTTCCAGCTAATGCCTTCCATCCGAAGCTTTGATAATCAGTGATGCCCCTTCCAAAATAGTTTAATCATTTGCAGATACTTCAGGTGATCAAAAGATGTCATAAGAAAGGTAGCGTTGTATGTATGTATATGATGTATGTTTGTGTATGTACAGTGTGTGTGTGTGTGTGCGTGTGTGTGTGTATGTGTTGAGCAGTAAGAAGCCTTGAACTCAGGGTTTTGCCCCATATCTTTTTTCTCTTGAGATGAGGGCCTTACTTTTGTCTATGGTAGCCTGAACCATGATCTTCCTATTTACACTTTCCATTGCATTTGGAAAGACTGACACATGCTGCCATGCCCAAATTTTTCTGCTGAAGTGGAATCTTGTGAATTTTTTGTCAGAGCATACCTAACATGTCCCTTTTTCTATTTTCTAAGTGCATGCCATCCTTAGCTGTTACTTGATGTGACAATTTCATGAACATTTGGCTCAGGCTGCAGTCAATCATGATCCTTCCCATCTTGGCCTCCTCAATAGTCAAGATTATAGTGGGCACCTGGAAAAATAGTTTACTTTATTTAAAAATCCCTTATTAGTGATGAGAAGAAGAAGATGGTTAATTTTGCTTACTTACATAGGAATTTGTGGGATATTGCAATTCCAGAAATGTGACAAAGCACTGGGAATTTACAGTACTGAGGAGGAAGTGGCTTTACAGAAGTAAAACTGGGCCTCTTCTTTGTTGAGGGTATGCCTCAGGCAGGGAGAAGGTACTCATCTCAGACAATGGAGGAGGTAGAGCAGGACAGGAGATAAAACAGGATTATTCCTCCAATAGGGAACTTTATGTTCACCATTCACTCATGAGCTTAAAGCCTGAGTAGAGAAATTAGAAGAGAGAGTTAATTGGAGATAAGAGTCTTACCAGGACTTTTCTGGCCAGGCCAGCTTTGAACCTTGAACTCAGATCTCAGCCTCCTGAGTAGCTAGGATTAGAGGCATGAGCCACTGTCACCTGGCTCTATCTTGTTTTTGAATACTTTCTATCTTGCATAGGAGCTATTCAAACACATAAGAATCCCAGTACCTTCATGAATACTTAATTGATTTCATGTTCCTCTAGACAATGAATGTTAGGTAGATTTTTGCATGCTAACCATGCATCAAAAAGGAAAATACACACACTAGCTTAACATACACCTAAACCAATGCTTTTCATTTTGCCCATATGAGTTCATATTGATTCCTGTAAATGTGAAATATGGTTAGCAAGTACAGTGGCTCCTCCAAGCTCATGTGGTAGGTGCCTAGTCCCCAGATAGTCACATAACTTTGGGAAATTCTGGATTCTTTTAGTGGAAGAAGGAGAAAACAAGGAGTATTTTGGGGGGAGAGGGGGAGTCTCTTGTCCCTGGCCCCTGTTGTCTCTGTATCTGCTTCCCGCCTACTACATAGGGAGAACTACTTTTTCATAGACTCTTGTCACCACAATGTTCTGTCCAAATGCACAAGACCAAACAACGCTGGAGGGAGCCCCCTGAAACAATTAGCAAAACAAGCAATTCTTCCTTTGAGTTGTTCACAGGTATTGTGGTCACAGCTATAGATGAATACTGAATATGACAAACATTACTTGGTGTTATATTCTTCATAATTTTTTTTAGAGTCTGTAAAAGTAGCCATGAGCACAAGTTAATTCAATTAATGCAGTTCTGTAATTCATCTAAAGGTATTACCACAAAACATCTCATTTTGTCAAATTACTTCTGGTGTTCTCAGTCATATACATTCACAACAAAGTTTTCTTTATTTGATGAATTTTTAATTTCCAGTGAGCAAACTTCTTAAGTCTTTTCCTTAGCTTAACAAGCCTGCCACGACATAGAGGCTTAAATACATTTGAGAAGCTTACTCTTTGAGTGTTTAGGTGAATTATTCTAAAAGGAGTTTTCATCTTTAAAACTGTGATTATAATTATCGTGTTTATAAATATAAGCTTTCCTGTTTGGGGTTTCTTTCAAAGGGAGACACATTTATGTACAATTAGACTGAAAAAATATGATTGTTTCCCGTGCAAATGTTATTTGGGCATTGAGGCATTTTAGGTTCTCCAGAGAATGGGTACTGACAATACATATTCTCACATCCAAAAGGAGTTTGAATACTGTTTCTACAATATGTGTGCTAAAACAGCCGTGAAAATGTGATACAAGAATTCGGATCCTTTTTCTAGGGAACTGATTGAACTCTCTTGAAGAGTACGAATGCAAGAAAGTGAAGTTTGTTATATCCAATAAAGGCAATTTCCAGCATTAGTTTATTGAAAAGACTTAACAGACAAGACAGTGGGTTTTCTCTCAGAACAGCATGTCATTTGCTACTATTTGTTCATCTATTCACTCTGTGTAAAATAAACTCTATATGGGAATATGCCAGCTCTCTTCTCTACCTCCCTTCCTCCACACCCTAGACTTTGTCACCTGCCAAAGTCAAATAAGTCTTATCTAAACAGCTAAGATAAGCCCCAAGTCATACCAAGTTTGGTCAAATCAACAAACCTCTCCAGAGCCAGAAATGAAATACAATAGTGCTAGATTAAACAGTCTGCAATAGCAATCATGTTTGCATTTATTCCAAAAGGATTACAGTCTTGGTATCCACTTTTTCTCCCTGCCTGGACAAGAAGGCGACATACAGACTTAAACAAAATATATTTATTCCCTAACAATTCTGTTCGAGCTGCTCTTATAAACAAGGCCTATAGGTGTAGGACGCCATCTGATTTACTCAGAAGTGCATGTCATTGGACTGTGTAAGCAAGTATGCTTGATACAAACCATTGTTGGATTGCATATCAAAATTGTTTTCCAACATGGATTCTTTTCTTCATGTCACCAAAATGCCAGAGTTTTAAAATGCTCTGTGCAAAATCCTTTGATCCCCCTCCACACCTCCGACCCCACCACCTCATCCTGCTTTTGAAGGCCTATATTTTAACTGCTTGCTAAGTAGGTTTGTGCTATTCTGGGACAGAAACTCTACCTTCAGTTTCACCACTGGATTCCCAGGTTTAGGAAGATTTCTTTGAACTCAAAAGATTTGTTTTATGGATGGATAGATGGGTGTTTGAATAGTGCCTTCAGAAAGATGTTTCTTTTTTCCTTGTAATTATGATATCAGTTGCTAAGGATTGAGAGAATATTTCTGACATGACAATATGGTATTTTGTAATCAAATGATTCCTGTAATAGGGAGGTCAGATCTGGCCAGTGCCATCATTAACTGTGGAGGGACTTCAGGTTGACTCCAGCTCAGATTAGAGCAGAAGCCAACTCCATCTCCACTAAGCCCTCCCCCACCCTATTCAGGGAAGCTCCCCTTTATTATGATAAGTTATGTAGATTGACCACCTGAGGCCTGGGAGCTTCTAGGGAACCTGTGCCCTCCTATGAGTAGGCATATCCACCTGCATCATTTGAGCCCAGCCAAATCCATTCACCAATTCTAACTAGAATGATCGGTTGGTTCAAACAGATACTATGAGACAGACTGTAACTCTATTGGCCACCTGCGTGCAGCCTAGCATGCTCTGTAAGTGTTGTATCTTCATTGGTCACCTGCGTGTGGCAAGTTTGTCTGTGATGTTTGCCTTATAACCAGATTGGAAGGCCACACATGTACGCGCGCTCGGTTCCAGCTCTGGAGTCTGGGCTGCACACGTGCGGGCGGTTCCAGCTCCTGAGTCTGGGCCCTGATCCTGCACACATGGTCAGCAGTTTCGGTTCCCAAGTCTGGTCTGCGACCAAGGCCGGTTGGTTCACTTTTGTTCACTTTTTACTTCCCCAATAAATCTGTCTTTTTGTCATCTTATAGCTGGAGACTGTGTAGGAGACTCTTGAGGGAACCAGGAATCCTCTCCCTTGGGGGGGGACCCCGTTTCATTGTAGCGAACCCCCACTCTACTTCAATTCCCTTTTAAAATATCCCACTTAAGAGCCATATTCTATTCAAGTATAAGAGGGAAAGAACTCATGCCATTACATCAGTGTCATTTCATGGAGAATACTTCTCAGACTTAAAAGTATTTCTTCATTTATTAAAGTAGAGCATTATATACACTGCTAATTTGAAAATATCTCATTCAGCATGTGGTGGCCCAACTCCAAGTAACTGAAGGGCCTGGAACATGATGGTTCAATGCTAGCTTAGGCAAAAGTTAGTAAGTGCTTGTTTTTTTTTTTTGGCCAGTCCTGGGCCTTGGACTCAGGGCCTGAGCACTGTCCCTGGCTTCTTCCCGCTCAAGGCTAGCACTCTGCCACTTGAGCCACAGCGCCGCTTCTGGCCGTTTTCTGCATATGTGGTGCTGAGGAATCGAACCTAGGGCCTCTTGTATCCGAGGCAGGCACTCTTGCCACTAGGCTATATCCCCAGCCCAGTAAGTGCTTGTTTTGACCAGCTAGCCAGACCTGCTGGCATGTACCTACAATCTCAATTATGCAAGAAGCTTAGAGGTAGTGGGATCATGGTGTAAGGCTAGTCCTAATAAAAACACAAGACCATGTCAGAAAAAAAAAACTAAAGCCAAAAAGGCTCGGGGTGTGGCTCAAGTGGTAGAGCACTTGAATTTCTCAAGGGCTTTCCTGCCTGGGCTGGCTTAGAATAGCAGTCCTCAGATCTCAGTTTCTCAAATAATTAAAATTATAGGTATTAGGCACCAGCTCCCAGCTAAATATTCAGTTCTATAAAAGCAAATGTATTGACAATGGTGTATATTGCATTTAGGCCTTTAGAGAGAACCAATAACTTTCCATTTTAGAGGTGGTGTTCCACACAATGTAGGAGTTAATTCTAATCTTAATTTTTTTTGAAATAACAACACTATCATCAATGTACCCATTCCTCAAATGAATAAACTGAGCCTCCAAGAGCATTTCTTCAAGGGATGTACAACTGATAAGTGGCAGATCCATTCTTTTAAAATTGATGTGGCCTAGTCCCAAAGTATAAAGTTTGTGTCTTAGGAAATTTTAGAGAAAAATAAAATTTTCGAATTATATTGGCATAATGGAATCTTTCACTAAACAGGTCAATGTACGTACAATGTGTTGATGGATGTGAAGTGCAGTGGTAGGATTTAGGTTTTACAAATATGAGGAATACAATTGCATTTTATCAGCTGATTGTTCTGGAATTGGAACTCAGTCTCACACTTGCCAGTTAGATGCTCTATTACTTCAGCCATTTGTCTCCTATTTTCAGAAAGGGTCTGAGTATATTTGCCTGGTGCTGGCCTTGGAACAACAACCTTCTACTTTTATATGTTCCATGCAAGCAGGATTATAGGTTTTACCAAGGTGCCTAGCCCCACAATTTATATTTGGAATACAAAAGAACACCATTGGTATGTTTCAATTTAATTGAGATAGTTTTCAGAAGCTCCAGAATTATAGAAGGAATTCAAGAGCTGGTGTGTTTCACCTCTATATTAAGAATGTATAGCAAAACAGCCAACACCTCTGGAATTTTCCCACAGCACCCGTGTGCTATATTTTTGTGGATGACTGAAAATTCCATGCATCCTGTTGCTCAAGCATGGTAACTGGTGGGATGGGTAAAGAACATAAACAAAATGTTTCAAGTGTAAAATATTCATATGAGAATCACACCAGGAGTCATTTCTTGAAAAATGTTGGTGTTTCTTAGTTGATGGCTATGTTCCTTTAGTTAGTTAATGTCAAACTTGGGCCTGTATCTTTGTGCTTGGTTTTAAATAAATTTATTTCAAGCAAATTACTAAGTTGTGATCTTTTTCATTCCATGCAATTATTATGTAATTATTTGATAGCATGGAGACTTTTTTTTGGTTTATTTAATCTTTCATGATATCAAGGCAGATATTTTTGCGTTCTAGTTTGTGGTATCTTAACACCCTACAAAGATAGAGTAAGATGTATGTCCAAGATTTTCTATGATGTGAACAAAAACACACAGAGGAGAGTATACTAAACATGAACATCTGACTCTTATCTACTGGTTTTCAGTGTACAGGGTGAGATTCTTTCCTACTTGGGGTCTTTACTCTTTGGTGTTTTTAAAAAATATATTATTTATGTAATGCATTTACCATAATACATTATCTTCAAGGAAAAATGCTTGGGTTTTTTTTTGGACGTTTTATATATTTATTTATTTATTGTAAAACATGTACAGAGAGGTTACAGTTTCATACGTTAGGCATTGGATACATTTCTTGTACTGTTTGTTACCTCCTCCCTCATTCCTCCCCTCCCCCGTTTCCTCTCCCCCATGATTTGTTCAGTTCGTTTACACCAAACAGTTTTGCAAGTATTGCTTTTGTAGTCTTAGTCTTTTTATCTTTGTCTCTCAATTTTGGTATTCCCTTTCACTTTCCTAGTTCTAATACCAGTGTACACAGTTTCCAATATACTCAAATAAGATACAGTGATAGTGAAGGTACAATAACAGGAAGGGGATACAAGAGGATCATCAACAATAAAAGCTATGGTTTCACATGGCATGTTGAAAGTAATTACAACAGTGATATAACAATCGTTTCCATAACATGGAGTTCATTTCACTTAGCATCATCTTATGTGTTCATAAGGGCATAGCTATTGGGCTCTTGTAATCCTCTGCTGTGACTAGCCAAAACCTGTGCTAATTATTCCCTATGAGGGAGACCATAGAGTCCATGTTTCTTTGTGTCTGGCTCACTTCACTTAGTATAATTTTTTCCAAGTCCTTCCCTTCCTTACAAATGGGGCAATGTCATTCTTTCTGATAGAGGCATAAAATTCCATTGTGTATATGTACCACATTTTCCTGATCCATTGGTCTACTGGAGGGCATCTGGTTTGGTTCCATATTTTAGCTATGACAAATTGTGATGTGATGAACATTGTTGTGCTGGTGGCTTTAGTGTGTTCTACTTTGTGGTCTTTTGGGTAGATGCCCAAAAGTGGGGCTGCTGGGTCATAGGGGAACTCTATGTTTAGCCTTCTGAAGAATCTCCGTACAGCTTTCCAGAGTGGCTGAACCAGTTTACATTCCCACCAACAATGAAGTAGGGTTCCCTTTTGGCCACATCCCCTCCAACATTTATCATTGTTAGATTTCTTGATATAGAACATTCTTACTGGGGTGAGATGGAATCTCAATGTTGTTGTGATTTGCATTTCTTTTATGGGCAGTGATGTAGAGCACTTTTACATATGTCTCTTGACCATTCTCATTTCCTCATCAGAGAAGTCTCTTTGTAAGTCTTTAGCCCACTTGTTGAGGGGGCTATTGGTTCTTTGCGGTTTTGTTTTGGAGGAATGTAACTTTTTTAGTTCTGCATATATTGTAAACATGAGATCTTTGTCCATTGTATGGTCGGTAAAAATCTTTGCCCAATCTGTGGCCTTTCTGTTTATCTTGCAAGGTATGTCCTTTGCCCTGCAGAAGCTCTGCAGTTTGATGCAGTCCCATTTGTCCATCCTTTCTTTGATTTGTAGCATTTCGTGATCTTTTTAAAGGATGTTCTGTCCTGTGCCAAGGAGCCCAAGTGGTTCTCCTACTCCTTCTTTTAGTGTTTTCAGGGTATCTGTTTTAATTTCAAGTTCTTTGATCCATTTGGAATTTATTTTGGTGCACGGTGATATATAAGGATCTAGTTTTAATTGGTGCATGTGGTGAATCAGTTTTGCTAGCACCATTTGTTAAAAGAGGCTATCTTTCTTCCATCATATTTTTTTTTTTTAGCTCCTTTATCAAAGATTACGTAGGCATAGTTCTGTGGGTTCATTTCTGGGTCTTCAATTCTGTTCCATTGGTCTTCAGGCCTGTTCCAATGCCAATACCAAGCTGTTTTTATTACTACAGCTATATAATACAGCTTGAAGTTTGGTATTATACTTCCTCCAGCACTGTTCTTTCTGTTTAGGATTCTTTTTGCTATTCTGTGTCTTTTATTGTTCCATATAAATTTCTGGATTGCTTCCTCTATTTCACTAAAAAATGGTGTTGGGATGTTAGTGAGTATTGTATTGAATTTGTAGATAGCCTTTGGCAATATTGCCATTTTGACTGTATTAATCCTCCCAATCCAGAAGCATGGGAGATTTTTTTCCATTTCTTTAGTTCTGCCTTACTTTCATTTTTCACGTTTTTAAAGTTCTCATCATAGAGATTTTTCACTTCTTTGGTTAAGGTTATTCCTAGGTATTTTAAGTTTTTTGAGGCTATTGCAAAAGGAGTTGCTTTCCTGATTACAGCCTCTGCATTTGCGTCATTAGTATATAGAAAGGCCTTTGATTTTTCAGGGTTTATTTTATATCTTGCTACTTTGCCAACGTTTTGGATCAGATCTAGTAGCTTTGGAGTAGAGTCTGTGGGGTTCTTTAGGTATAGGATCATATCATCTGCGAAGAGAGAAAGTTTAGCTTCATCTTTTCCTATTTGGATCCCCTTTATATTTTCTTCTTGCCTAATTGCTCTGGCTAGGAATTCTAGTACTATGTTGAAGAGAAGGGGAGAGAGCAGACATCTCTGCCTTGCTCCTGATTTTAAAGGGAATCGCTTTAGCTTTTCACCATTTAGAATTATGCTTGCTGTTGGTTTGTCACAGACTGCCTTTATTATATTCAGAAATGTTCCCTAGAATCCCAGTTTTTCCAGGGCTTTTATCATAATGGGTGCTGGATTTTATCAAACGCCTTTTCCACATCCAGAGATATAACCTTGTGTTTCTTTACCTTGCTCCGGTTGATGTGGAGTATTACATTAATTGACTTGTGTATATTGAACCAACTTTGCATCCCTGGGATGAATCCAGTTTGATCATGGTGTATGATTTTGTTGATGACCTGTTGAAGTCGATTGGCCAGAATTTTGTTGAGATTTTTGCATCTATGGTCATCAGGGAAATTGGTCTATAGCTCTCTTTCTGTGATGAGTCCCTGCCTGATTTTGGGATGAGGGTTATACTGGCTTCACAGAATGTGTCTGGTAGTGAACCTTCTCTTTCAATTTCAATGAAGCTTTGAGAAATATTGGTGTGAGTTCTGTTTTGAAGGCCTTGTAGAATTCTGCTGTGAATCCACCTGGACCTGGGCTTTTCTTGGATGGGAGATCACTTATTGCCCTTTCTATTTCAATGCTTGATATGGGTCTGTTTAGAAGGTTTAAATCTTCATGGTTGAGTTTGGGGATATCAATTTTTTCTAGGAAATCATCCATTTCTTTCAGGTTCTCAAATTTGTTGGCATAAAGGTTTGCAAAATAGTCCCTTATTTTGTTCTGAATTTTGGTTGTTTATGTGGTGATGTTACCTGTTTGATCTCTGATCTTGTTAATTTGGTGTGCTGCCTTTGGTTTTTGGTTAGGTTTGCTAGGAGTCTGTCTATCTTGTTAATTTTTTCAAAGAACCAACTCTTTGTTTTGTTGATTCTTTTGACTTTTTTTTTGGTCTCTAATTCATTTAGTTCTGATTTGATTTGTGCTATTTGCTTCCATCTATTGAGTTGGGGTTTGGCTTGTTGTTCTCTTTCGAGGTGATTAAGGTGCTTCTTTAAGTTGTTGAGTTACTCTTTATTCAGTTTGATGGTGTA